>NC_040886.2:2950915-3277901 GCF_900634795.4 Betta splendens
CGGCAGGAAATTCAAGACACAGGATCAGATGAACAGACAGACAGGCTCAGAACTTTTATTGCATTACTTCAGTCTTCAGAATTAGTGTAACTATTGATTCTGTGATTTCAGACCAATCAGCTTAAGCAGGAGTCACTCATCTGTCGCTGTTTGGAGGAGTAGGATACGTACACAAGTCCACATCAACATTCACTTTCTTATATGTCTTGAGCTTACACCATAGACTGCTGAGTCTGCATTCAAGAGGTCAATGGATCAAAACCATCCTCTCCTAAAGCTTATCGACAAGCACTAACTGCCTAATGCTATTAGAAAGCGTGACAACCTGGACACAGGTTCAAATGAGCGGATAGACAAGACCCAGAAGTATTAGTGCATTACATCAGGCTGCAAGATGATTGTGACTCTTGAGTCTATGATTTCAGACCAGTCAACTTTCACAGGCATCACTCACTTGTCCCTGGAGTTCATTAGGGACAGAGCAAGATAATAGAATGACTTGAAAACATACGCAGGCCAAGTTCACCATTCACTTTTTAATATGTTCTTTACTGAAACCTGACACACTTTCAATTATGCAAAGAGAGTCTGAATTTGGGCTCGGTGTGAAAAAAACACTGCACAAGGTGAAGCCCTAGTGGCCTAATGGATAAGGCACTGGCCTTCTAAGCCAGGGATTGTGGGTTCCAGTCCCATCTAGGGTGGGTTTCAGCAGAGTGGCGCAGCGGAAGCGTGCTGGGCCCATAACCCAGAGGTCTATGGATCGAAACCATCCTCTGCTAATTTTTGCAACATGCAGTACCTCTATGCTTATTCCACTGTCTAGCTTTGAAGCCACTTGCAATTAGGCAGCCTCCACACCATCAACCTTGAAATTGTGGCAAATTCTAGCTTCCAGAGACATCATTCTTCCCTCTGTGCTGGTTATTAGGAAAAAAGTAATTCAAGACCCTACGCAGGATTTCAGTTGTCCACCTCCTCCTGAACTTTTTAACACCACAAGACTTTTTTGCAACCGTTTGAGCTATGATAACACATCAAAGTGTAACACGTGATCAGATAGTTCGTAGCGTAGTGGAACCATACGTCTATGATCCCGAATCTGACCCTGAAGCTGAAGAGGAGGCTGTTGAAGTCGCCACATTTCGGCTGATGCAAGATATGTCTCATTGGTAATGTCGCATTTACTTCAATTTAATTGATTTATGTAATTTGCAAAGTGACTAGCGGTTGCTAATGCTTATGCTAAATGGCGTGTGCAGCTTCAATATTCACAACACGACTTACCTGGAAAACTCTCGTTAATAGAAAACACTACTTTAGCTTACATTAAACAAATAAATAAGTTTGAGAGCATAGCTGAAATAATATAAATACATTTTACATTTACACCTTTCATGTTTTTGTCTTACTTGTGCTGCTGCTCTGACATAAGTTTATTTAAAAAATGTGCATTAATATTTAGAGCAATCACTGCATGACCTTCCTGGGAACAAAAAGCATTGGTTCAAATTATATATTGACCTAACGTATTTTTACTGCTTTTAATTATGTTTTTTTGTGATTCATGATAAATTTGACAGTAATATGTCTCTGTATCTAAAGTTGTTACAGGTATCTAGTCTACAGAGGCTAGTGAGCTGGTGCTGAGGATTCCTGGGGTGAAGAATCTGAGTTGCCATCTCTTCATGCTTCTTCATGCTTGGGTTGTAGATGAAGGCAGTTTCCTGATGGATAAAACACTAAAACACTCATAGTATGATTGATGTAGACCATTTGAGTAAAAATGTGTTTTTTGTGAGTGCAACACTCATTAAGAATTTTTTTAACTTTATTTATATATAATTTATATGTGTTTTATTTATGGCCGCTTCAACTTTATAGCTTACCATATTAGAAAGAGAAAAACATGTAATTTCAATACTATGATTTCCTAAATAAAAGTGTTTTCCCTTCAGAAACAGAGTTCAGTGAAATACATAATAGTTAAAGCCAACTTTATTGTAAACCAAAAAAATACACCACTACTCCAAAGCTAGAACAAACTGTTACCTTCACACTCCAATGTGCAATGTATAGGTTACTGAGTTAATTAAGAAGTCTGGGGGTTTGAGGACGAAGGAGAAGCTTTTGCAGGGCCTTGCAGACGAAATGCATGAAAGTAGGGTAAACAGGGAGATGTGGTGATCCTTGTTCTCATCACTATTTGGAAGACTGAGCGGAAGCAGTCCTCTACCAGATGGAAGCTGTGGCTGTCCTCACCATCACCTCATCAAAACAAAAGGTAGTGCAATCAGAATTGTAGATTAGTGAAATGTTCATTATTATGTAGGTCAAAACCTTCTCTAATGTAAGAACACACAATACCAGACAAAAAATTAAACCAAAGAAGAGGACAGGCCTGTCTGTGCTAAAACAACAGATAAACAGTTGTTACAATTCAAATATAAAATCTAAACAGTATATACCAATTAAAATCTTCTATTGCCTATCTTACTGTTGGTACATACAAACTTATATACCTTCACTCCTGAGCTGGGCAGCAGATGTCCGTGTACCAACAGTCTGCAGTGATTTCTCTGTTTGACAGCATCCTTGCATATGGGCAACTGGGATTCCTGATCTTTTTAACACCACAAAACGTTTTGCAACAGTTTGACCTATGATAACACATCAAAGTGTAACACGTGATCAGATAGAAAGCAACTTAAGTTGTCAACTTTAAACTTGTAGGTAATACTAGGCACAAATGACTGAACACACTCATTTCTCGTATAGGAACCTCACAGGAAAGAAACACTGTTGTTACCGTAATGAGAAGTTAATAGGCAAGGGCTTTCGAAGCACTCAGACTTGGGGCGCCATCTGTGGTAAGTGTGTAAATACAAAAACTGGAAGTAGCAGGTGTTGCAAAAGTGAAGTACTTTATAGAAGAAGGCACAGCCAAAAATCAAAGCTCAGCGTCCAACGTGGGGCTCAATCCCACGACCCTGAGATTAAGAGTCTCATGCTCTACCGACTGAGCTAGCCAGGCAATAAATGACTTTTTTTCCATACAATTGGCAACCTCAGGCCTCTGTGGGTAAACGTATGGTTTCCTTCCTGGCTGATCTGTGTCAATACACAAAGATTCTGCTTTTAATTAAAAAAAAAGGTCAACAATGGTAATTGTATCAGACGGCAGGAAATTCAAGACACAGGATCAGATGAACAGACAGACAGGCTCATAATTTTTATTGCATTATTTCAGTCTTCAGAATTAGTGTAACTCTTGATTCTGTGATTTCAGACCAATCAGCTTAAACAGGAGTCACTCATCTGTCGATGTTTGGAGGAGTAGGATACGTACACAAGTCCACATCAACATTCACTTTCTAATATGTCTTGAGCTTACACCATAGAGTGCTGAGTCTGCATTCAAGAGGTCAATGGATCAAAACCATTCTCTCCTGAAGCTTATCGACAAGCATTAACTGCCTAATTCTATTAGAAAGCGTGACAACCTGGACACAGGTTCAAGAGAGCGGATAGACAAGACCCAGAAGTATTAGTGCATTACATCAGGCTGCAAGAGGATTGTGACTCTTGAGTCTATGATTTCAGACCAGTCAACTTTCACAGGCATCACTCACTTGTCCCTGGAGTTCATTAGGGACAGAGCAAGATAATAGAATGACTTGAAAACATACGCAGGCCAAGTTCACCATTCACTTTTTAATATGTTCTTTACTGAAACCTGACACACTTTCAATTATGCAAAGAGAGTCTGAATTTGGGCTCGGTGTGAAAAAAACACTGCACAAGATGAAACCCTAGTGGCCTAATGGATAAGGCACTGGCCTCCTAAGCCAGGGATTGTGGGTTCGAGTCCCATCTAGGGTGGGTTTCAGCAGAGTGGCGCAGCGGAAGCGTGCTGGGCCCATAACCCAGAGGTCGATGAATCGAAACCATCCTCTGCTAACTTTTGCAACATGCACTACCTGTATGCTAATTCCACTGTCTAGCTATGAAGCCACTTGCAATTAGCCAGGCTCCACACCATCAACCTTGAAATTGTGGCAAATTCTAGCTTCCAGAGACATCATTCTTCCCTCTGTGCTGGTTATTAGGAAAAAAGTAATTCAAGACCCTACGCAGGATTTCAGTTGTCCACCTCCTCCTGATCTTTTTAACACCACAAGACTTTTTGCAACCGTTTGACCTATGATAACACATCAAAGTGTAACACGTGATCAGATAGAAAGCAACTTGAGTGGTCAACTTTAAACTTGTAGTTAATACTAGGCACAAATGACTGAACACACTCATTTCCCGTAAAGGAACCTCACAGGAAAGAAACAGTGTTGTTACCGTAATGAGAAGTTAATAGGCAAGGGCTTTCAAACCACTCAGACTTGGAGGGCCATCTTTGGTAAGTGTGTAAATACAAAAACTGGAAGTAGCAGGTGTTGCAAAAGTGAAGTACTTTATAGAAGAAGGCACGGCCGAAAATCAAAGCTCAGCGCCCACTGTGGGGCTTTAATCCACCCAGGCCAAGCTCACCATTCACTTTTTAATATGTCCCTTACTGAAACCTGACACACTTTGAATTTTGCAAAGACACTCTGGATTTGGGCTTGGTGTGAAAAAAGCAGTGCTCAATGTGAAGCCCTAGTGGCCTACTGGATAAGGCACTGCCTTCCTAGGCCAGGGATTGTGGGCAAATTGAGATTATAGTAAATTCCAGCTATCAGAGAGATCATTCATCTTTCTGTACTGCTTTGGGTTTATCCGTGGCTGCAGTGGTGGGGTGTGTTCGTGTGAAATCGCTACAGGTAAGGGCAGTTGCTGTATGTTGTGATGCAGGGTTTTGGGTCCCCCAGGCGCAGTGCTCATGAGCGGGTCTCTTTCAGAGCCGGATCTCTTCATATAGATGGCGCTTTAAACGCGGCTCCTTGCAGTCCCAGGTAGCATACTGTCTTGCTTTTACATCCCTCAGTTGCACCCTGCCTGTTACCTTTAGCCTATCTGCTATCTGTGTCCTTTAATCTTTCCTGTGTCCTTCTACTTCCGCCTCTTGAGGAGTGCAGACGTGTTTTCTCTCTGCTCCCACTCTGCTTTTGCTTGCAGTGTCCTTGTCTTGTCTTTTTCTGAGCACCCTGATCTGCTATTCTGGAATAACATTTTTGAACATAGAGCTAATCAACTGGTCACTCAGCGCATTGGACAAAATGTTTTCACAAAGGAAAGAATCTCCGGGGGAACCCCTCTGCCCCTTCTGGAGTTTTGCCTCCGGCTACGTGCGGGACGCGTGGGATTCCTGGTGCCCCCTGTGTCTGGAGCCTCTGTCCATCGAGGATGCAGAGGATCTATTCATATTTTGGACTTTGATAACTGGGCTACTCATGATTGGCTTTGGTGGTGCCCTGCTTTATCGGAAGATTGGAAAGATTGGAAAATCTGTGGCCGGCTCATTGGCGTGTCCACCGGCTGTGGAGCTGCAAACGCCGACGGGGGCCATGGTTACTCGGCTGACGGAATTACACCAGAGGATTGCCCGGATTGAAGGACTGATCTGTAACATCTCAGCCCGTTCGGATGCCCGGATCACAGGACTGACTAATAAGATCTCAGCCCGTACGGAGGAAGACAAGAGACAGAGGGATAACATCTGCAGACAGACTGAACACTTGGTGAATATGGTGACAGCCTTGTCTGACAGGCTTGAGGAGATGTCACGGGTGACCCATGGTCCCACAAGAGGCGAAGAAGCCCTGAGTTCTGACCGATTGGAGTACTGATCTAGACAAATTAGTCATGGATTGTTAAAATGTATTAAATTTGGCTGTGTATTACTCTGTCCCTTCTCCCTCACCCCTCCCTTCCCGGGTCCAATCTAGCTCACCAGCTGTGCCTCTATCTATCCTCTTCCCCTTATTGTGACTCCCTTCAAGGACAACTGTTGGACTGACCTGTAAACATCTTGGTCGGCCTCGGTCATACTTCTATAAACAACACTTCACTACACTGATTCAGATACACCCCCCCCCCCTCCCCTCCTTACAGTCTCACTGTCTGCTCTCCGACCTTATCTATCTGTCCTGATGAACCCAAGAAAAAATTCCAGCAAGGTTTCCACTTGTACTGTATGATACTGTATGTGTGTGCGTTTTATTACTGTTTGTACTGCAATTTGCTTCCACTGTCGGACTAGCGCCGGGTAACCTGGCTGCTGATGGGAATTTCCCCGCTGTGGGACTTGAAAGTGGCTTGAAATGGCTTGAAAGGGCTGGGCTGAAAGACAGCACAGAGGCACTCATCCTGGCCGCACAGGAGCAGGCCCTGAGCACCAGAGCCATAGAGGCCCAGATCTACCACACCAAACAAGACCCAAGGTGTAGACTGTGCAAAGAGGCCCCTGAGACGGTCCAGCACATAACTGCAGGGTGTAAGATGCTGGCAGGGAAAGCATACATGGAACGCCATAACCAAGTGGCTGGCATAGTATACAGGAACATCTGCGCAGAGTATGGACTGGAAACCCCAAGGTTAAAGTGGGGTGAGAAGGGAGTTTTATATATACACACTCTATTCTCACCCTCCGCGGGTGGTCTCATCCACTTTACAAGCTCGGGTCCTCTACCAGAGGCCAGGGAGCTTGAGGGTTCTGCGCAGTATCCTTGCTGTTCCTAGGATTGCACTTTTCTGGACTGAGATTTCGGATGTTTTTCCAGGGATCTGTCGTAGCCACTCCTCCAGTTTGGGGGTCACAGCCCCTAGTGCTCCGATCACCACAGGCACCACTGTGGCCTTCACCTTCCAAGCCTTCTCCAGTTCTTCTCTGAGCCCTTGGTATTTCTCTAGTTTCTCATGTTCCTTTTTCCTGATGTTGCCATCGCTTAGTATTGCCACATCCACCACTACGGCTTTCCTCTGCTCTTTATCCACCACCACAATGTCTGGTTGGTTCGCCATTACCATTCTGTCAGTCTGGATCTGGAAGTCCCACAGGATCTTGGCTCGCTCGTTCTCTACCACCTTGGGAGGTGTTTCCCACTTTGACCTTGGGGTTTCCAGTCCATACTCCGCGCAGATGTTCCTGTATACTATGTCAGCCACTTGGTTATGGCGTTCCATGTATGCTTTGCCTGCCAGCATCTTACACCCTGCAGTTATGTGCTGGACCGTCTCTGGGGCCTCTTTGCACAGTCTACACCTTGGGTCTTGTCTGGTGTGGTAGATCTGGGCCTCTATGGCTCTGGTGCTCAGGGCCTGCTCCTGTGCAGCCAGGATGAGTGCCTCTGTGCTGTCCTTCAGCCCAGCCCTTTCAAGCCATTGGTAGGATTTGTTGAGATCAGCCACTTCAGTTATATTCCGGTGGTACATCCCGTGCAAAGGCTTGTCCTCCCATGATGGTCCCTCTTCCAGCATCTCATCCTCTGTTCTCCACTGCCTGAGACATTCACTCAGCACGTCATCTGTCGGGGCCTTATCCTTGATGTACTTATGGATCTTGGATGTTTCATCCTGGATAGTGGCTCTCACGCTCACTAGTCCTCGTCTAGTTCCACTAGTTACCTACGATAACACATCAAAATGTAACACGTGATCAGATAGAAAGCAACTTGAGTGGTCAACTTTAAACTTGTAGTTAATACTAGGCACAAATGACTGAACACACTCATTTCCCATAAAGGAACCTCACAGGAAAGAAACACTGTTGTTACCGTAATGAGAAGTTAATAGGCAAGGGCTTTCAAACCACTCAGACTTGGAGCGCCATCTGTGGTAAGTGTGTAAATACAAAAACTGGAAGTAGCAGGTGTTGCAAAAGTGAAGTACTTTATAGAAGAAGGTACAACCAGAACTCAAAGATCAGCGCCCAACATGGGGCTTGAACCCACGACCCTGAGATTAAGAGTCTCATGCTCTACCAACTGAGCTAGCCAGGCAATAAATGACTTTTTTTCCATGCAATTGGCAACCTCAGGCCTCTGTGGGTAAACGTATGGTTTCCTTCCTGGCTGATCTTTGTCAATACACAAAGATTCTGCTTTTAATTAAAAAAAAAGGTCAACAATGGTAAATGTATCAGACGGCAGGAAATTCAAGACACAGGATCAGATGAACAGACAGACAGGCTCAGAATATTTATTGTATTATTTCAGTCTTCATAATTAGTGTGACTCTAGATTCTGTGATTTCAGACCAATCAACTTAAGCAGGAGTCACTCATCTGTCGCTGTTTGGAGGAGTAGGATACGTACACAAGTCCACATCAACATTCACTTTCTAATATGTCTTGAGCTTACACCATAGAGTGCTGAGCCTGCACTCAAGAGGTCAATGGATCAAAACCATCCTCTCCTAAAGCCTATCGACAAGCACTAACTGCCTAATTCTATTAGAAAGCGTGACAACCTGGACACAGGTTCAAATGAGCGGATAGACAAGACCCAGAATTATTAGTGCATTACATCAGGCTGCAAGATGATTGTGACTCTTGAGTCTATAATTTCAGACCAGTCAACTTTCACAGACATCACTCACTTGTCCCTGGTGTTCATTAGGGACAGAGCAAGATAATAGAATGAATTGAAAACATACGCAGGCCAAGTTCACCATTCACTTTTTAATATGTTCTTTATTGAAACCTGACACACTTTCAATTATGCAAAGAGAGTCTGAATTAGGGCTCGGTGTGAAAAAAACACTGCACAAGGTGACGGTCTGGTGACCTAATGGATAAGGCACTGGCCTCCTAAGACAGGGATTGTGGGTTCGAGTCCCATCTAGGGTGGGTTTCAGCAGAGAGGCGCAGCGGAAGAGTGCTGGGCCCATAACCCAGAGGTCGATGGATCGAAACCATCCTCTGCTAACTTTTGCAACATGCACTACCTGTATGCTAATTCCACTGTCTAGCTATGAAGCCACTTGCAATTAGCCAGCCTCCACACCATCAACCTTGAAATTGTGGAAAATTCTAGCTTCCAGAGACATCATTCTTCCCTCTGTGCTGGTTATTAGGAAAAAAGTAATTCAAGACCCTACGCAGGGTTTCAGTTGTCCACCTCCTCCTGATCTTTTTAACACCACAAGACTTTTTGCAACCGTTTGACCTACGATAACACATCAAAGTGTAACACGTGATCAGATAGAAAGCAACTTGAGTGGTCAACTTTAAACTTGTAGTTAATACTAGGCACAAATGACTGAACACACTCATTTCCCGTAAAGGAACCTCACAGGAAAGAAACACTGTTGTAACCGTAATGAGAAGTTAATAGGCAAGGGCTTTCAAACCACTCAGACTTGGAGGGCCATCTGTGGTAAGTGTGTAAATACAAAAACTGGAAGTAGCAGGTGTTGCAAAAGTGAAGTACTTTATAGAAGAAGGTACGACCAGAACTCAAAGATCAGCGCCCAACGTGGGGCTTGAACCCACGACCCTGAGATTAAGAGTCTCATGCTCCACCAACTGAGCTAGCCAGGCAATAAATAACTTTTTTTCCATGCAATTGGCAACCTCAGGCCTCTGTGGGTAAACGTATGGTTTCCTTCCTGGCTGATCTGTGTCAATACACAAAGATTCTGCTTTTAATTAAAAAAAAGGTCAACAATGGTAAATGTATCAGACGGCAGGAAATTCAAGACACAGGATCAGATGAACAGACAGACAGGCTCAGAATTTTTATTGCATTATTTCAGTCTTCAGAATTAGTGTAACTCTTGATTCTGTGATTTCAGACCAATCAGCTTAAACAGGAGTCACTCATCTGTCGCTGTTTGGAGGAGTAGGATACGTACACAATTCAACATCAACATTCACTTTCTAATATGTCTTGAGCTTACACCATAGAGTGCTGAGCCTGCGTTCAAGAGGTCAATGGATCAAAACCATCCTCTCCTAAAGCTTATCGACAAGCACTAACTGCCTAATGCTATTAGAAAGCGTGACAACCTGGACACAGGTTCAAATGAGCAGATAGACAAGACCCAGAATTATTATTGCATTACATCAGGCTGCAAGATGAATGTGACTCTTGAGTCTATGATTTCAGACCAGTCAACTTACACAGGCATCACTCACTTGTCCCTGGTGTCCATTAGGGACAGAGCAAGATAATAGAATGAATTGAAAACTTACGCAAGCCAAGTTCACCATTCACTTTTTAATATGTTCTTTACTAAAACCTGACACTCTTTCAATTATGCAAAGAGAGTCTGAATTTGGGCTTGGTGTGAAAAAAACACAGCGCCATCTGTGGTAAGTGTGTAAATACAAAAACTGGAAGTAGCAGGTGTTGCAAAAGTGAAGTACTTTATAGAAGAAGGCACGGCCGAAAATCAAAGCTCAGCGCCCACTGTGGGGCTTTAATCCACCCAGGCCAAGCTCACCATTCACTTTTTAATATGTCCCTTACTGAAACCTGACACACTTTGAATTTTGCAAAGACACTCTGGATTTGGGCTCGGTGTGAAAAAAGCAGTGCTCAATGTGAAGCCCTAGTGGCCTACTGGATAAGGCACTGGCTTCCTAGGCCAGGGATTGTGGGCAAATTGAGATTATAGCAAATTCCAGCTATCAGAGAGATCATTCATCTTTCTGTACTGCTTTGGGTTTATCTGTGGCTGCAGTGGTGGGGTGTGTTCGTGTGAAATCGCTACAGGTAAGGGCAGTTGCTGTATGTTGTGATGCAGGGTTTTGGGTCCCCCAGGCGCAGTGCTCATGAGCGGGTCTCTTTCAGAGCCGGATCTCTTCATATAGATGGCACTTTAAACGCGGCTCCTTGCAGTCCCAGGTAGCATACTGTCTTGCTTTTACATCCCTCAGTTGCACCCTGCCTGTTACTTTCAGCCTATCTGCTATCTGTGTCCTTTAATCTTTCCTGTGTCCTTCTACTTCCGCCTCTCGAGGAGTGCAGACGTGTTTTCTCTCTGCTCCCACTCTGCTTTTGCTTGCAGTGTCCTTGTCTTGTCTTTTTCTGAGCACCCTGATCTGCTATTCTGGAATAACATTTTTGAACATGGAGCTAATCAACTGGTCACTCAGCGCATTGGACAAAATGTTTTCACAAAGGAAAGAATCTCCAGGAGAACCCCTCTGCCCCTTGGGGACTTTTGCCTCCGGCTACGTGCGGGACGCGTGGGATTCCTGGTGCCCCCTGTGTCTGGAGCCTCTGTCCATCGAGGATGCAGAGGATCTATTCATATTTTGGACTTTGATAACTGGGCTACTCATGATTGGCTTTGGTGGTGCCCTGCTTCATCGGAAGATTGGAAAGATTGGAAAATCTGTGGCCGGCTCATTGGCGTGTCCACCGGCTGTGGAGCTGCAAACGCCGACGGGGGCCATGGTTACTCGGCTGACGGAATTACACCAGAGGATCATCTCAGCCCGTTCGGATGCCCGGATCACAGGACTGACTAATAAGATCTCAGCCCGTACGGAGGAAGACAAGAGACAGAGGGATAACATCTGCAGACAGACTGAACACTTGGTGAATATGGTGACAGCCTTGTCTGACAGGCTTGAGGAGATGTCACGGGTGACCCATGGTCCCACAAGAGGCGAAGAAGCCCTGAGTTCTGACCGATTGGAGTACTGATCTAGACAAATTAGTCATGGATTGTTAAAATGTATTAAATTTGGCTGTGTATTACTCTGTCCCTTCTCCCTCACCCCTCCCTTCCCGGGTCCAATCTAGCTCACCAGCTGTGCCTCTATCTATCCTCTTCCCCTTATTGTGACTCCCTTCAAGGACAACTGTTGGACTGACCTGTAAACATCTTGGTCGGCCTCGGTCATACTTCTATAAACAACACTTCACTACACTGATTCAGATACACCCCCCCCCCCCCTCCCCTCCTTACAGTCTCACTGTCTGCTCTCCGACCTTATCTATCTGTCCTGATGAACCCAAGAAAAAATTCCAGCAAGGTTTCCACTTGTACTGTGTGATACTGTATGTGTGTGCGTTTTATTACTGTTTGTACTGCAATTTGCTTCCACTGTCGGACTAGCGCCGGGTAACCTGGCTGCTGATGGGAATTTCCCCGCTGTGGGACTTGAAAGTGCCTTGAAATGGCTTGAAAGGGCTGGGCTGAAGGACAGCACAGAGGCACTCATCCTGGCCGCACAGGAGCAGGCCCTGAGCACCAGAGCCATAGAGGCCCAGATCTACCACACCAGACAAGACCCAAGGTGTAGACTGTGCAAAGAGGCCCCTGAGACGGTCCAGCACATAACTGCAGGGTGTAAGATGCTGGCAGGGAAAGCATACATGGAACGCCATAACCAAGTGGCTGGCATAGTATACAGGAACATCTGTGCAGAGTATGGACTGGAAACCCCAAGGTCAAAGTGGGGTGAGAAGGGAGTTTTATATATACACACTCTATTCTCACCCTCCGCGGGTGGTCTCATCCACTTTCCAAGCTCGGGTCCTCTACCAGAGGCCAGGGAGCTTGAGGGTTCTGCGCAGTATCCTTGCTGTTCCTAGGATTGCACTTTTCTGGACTGAGATTTCGGATGTTTTTCCAGGGATCTGTCGTAGCCACTCCTCCAGTTTGGGGGTCACAGCCCCTAGTGCTCCGATCACCACAGGCACCACTGTGGCCTTCACCTTCCAAGCCTTCTCCAGTTCTTCTCTGAGCCCTTGGTATTTCTCTAGTTTCTCATGTTCCTTTTTCCTGATGTTGCCATCGCTTGGTATTGCCACATCCACCACTACGGCTTTCCTCTGCTCTTTATCCACCACCACAATGTCTGGTTGGTTCGCCATTACCATTCTGTCAGTCTGGATCTGGAAGTCCCACAGGATCTTGGCTCGCTCGTTCTCTACCACCTTGGGAGGTGTTTCCCACTTTGACCTTGGGGTTTCCAGTCCATACTCCGCGCAGATGTACCTGTATACTATGCCAGCCACTTGGTTATGGCGTTCCATGTATGCTTTGCCTGCCAGCATCTTACACCCTGCAGTTATGTGCTGGACCGTCTCTGGGGCCTTTTTGCACAGTCTACACCTTGGGTCTTGTCTGGTGTGGTAGATCTGGGCCTCTATGGCTCTGGTGCTCAGGGCCTGCTCCTGTGAGGCCAGGATGAGTGCCTCTGTGCTGTCCTTCAGCCCAGCCCTTTCAAGCCATTGGTAGGATTTGTTGAGATCAGCCACTTCAGTTATATTCCGGTGGTACATCCCGTGCAAGGGCTTGTCCTCCCATGATGGTCCCTCTTCCAGCATCTCATCCTCTGTTCTCCACTGCCTGAGACATTCAGTCAGCACGTCATCTGTCGGGGCCTTATCCTTGATGTACTTATGGATCTTGGATGTTTCATTCTGGATAGTGGCTCTCACGCTCACTAGTCCTCGGCCTCCTTCCTTGCGGCTAGCGTACAGTCTCAGGGTGCTGGATTTGGGGTGGAACCCTCCATGCATGGTGAGGAGCTTTCGTGTCTTAACATCTGTGGTCTGTATCTCTTCCTTTGGCCACCTTATTATTCCCGCAGGGTATCTGATCACTGGCAGAGCGTAGCTGTTTATTGCCCGGGATTTGTTCTTGCCATTGAGCTGGCTTCTTAGGACTTGCCTTACTCGTTGGAGGTATTTGGCTGTTGCCGCATTCCTTGTTGCCTGTTCAAGGTTGCCGTTTGCCTGTGGTATTCCAAGGTACTTGTAATTGTCCTCAATGTCTGCTATTGTTCCTTCTGGGAGTGAGACCCCTTCTGTGTGGATTCCCTTGCCTCTCTTTGTCACCATCCTCCCACATTTCTCGAGCCCGAATGACATCCCGATGTCCGAGCTGTAGATCCTGGTGGTGTGGATCAGTGAGTCGATGTCTCGCTCACTCTTGGCGTACAGCTTGATGTCATCCATGTAGAGGAGGTGACTTATGGTGGTCCCGTTCCGGAGTCGGTATCCATAGCCAGTCTTGTTTATTATTTGGCTGAGGGGGTTCAGACCTATGCAGAACAGCAGTGGGGACAGTGCATCTCCTTGGTATATGCCACATTTGATGGATACTTGGGCAAGTGGCTTCCCATTGGCTTCAAGGGTGGTTCTCCACAACCTCATCGAGTTTGCAATGAAGGCCCTTAGAGTTCTGTTGATGTTGTACAGCTCCAAGCATTCAGTGATCCATGTGTGTGGCATTGAGTCATAGGCTTTCTTGTAGTCGATCCAGGCTGTGCACAGGTTGGTGTGTCGCATTCTGCAGTCTTGGGCGACTGTTCTGTCTACCAGGAGTTGGTGTTTGGCTCCTCTGGTATCCTTACTAATGCCCTTCTGTGCTTCGCTCATGTATTGACCCATGTACCCACTTATCTTAGCTGCGATGATGCCTGACATGAGCTTCCATGTTATGGAGAGGCAGGTTATTGGCTGGTAGTTGGATGGGACTGCACCCTTTGAGGGATCCTTCACTATCAGGATCGTTCGCCCTTCGGTTAGCCATTCAGGGTGAGTCCCATCCCTTAGCAGCTGGTTCATTTGTGCTGCCAGGCGCTCGTGGATTGCAGTGAGCTTCTTTAGCCAGTAGGCGTGGATCATGTCAGGGCTGGGTGCTGTCCAGTTTTTCATACCTGAGACTCTTTGTTGGATGTCTGCCATATTATATATATTGACTACTACTACTACTAAAATGTGAAATCCAAAATCTCTGTCAAATAAAACTGCCAAAATTATCATACTGCTGTTAAATGTACATACCTTGGTTCCTGAGGTGAGCAACAACTCTTTCACAAGGTAGCCGTGTGTCCACTGCCTGCAGTGGCATCAGTTTAAGAAGCAACCTCCTCGCGTTTCGGTAGCTGGCATGCGTTAGCTTGTATAAGAAAACACGTCACGTTTACACCTAAAGTAGCTGACTAGATAAGCAACAACACACATGTTAGACTTAGATAGAACTTGCAATAACCCAAATTCAAGGGTCTAGTTGGGCTACAACATACACACGACAGGCTCGGTAGTAATTAGAAACACAGCTGACTCTCATAACTTACTAGTGCTAGCCGCTAGCTGCTAACACTAGCCGCTAACGCTGCGCTACCATCACGCTAGCAGCTACAATGTGAGCTGAGTGAATGACCTCAGTACCATATATCACACGATTCGAACCGGATAAATGCTGGAGTGGCTTGGACTCATCCAAATTGCGTGTCAGCACCTTGCAACACTGTCTCTCTCTGTCGCCGTAGCTGTTAGATTCAACGGTTCTAGCAATTAGCATTCCTTACACAGGTGGGAAGCTACATCAAAAACGAGGAAACTTCTGGAGTACATACATCCAATAAGTATCAAGCATGTACTTACGTTTGGGGAAGCAGCAGGTGGATCACGTCTTGAGGAACAGGGCGCTTCTTCAACCTGAGTGACTTCTTCTTTTTGTCTTTTAAATGGCAGGTGGCAACCAACTGAAAGGTGCATTAGCGCCACGTCCTATGGTAGACTGCGCAGTGAGTGACTTTTTCTTCTTTTGTCTGTGACTGGAGGGACTGAAACGAAATGTTTCAGGTACATTTAGGGGTCCAGGTTTGTCTGGGGGGGCCGAAGCTGGTTCTGTGATTGGTCAAGCAAATGCAGACGTATCCAGTCCGCCAAATTTGAAACGATGGTTCTTGAACCGGATTGGATCTCAAAAATGTGAAATAAGTAGGGGGCGTACTTCTAACACACCAGGAGTGTCTTAATGTGACCCAGGGAGTCAAATAAACGTACCAGAATACCCAAAAAGTGAACTTTACATGTGCAGGCACCTTTAATCTCATGCAGGGTCCAGCTATTGAAAAATGCTGACCTAGGTCATGCTGCCCTCTGATGAACCTGCAAGCAAGCACAAAAGTGTTTTGGTCAAGTTTCAAAGCAGTGGCCAGATATTTTGGTGCATGAATTATAACAGTGATACAGTTTGAACAGCCAAAATTGTCTTAGAGCAAGAGCAGAGAGCAAAGCTCGACTCTTTTATACCAGGGCCCATCCCAGTGGTTTCGTGATCAGTGTGTCACATGCAACTAAGTTATTCTATTTTAACTATAAGATAGCAGCAATATGCAGTTCTAAAACATTTCATACTTACCTTAAAAATGCAAAATATTGAAAACTTTGTCGGTTGTGTTGAAAGTCTAAATATCAATGAATGTTACTGAAATTTGTGTATTTGACCTTGCAAGACCTTTACCCAGTTTAAATTTGTATGTAAAATGTAAGTTTTTACCTTACAGTTTGATGCTTAGTAACAGTAATGGTACCCTGTTTTCATGACTAAGAAGTAACTGGAAAATGTACAATAAAGTAGCGCCAAAATTACACTACTTAAGAAATTAGTTAGTAGCTACTTGTATTCACTAACTATTCATTTACTATTATGACTATTTTTTTAAATAAAACTCCAAGATGATCATAAATTTAGATTATTTGGATTAACTAGCAATGTTATCTCAACTAAAATAGGATTAAGACCAGTTATATGTAAAGGTAAATATACATTTTTATGACATGCTTCATGTAGGGTATTCCCAGTTTTAATGTCACGTCATATTTTAAGTAATAATCTGTGTTATTAGATAATTATTGGTACTGAAACTAAAAAATACTGACTGAAAGTTTCATTTTAATGGAAAACAAACACCAAACAAAACAAATGATTTGTGTGGTGGAAATTTTACATAAACAAGCAGATGAGAGAGTTGTCTTTTGTGTGATTTATTATAAAATAAAGGAAAATAAAAATAATAGGGAAAGCAAATTAAAATTTGGATGTTGATCGTGCACATCAACAAACCAAGAGCGCACAAACCTTTTAACCCCTCTGTCCAACTACAGTGGAATGGCTGTCTGGTCCAATCAAATTGCATCCACCATCTCATCGCTGTCGCCGTGTGTGTGGAGATGTTTACATTCTCACACCTACATCACTGGCGTCTGACTATCAGAGAGGAAGGAACGCTAAGTCTCAACAGACAGGGAGACACAACTCCCCGGTCTGGGTTTAGGCAGAGACAACCATTGAACAATCCAGGTCAGGGGTGGGCACTCCTGGTCCTCGAGGGCCGGTGTCCCTGCTGATAACCTTGACCAGTTGTGTCAGTAGCTTTTTCAACTGACTGAACACACCTGGTCAAGGTAATCAGCAGTAACTGGCGCAGGGAGAGTTGGAAAACCTGCAGGACAGCAGCCCTCGAGGACCAAGTGGGCCCACCCCTGATCTAGGGGAAATGTCAAATACATAAAACAGGTGTAAGACAAAGCACAAGATATTAATTGCAGAACATAAGTCATAAATCACATAATAACCGTATAGAATAAGGAAGATACAGTACTATTTTTCTGGTCGAGTAGGGACCTCTTCTCCTGTCTGTGCATAGGATTCTAATAATATGTAATTAATAATCCAACCATAAAACAAAAACAGCAAGTAATCGTCTGTCTGCAGTTTTATTTTGAAAACTGCAGACAGGAAATGCTGTTTGTTAGGGGCAATCGAGGTACTTCTCATTGGCTTGTTGTCGTACCATGCAGCTAGCGTTAGCTCGTTAGTTCAGGCTTACTCCATTTAATTAAGCACAATTTATAGCTGACAAGGGGTCCAGGTGAGATTGCATACGTTGTTGTGGTTCTCGAAACGATGCTGTTAGCTTTTCTAGTTTTGTCATTAATTTAGAATTGTGTTCGCGATGTAAAGCAGGCTAACTGCTATCTGTTGGTTGTTAGGCTTAAATAAAGGCACATTAATTCACTTCGAGAGATGTGTTTCCTAGTAGGCATTCATATAAGGTTAACCATATGTTATAGAGACAGGCGGGTGTGGTATAGTTGAATAGATGCCATGGTTGTACAGCAAACGACAAGGGGATTAGCTAGATGAAAAGCTTTAGCTTCTCTCTGTGTTGCCAGGCAACAGAACCCTCCAATGGCTGTCGGAGGCAAAGCCTGTAATTACATTAGTGTAGCAAAATCACTGATTGACACCTTGTTCGTGTGAGTGAGTTAGCTGTGTTCTCATGACAGCTTAAGAACATCTCTAATAAACTGCATCATTTTTGTTTTGGGTTTTTTTGATTAGTGACGGAAGCAACATGTTGGTGCCCATATTCACTCTTAAACTTAACCACAAGATTAACCCTCGCATGGTAACTATTGGAAAGTTTGATGGAGTCCATCCATGTCTTACTGCAGCTACACAGGCTGGCAAGGTGAGAAAAATTGAGAATCATAATGCACATGCTCTCTTCAGTAGTTATCACAAACCAGTTACCAGATATAAATCTCATCTTTGTTTTTGCCTTGTCATTAATTTAATTCACATTTAATACTATTTTGACTACATTCTTGCATTTTATTACTATACTGTTTAGTGTTGCATCATTAACTGTTTGCCCTTTCTTTTTCAAAGGTTTTTATTCACAACCCTCACACACGTGGTCAGAGACCTGTAGCTCATCGACTCAGCCAGAGCACCCAGGATTCTGACATTTCTCTGCTCAACATAAACCAGGCCGTCACTTGCCTGACGGCAGGAACATTGCGACCAAATACCACAGGGGATACTCTGTTAGTTGGCTCCCAGACTAACTTGCTGGCCTATGATGTCCATGACAATGCTGATATATTCTACAGAGAGGTAGGTGATGAATAAGGAGGTGGCTTATTATGATGTCGACATCAGGGGCAGAGTGTAAAACAAGCTAATCAAATTGGGTACATTATATAGAAACATACATATATGTTATTAGGTACAACGTTTTGGTATTGAATTGTTTTAATAACAATTAATAAATTCTATTGAAAATATTACCTCCTCCATCTATGCTGAATGTTAAAGGGAAAATATTTACATAGAAATGGTCTACACATAGAATAGGAGCTAGCTATGTAAATGAGGATGTACAGTACTTCACCTTCATCTTTTCTTCTCTTCTATCCAAATGTAGGTGACAGATGGAGCCAATGCTATTGTGTTGGGAAGTCTCGGGAGCATCCCAACTCCACTTGCAATCATTGGAGGGAACTGCGCCTTACAAGGCTTTGACTTTGAGGGCAATGACCACTTTTGGACAGTATGACAACATTTTATTATCATTCAGATTATTAATATCATTGACTTCTCCATTTCTATGGGTTGCTTCACCACGTGTCCTGTTTTTAGGTAACTGGAGATAATGTTAGATCTCTGGTGCTCTGTGACTTTACTGGGGATGGAAAAAATGAGGTAAGCCCTGGCTGAGGATTTGTATTAGGGAGCTTAGGGAGTCCCCTGTGTTCCTCCTTATTTTTTTTCTTTTACCAATTTTTTATAGTTGTGTACAATACATTAAAATGTTTGTTGTTCTGTGAACAGCATTGACAGAAATTTGAATAAAATTAATATTTCATATATTGTTGTGTTATTATGAATTTTCAGCTCCTGGTAGGATCTGAGGACTTTGATATCAGGGTATTTAAAGAGGATGAACTTGTGTCTGAAATGACTGAAAATGAGGTAAGTGGATGCAGTGCATTCTGTCCAACCATAATGATGATGATGATAAAAAAAGTTTTTGCATAATCACGTTATACTCTCTATATTATATTGTCTACACAGGACAGTAATAGAAAAATGATTGGTTCGCACTGCTTGACTGTAGAAGAGCAGCATTTTTTTTGACATTTTTTTTGTGTGTCTTACTCTGTATAGACAGTAACTTCATTGTGCCATATGCATGGCAGCAGGTTCGGCTATGCTTTGGCTAATGGCACCGTAGGAGTCTATGATCACACCGCTCGCTATTGGAGGATCAAGGTACCACAATCATTTACAATGTTATTTATTTTAAACAAGATGGGTGAATGTCTGTAAGAAAGGTTTTGTGGGCATTTGTACTGTAGTTAATAAAACTACCTATGGTATTTCATGGTATAGTATTTTTCTATGAGCATTTTCGTTTAAAAGCACAAATTCTCTGTTAAATATCTTTAGTTTATTATGTAAACGGATCTGTATTTTGGAAGCTAGTGTGGCTTCAGATGAGAAAGGAGCTGAACAAGCTTCATCCAACAGAGGCTGCAGGACCTGATGGAATCAGCCCAAGGGTGCTCAAAGTCTGTGCTCCCCAGCTAGGTTGTGTCCTTCAACACATCTTCAAACTGAGCCTGCAGCTGGAGAGAGTTCCTCTTGGTTGGAAAAAGTAATGCATTGTGCCAGTGGGTCTGTAGTCCTCAATGACTACAGACCCGTGGCTCTGACCTCTCATCATGAACGCTTATGAAAAGCTGATCCTGGACTCCATGCTTTCTCTCGTCAAACCCTCAGTCGACCCCCCAGTTCACATATCAACTCATCTGGGAGTGGATGACGCCCTCATACATCTGCTCCATCGCACCTACAACCACCTGAACAAGCCTGGCACCTCAGTGAGGATCGTGTTCTTTGATTTCTCCAGTGCATTCAACACCATCCAGCCTGCGTTACCGGGATAAAAATTGAAGGACTTGCAGGTGGAGCCCCCCCCTGATCTCATGAATCATGGACTACCTCACCAACCGCCCCCAGTACGTCCGCCTGCAGAACTGTATGTCTGACACTGTGGCCTGCAGCACAGAAGCTCCACAGGGGACAGTCTTGTCTCCCTTCCTCTTCACCTTGTACACCTCAGACTTCAGGTACAACTCAGAGTCCTGTCATCTCCAGAAGTTCTCTGATGACTCTTCTATTGTAGGATGTATCCATGGTGATGACGTCACAGAGTACCAGGGAGGGGTGGACAGCTTTGTGGACTGGTGTGGACAGAACCACCTCCAACTGAACATCAGCAAATCTAAGGAGCTGGTGATTGACTTTAGGAAATCTGGGAGTTCTGTCACCCCTCTCACTATTAAAAATGAAGAGATGGAGGTTGTGACCAAGTACAAATACCTGGGAGTGTACTTGGACAATAAACTGGACTGAAAAAAAGAACTCCTCAGCTGTGTACAAGAAGGCTCAGAGCAGGATGTACTTCCTGAGGAGGCTCAGGTCCGTCTGCAGCACTATGCTGAGGATGTTCTATGAGTCTGTGGTGGCCAGTGTAGTATTTTATGCTGTGGTCTAATGGGGCAGCAGCATGAATGTAGCAGACAGTAACACACTGGACAAACTAATCAGGAGGACTGGTTCTGTTCTGGGGGTGGCGCTGGACCCCCTACATGCTGTAGCTGAGAGGAGGATGCTTGTCAAACTCCTCTCTATCCTAGAAAATAAAGTAGGATAACTATAAGCTTAGTCTAACTAGTCTTACTTGTCCTTCTTATAAAGGTTTTTCTTTTTTCCTACTCAGTCTAAAAATCATGCGATGAGCATACATGCCTTTGATTTGAATGCTGATGGCGTTGTGGAGCTAATCACTGGCTGGTCCAATGGAAAGGTCAGTGCTCAACCTTGCAGGCCAGATTTCTCATTCATGGATGTGTTTTTGTGTTTCTGGACCTAAAGTGTATTATTTATTTAGTTTATCTTGCTAGTTATTGCTGCAACACAATGTCCTTCTGTTGCAGATTGATGCTCGCAGTGACCGGACGGGCGAAGTTATTTTCAAAGACAATCTATCTAGTTCTGTGGCCGGAGTGGTGGAGGGAGACTACAGGTTGGACGGACAGAAACAACTCATTTGCACATCTATAGAGGGAGAGGGTATGTTGTGCATCTGTTTGTGACACGTAAAGTACATAACATAGTTGAATGTACTTTAGAGTTAAATAGGATGGTATAAAGGTAATTTGTATGTATGTATATATCCTTTAGTCCGTGGTTACCTTCCAGCCAGTAAGGAACTGAAAGGGAATCTTATGGACTCGAGTGCTGAACAGGACCTTGTTAGAGAGCTCAGCCAGCGCAGACAGAATCTGCTGCTTGAGCTACGTAATTATGAAGAAAATGCCAAGGTAAGTAAATATGATGATTTTTTTCCATAATAAATGTAGTATCCAATTACTGGATTTTTTAAATTTATTTTTGTGATTGCCCTGTCTGAAGTTTAGTTCTGTTTCTATTTTTTTTTGTATGCCCAAAGTGATAAAAAAAAAAAAAAGATTGACTGTGGCTTTCATAATTAATGCATGAAAGGGTTAATGTAAGATTCTCTAGTTAGGGCTGATTTAAAAACACAGACTATTATTGTTTCAGGGTGTGGCTGAGACAAATAGTGGAATGGGCGTCATACCAGCTAACACTCAACTCCAGACAGCGCTGTCAGTGAGACCTGCTACAGAGGACCAGAAGGCTCATGTTGAACTGAGCATTTCAACACCAAATGGTAGAATTTAAAAGGATTTTATATGAGAGTTTTTAACATGTCAGAGTAAAAGTATAACAGTTTCTTAATGTCGTACCTATTTTCCTCAGAAACGATCATTCGCGCAGTGCTCATCTTTGCAGAAGGGATATTTGAAGGAGAGAGTCACGTTGTCCACCCCAGTGCCCAGAACTTGTCAGGCTGTATCAGAGTGCCCATTGTTCCTCCAAAAGACATACCAGTAGATTTGCACATCAAAGCATTTGTTGGAGGGAAAACTAGGTAGGCTGTGTGTGAGTAAACCAGGCATGCATACATGAATGAATGTTTGTTCAAATTTGAATCCTTATATTTTACTAATCTGTGACCTTTGCTTTTTGTCTTCTCCAGCACCCAGTTTCATGTGTTTGAAATCACTCGTCACCTGCCACGTTTTTCTATGTATGACATCACCACTGACTCCTCTGCCGCTCCACCCACCGGATGGGTTACCTTCAGCATCAGTGATCGACCACAGAGGGTAGGCTGTCAGAGGATCTTGCTGGGAGGCCGACCAGCAGGATTCAGTCCTTATCAGTCTCACAGAGTTGCAGTGACATTCCAAAATATATTCTATAATCTGACCTTATCTTTCTGTCATGCTATGTAATTGTTTTTGTGCATGTGTGTGCAGGTGGTCATGTGGCTGAATCAAAACTTCCTGCTACCAGAAGGGATAGACAGCCCTGATGTGACTTTTAATTTACTAAGAGGAGGGGGACTGTTGTCCATCAGCATGGCCAGCAACGGACAGGTACAAACAGATAGACGCACACAAACACTGTCATGTGCTTAAGCTATAATATATAAATATATAAATATACTTTTTAGATGTTGTATAAAATTGCAACACCAATCAATAATTACTTTATTTTTTAATGTGTCCATATAGATGACTCTAAGAACAGATGACATTGACCTGTCAGGAGATCTGATCCAGTCACTGGCTTCCTTTCTAGCAATAGAGGACTTGTCAGCAGAGGCAGATTTCCCAGGATACTTTGAGGAGCTACGCACTACACTCACTGAGGTCTTTATTAATTGCTGAACTGATAGTTGATAAATATACCAGGCAAACTATCTGTTTTATATTGAACAATTGTGCTGGATGTAGTTACACTGGCAGTGTGGTTTCAAAACTGTGCAAGTTTAGTGCCTATTGTCTTTGGTCAGAGGTTACAACCCACATCTGGTAAAACAACTCTAAAAAGTGGCCACTGGGACTAAACAAAAATGTTTAGGATACCTAGGTTCCTATAATGTATGTGTTACTGTATTATATAATGAGTAGTGATAATATGTGTAAATATTTAGAAACTTTTAGTATAAAATTGAATATTGCGTTTTAATGTTGAGGCCATGTTCATGAGCATATTGAGTGGAAACATACAGCACAGGACTGTAAGCTGTGAACATGTGTTTCGACTTGTTAAACAATATCTGATTTAGTTGAAAAAAATTAATTGCATTTTTAAAGAAACATATTAATTTTAAAGAATATTAATTAATTAAGGTAAGTTTTACCCTCTGTGTGCCAGGTAGATGAGTTCCACTCCGTCCATCAGAAGTTAACTGCAGCTTTGGCTGACCACTCTAATTACATAAGGAACATGCTGGTGCAAGCAGAGGACGCTCGCCTTATGGGTGACATGTGAGTTCATCAAACTGCTTTAAATCTTTTTTACAGACTTGTATCAGCTGATATACTTATGCCATTGTGTATTTATGGCCAAATCCGTTTATAGTCATGTAATTTAATTAAAAATATCATTAGCAATATACAGCTACAGTATCTGGGATGCCTGCTGTGAAATGTAAAAATGCTTACTATTGTGAAAAGAAATGTGTGACACCTGAATCATCTGATACTGTACAGTATATTTTAACATTTGTTTATAATGACTCCAGGTTTTTCCTTACCACAGTACCAAAGAACAATCCCACTGTTGAGTTGTGTGACTCTGCCTCTCTTGCTATCGTATTTTTTTTTTATCTTGTTTCTGACCTTTGTAGGACAACAATGAAGAAGCGTTACAGAGAGCTGTATGATCTAAATAGAGATCTTATCAACGAGTATAAAATCCGCTCCAACAATCACAGTGCCCTGCTGGCCTGCCTCAAGTCAGTGAATCAGGCTATACAGCGGGTTGGTAGACTCAGAGGTAGGCACTACTGTGTGCAAATTACTGTGTAACTGCAATTTCCTAAAGTACACTATTACAGTACAGACCAACTGACTTCCACTGTTTGGAAGTAAGGATTGTTTGTCAAGAATCTGTGTTGACAACGGGGAGTTTTGGAAATGTACTATATGTGTGTTTTTGAATCCCTGCATATTTGAATTATCTAAATTATCATTTTTGTTATTTTCCAGAAAACAACAGGATTTGTATGTACAAGTCAGGTGACATTTAGAAACAAGTATTTCTCTGTCACATACTTATGTTTCTCTGTTTCTCTCTGTCCATGTGTTGTCAGTGGGTAAGCCCAAGAACCAAGTAATCTCTGCCTGTCGAGACGCCATCAAGAGCAATAACATCAATGCACTGTTCAGGACCATGAGAGCTGGCACTGCATCTTCCTGATGGTGAAAGAAAGGGGATCCAAGAATAGAGGAAGAGATGCACACAAGCATAGTCGACACAAGCACTGTAACACTGGATATACTGCAGAATCATGAGCCTGGTGCAGGAATACAACCTTGCACTGTGTAATTGAGACGCTGTTGTAGCCTTAAACTAACTAGCTGTTACATTTGACACCAGCTTCTTCAAACATAACATTCTGCAAGCACAAAAATATGCTGAGCACAGATTTAGTATACTGGGGAAAAAAGTTAGTTTAGCTATGTGGCTTTTAGGACTGTCAACTGTTGACATTAGAGTAGAGGTTAGCCGCCATTAAAAACTAAACAATTTCTAGACTACAGCTGGACCAAAACTGGGAGTGGCGTTTCTCAAAGGCGATGAAACAAAAATTGCCTTAACATGGTGATGCTGGGGAAAAATGGATTCTAACTTTGATTTAAAAGGTCCAAGATGTTAAGAATGTGTAATGGAAGTTCTAGATTATGTTGCACGGTTGTCATAAGAACAACTGCTTCAGCAATGATTTGAGTGTCAGCATTCTGCTTAATTCAGCTGACACGTGATGTTTAGAGAGTGCATACCTAGAACAAAACGGAGAGAGCAGCCACCGCTCATATAAGAGCCGTGCCAGTGAATTCACCAGTGGCCCAGATCACTGTGTAGTGACAGTTCACTCAGACTCAGGTCTTACCGCCGTTGTGTGTTTGCATTTGTTTAGCCAAAGAACTATAATAAATGAACAAATATCACAGACTTACACTGTGTATATAACTTATTTACGTTTGTAGTCTGAGCACAGCTTGTAATTGTTTGTTTGTGTCAGAAACTGTTTTAAAATTGTTTGGGTTGTGTAACTGTTGATTTTGTTGTTGTAATCAAATAAAACTGATTTCTTTTCAGAAAAGGTTGCTTTATCTGATGTTTCTTCTACCTGGAGCTACAGGCCTAATAATGACAAATGTAACCTGGCATTGTGGTGTGCCCTGAATTCAAAAACAGAAATCTGACTCATGTTATAACTTTTCCTCCAGCACTTACTTTTTATTTATTCTGCTTTCTGCTTGTTCCATGCTCCTCAGTTGCTGTGTTGGCATCTGGCTTGAAGTTTCTCCTTTTCAGTTTAGGTCACGTGACGAAGTCAAAGAACGAAGGTGTTGCGTTCATGTGCTTCAAGTTCGATCCTACAAATGGCTACTTGGTATCAGCATCATTAAGTAGAACTAAGATCAAGTACCGCACGTTTGTCACAGTTCGAAAAGCCTCTATAGCGGATGTGATAATGACGCTTTTAAATCTAAGGTAATATGAATTCACACAATCGCAACCCCTTTGTGAGATAGCGGTTGATAGTTTACCTCCGATTCTTTTCCACCTCCTTTCTGTTCTTGATAATTTGTGTCTAATATTAACGCGTAATAGAGAAACCAGAGGATTCTAAACTCTTCGACCCTCAGGGTCGTCAACATTAGGGTATTCATTCATGAATCAACGCAAAAAATAGTGTTTCATATAACAGCTTGTTAAATTTCCTACAGCACATTAAGGCAGCATAAGCGCAGAACTTCATTAAGAGGCTCGGACAGAGGGTAGAGGTTGTTTCACATTCAGTGCTATTTTCTTACCAGATACGCGCTCTTGAGAACATCTGAAAAACTTTTAACCGACACTTTGTAAATGGTTTTACTTCGTGTGAAAGACTATCCACGGACCTCAGCGTCATCTCATTCTGTCTCTCCGTCTTGTTTGGTAAGTTTCAAATCACCTGCAAACATTTACGAAGTTAAACTGCTAGAAAGTCCTGTTAGTAATAAGGTAAAAAACGCAAAACAGTTTGCGAAAATACGGTGTAAATTGCTCTATTAGTTTGTGAATGTCATGTCTGGAACGTGCGAAGTCTGACAGGGATACGTGTAGAGAAAGTCCTCTGTAAGGTTTTTATCAGCAACATTTAGACATATTTGTTCGTCATGGCACAGATCTTGGGACAACATGTGACGCTTCAGTACTGTGAGCACATACAGGGAAACTGTCTACATGCAGACAACGTCTAGTGTTTGATCCTAAAATGCTGATGATTGTTGTTGCAGTTGTCCTGAACGTCTCCACCCATTAAAGCCTGAGGACAAGGGCTGGATGTTGGTCACAGGAATGAACGTACTTCCAGTGATTTAAATGGCATGTACACAGAACTTGTATTTTTATCAACAGCTCTTTTTATGGCAATAAATTGTTACCGCCAGCATGTGAAGTCTGGCATGGTATTCACCTGTGACAATGAGCCCTAAAGTACGTTTCCTTGTCAGATTCTGTAGAGCAGCCAGTAAATCCTAATGAAGCTGGTCGATGCCTCCAAGGTGCTGCATTAGTTTCCGGCTGTGTGGCGATACAGGATGAACTGCAGCAGTGTCACACCTGCACTTTAGTTCTGTACTTTACAAAAACGTTTATAAAGATGGTGCGAAAGATGGTGACAATGAGGAGGATCCTCCATGTGAAGAGAGATGTGCTGTGCACAATACTGCTACTGACACTCTTCTGTCTACTGCTTTACGCCCACCAGGTGAGAATGGAATAAAACAGCACAGAATTACGATGTAATACTTGTTTTGTAAAGTATTTAATGTGTTATTGACATTTTCCGATGAATTCCAGGTTGTAGTCTCCTCTGGATGGGACAAGCCACTGTGGAAGTTTGAGATTCACAGCTCTACAAGTTCCAGCCGGACTCTGCTGGAAACCAACTGGGCTGAAGTGGGCCAACAGTCTCCAGAGGTATGACCTGTTCCCAACTAATCTTACATATTATATATGAATCAAGGCATTTAGTCACACAACATGTCTTCTAATGATCAGTCTGTAGCCAACCCATCACACCTACGCCTGTCCCCTTGCAAGCCTCAGTTCAAGTCTAAAGAATCTCAGCCCAAGAACAAATCTCAGGTGAAATCCAAGTTGCGACGGAAGAATGCTGTGTCACCCAAGGTCACGGGCAAGGCCCCTCCTACGATGCCACCATTTGATTTCAAGGGTTATCTGAGAGACAAGGACAACAGGAACTTCAATCTGATCATTGACCAGCCAGAAAAGTGTCACATGACAGGAGCAGCAGGCGAAGGAGATCATTTCAGTGCTCCCTACATGCTAATCGCAGTAAAATCTGTTGCTGCTGATTTTGATAAACGTCAGGTAAATATGCTGTTTCATGTACTGTAGCCCTTTGTAGACTCACCTCATTGTTCCATTGATACCTTCATAATTCATCTCTGCTTAATGTTTTCGCTTTCTGACCCTCAGCTTTACCCAGTGTTTGTAAAACTGTTTGTAAATTATTTGCAGAGTAATGTAAGGAGCTAATGAACACATCAGGGTGTACAGTATATTATTAAATAGCCTCATATTTCCCTGGAGAGTTACATTCCTACACAACTCCAAATTAAAGATAATGTTGCTCTTTTTTCTTTTAAGTGTTTAGATAAATATTGGTTTGATAAAGTACTGTCCCTACGTTTGTTTATCTTCAGGTCTAGTGTTGCATTCATACTGCCTTTTTTCTCTGACCTCATTTCAGGTAGTACGTCGGACATGGGGCAAGGAGGAGCGTTCTCAAAGTGGCGTTTCCATACGTACAGTTTTTCTTCTGGGTATTCCCCGAAATCAAACTGCTCTGCCTTTGTGGGATCGGCTCTTGTCCTATGAGAGTCAAACTTTTGGGGATATCTTGCTCTGGGATTTTGAGGACACCTTTTTTAATCTGACACTTAAAGAAACACATTTTCTGAAATGGATCAACAAGAGCTGCCCTGATGTCAAGTCAGTAGTTATAAAACTGTATTAAGTGAGGTCAAACTTATTTCCACTTATAAATGTGTCCTGCTGTTGCTGATTTTATCTTTTGTATTCTAATGCAGGTTCATCTTTAAGGGTGATGCTGACGTGTATGTTAATGTGGAAAACATATTAGAGATGCTACAAGATCAAAAGCCAGATGAGGATCTGTTTGTTGGTGATATTATTATCCATGCCAAACCCATTCGCCGGCGCAGTTCTAAGTATTATGTGCCAGAGTTTATGTATGGAGGAGGTTTGTACCCAAATTACGCTGGTGGAGGAGGGTTTGTAATGTCAGGATACACAGCTCGGAGACTTAGCTCTGCCTGTCAACAGGTACATCAAAACGAATCAGAAAATGTCTTCTTTCAGAGATCTTTGAACTACAGTGGGTTTCTTTGTGTCATAGGTGGAGTTGTTTCCCATTGACGATGTCTTTCTGGGAATGTGCCTTCAGGTTATTGGTGTAAAACCGTCACGGCACCAGGGCTTTCGCACTTTTGGAATTCCCCGACCGTCTTCAGCGCCTCATCTTCAGACATTTGATCCCTGTTTCTACCGAGAACTCATGGTTGTTCACAGTCTCAGTGTTCCCCAGATCTGGCTGATGTGGAACCTCCTGCATGATCCCAAACTGAGCTGCCGTAAACGAGCCAGTGCAACAGCATGGCCATTTAAGTGGAGGGGAACGATGGGACAGATGACAGAGATGGAGAAGGACTATAGTGAGAAGCAGGTCACGCATTAGTCATCTCCTGCACGTCCAAATGGGATCTGCCAGAGCCCTAATAAATACAAAATGAGCATAATCGAGGATCTGTGGCCAATTTGAAAGGCTTCAGACATAAGCACAGCTGAGTCATATGGGACTTGATCCAAGTTGGAAAACTACATTGGGGGAAATTAATTGGCAGAGATCAATTGTGCTTTAAATTTTTCAGACAGGAAGGAAGGAAGTTCTGTTTTTAGCATCAGAGCTTCTCTGTTTCTACATTGTTAACAACTAAGGTGCACAATTTTGTTTGGCAAAGATTTTTTAATGAATTGAATATCTAGATTTTTTAAAGTATTTTTTTACGTCATTGGTTTTGATTATGTACACAAATATTTCACATTAGAAGGGACAATATATTTAAATGTGGTTAGCTGGTATAACCCCATCCATCTAAGGTCATCAGAATGTTAAGATTTTGTCTTTTGTTTGGGTCAGTGGCAGCTAAGACCAGACAAGACTGGGTTGATGGAAAAGACAGCAGTGATGTTTAGTATTTTTCTCATGTGCTGATGTGAATAAATAGCAGAGATTCTCCTCTCTTCCTAATGCTGGACATAAGTACAAACGGATGGACACATTATCTGTTCCCTCCAGTAACAACAAAAGGAGTCTAAATAGAAACCAGCTGCACGGGAACCATATCACGCAGCAACAAAACAAAACATTAGGTTTTACTTTAGTAAAATAATTCCAATTCTTCGTCCTAATTTGTTTTCATAAGGTGTTTAATGTCAGAAAGACCTTGTTTGTGTCTCTAATGTGCTTTGTACTTGTGACCCCTTTTAAGTTTTGCCACCAGTACAACTCTGTCTGTTCTGAAGTCAAGAGGTTCAAGGTTGAAATAAAAACCTCCTGATCTCTTTCACATCCACATTTTTTATTATTTTTCATATCCTGGTTGCACACACAGACAATGAACTTTGATGTCAAAGAACAGTGAGCACTGGATTCATAAAGGTCCAAATGTTGCATTGGAGTTGAAGAGTGCACAGCTGTAGCACATCTCAACAACCATCATCAAACACTGTCAAACGTAATTGGTTGGATCAAAGCGCTGAGTCAACCTAATCGTTCTCTTTGCACTACATGTTATTGTTATTGCCTTTTTCAGTGGACATGCTGAATAGATCTTCATACACAAAGTTATAGTATTCAAAATATAAAAATACCACATACCAATGAATTCCACAAGTTTTAATTAAGTTTAGCTGCCCAGTTTCCAGAATTGGGCTTAAAACAAGTCCTCAAATATTCTGAGGAGAAAAATGGAGATGGGCAACAGAACATATGATACCAAGAACAGACAATAAAAAGCATTAATATAAGTTTCTCATTACACTGAACCGAAGCTGTCCCATTAAAAATTACAACAATCTGATCATCAGTCACTCAATCCTTCATTTTATGCAGTAAAAATCAGGTGAAATTTGAAAGCTGCTCAGACTCATAGTTTAAAGTTGTCACTTCTTTTTCCTGTACAAATTGAAATAAGCAAAGCTGAAAATCAGCAATAGGATGCGATATGACCACCTGAGTTTGGGTGAGATAAACTACCCAGCACCCTACAGCTCACTGTGTTTTCTCCCAGCAACAATGCATCCACAGCACTGGGCTGGGCTTACCAAAACTAGGGTCTGAGCCCTGCATCATGTGGGCTCACTGTCCTTTAGTCATTTAACATTCGTAAGTATTGTTTTTTTGACTTATCTACTTTCCTTTGGGTCAGAGCTTGTGAGCTCATTGTTATGTTGATTACTTGATTTAAATTGATAGAACTTATGTTTAAGGATTGAATTTAAACCAATCAGCCCAACAGATATATACCTCTGGGCAGCTCCTAACTTTGGCAAAAATAATCTATTCTATGTTGACTATAATTGGTTTTCAGGAACATATACTGCAGTTCTGGATTACTTGCAAACACATGCAACACATGTCAAACTGAAAATGTTCTTTCAAAACATTGTTTTAGGAAACCCAACCCAACTCGCCATTTTCTGCAGGTAACAAGGAAGCTTAAATGACTTGAGACAGCCATAATAATACACTGGCTCATTTCTAATGCTGAGTGACACATAAATATTGGACAATGATGCAGCTCAGATGCATTCTCATATCATATGTACAAGGGGATTCTTTTTACATAGGAGAAAGAGACAGAAGTCAAAGAAAGTCGGTGGGAGATGAGGCACAATGTTCAACAGTATTGTTTTACATATTATTTTCTAGTACGTACTTGCACAAAAGCAAGAGATATTAAAATGCCTGAATATAGCACGAGTAGGGATGGACACATCTGGTTCCCCATTTAACTTGAGATGTGGATCAACCAAAAAAAGAAATAAGGAACAGAGTGCTTATGGGCCATCATTATCGTACCCTTTACAACTGGGAGTCCCATCATGAGGTGAACTTGCTGGAATTGAAAACAGTTTGTATCTCTTGGGGGTCCCAGTTAAGAAAATGTCTAAATGTAAAGAAGGGTTATTGTTTTCTCTGTTTGTGTTTAAAGAGCAGTTGTGCAGTTTAGACTTGTGTGTAAAGGTTTGAATACTGTGAGGTCTGAAAAAAGAATTTTAGGTTCAATGACTGTTAATGTGTTGGATGTGTGCAGATGCCTCCTCCTGAGTTTCAAATCTAATAGAATCAATGAGGGAATGTTTAGATACTCGGCCAACAACTGAGTCAGTGATAATCTATTAAACACTGTGTAAAGAAGAGGACATTATAATACAGCTATTTACTGCATTTTCACCTCGTTACCACAACAACACAACACAGATTGTAAACATCAGGCCGGATGCAAATAAAGATAACCACTGATTGGGAACAGATTGAGAAATAGAAGTTAGTTTTTTTTTGTTAATATAAAATATAATCCTGGTCAGAAATACAATATATATTTGATGCTTTTTGTTTTCGCTGATGGGTAAAAGAAATGTTTGATTTACTCAATTTAATCACTTACTAATATTCACAGTATTTAACACACACTGAATAAATAAACAGTTCAATTGACTGCAACCTGTAATCAGATAGCTCCTAATTTCCGTTTTTAGATGGATACAAACTTGTCTCGGACCCTGATGTCTGCGATGGTGCTATCAAAAGCGTTGCCTAGCAAAAGTGACCAAAAAAAAAAAACAACAACTGGCATTTTTGTCAAGGGACAATTGAAAAGAATATATGTATTAAAGCTAATACATAGTTAATTAAAAAATACTTTAAACAGATAAAATTGTGTAAATAGCAAACTGCACTCACATGTTAAAAGAAATGACTGATGTTAAAATTAATAGAATCTAGAAGCAGATTATGGTATTTCCTTGAATTGTATCTGTCTGAAAACAATAACCCCAGAATAATTAGACACCAACGCTACCTGGGGAAACTCTCTCTATTGTTCATAAGCAATCTAATCCAAATGGCAGATTACTGCCAACAGTTACACTGAACAGGATTTACATTAAAATAAAAATTAAAAAGACACTTAAGTTTAAAAGAAAAAATGTAACAGAAATATAGTGCCAACATGTGACACAGGGATAGGTTTAGGCAAGAGATTACAGTGGTAATGTCAGCAGATCAATGAAATGTCTTTGGCTGTAGCATTTGGCAATTCAACAAAAAAATAAATGCAGACATTGCTCGGGAATTGCAACGCATCAATATTTTGTGGAGATAAAAGCAGACATGGTAACATGTAGATGGAAAGAAATGTGACAAACACAATTTCCTCTCCTCTGTCCTCACAAATGGAGAAATCACATATTCACAAACACAACTCACAATCTGTCACGCCAGCCTTCCCACAACTCTCCAGGGACAGGGTACGATCAACCAATCAAGTACAAAGGTGTGCATTAGTGCAAATGTAAAAATGAACATTAAAAATTGACATGGTGTGAGTGAGAGGGAGGGCAGTCAAAAAACAAGGGAACTGTGACGAAGCCCCTCACGGAATCATAAATGCAACAGACTGCCAGTTTGTGCTTGTAATGATTCTCCTCTGATTCAAATATGCTGACCGGGTTCATGCATCTTTGTGCCATGCCTGCATGTCTCCGTGTTTGTCTTGAAAAAAAAAACGCTCTGTGGTCAGAAATGCAGCAAACTGAATAAAGAAATTACTGAAAATATTGAAATGTGACATCTGTTGAAAAGAGCGTGTAGATTTGTTTTTCATAATTTATGCAACTCTGGGTGTGTGTAAGCATACACCGACACAGCACGATTCAGACCTGCAAACGACAACAGCTGTGAGTGTTTGATGTTATTACGCCCGTATTCATGGGGACCGCTGATAAAAGTTGAAGATAAAGACGGAGACATTAATCAAGTGAGGTGAGGACTGTTAGATGTCAGAGACTTCATATGTGGTTGGACTGACCCAGTCATTAGATTATGTGATTCTTCTCCTACACAACAAAAGCTAAATTCTGGGGTTTTTCCATTTCTGGTTGCAGTCTTCTGTAGTTTCTCATGGCTTGATACACTGTTCTGGGCTGGTTTAGTTTGGTTCTTGTGGTTTAAATCCAGTCTTTGACTAAGTTAGTTGGGTCTGGTTGTGAGGCGGTGGCAGGAAGACGAGTGGCTCTGGTTTGGCTGGCAGTGTGGTTGATTGATGTGTTCTCATTCAGTCCGAGCGTGGTTTTGCTATTGCAGTAACTCTACCTTATGTTCAGCATTAAATCTTGCATTTTGTCTCACTGTCTTTTGTCGCTGATGGCAGAATGCAGACGACTTCATCTTACTGTGATCTTCCCACACAGCCAATAAATGATTTCATTTGATTGATTCTACAGGTTAATGCAACTATGTCACAACATCGCGCTCAAAGACGTGGCATGCTCTATTTTTGGTTTACTGTGCAAGCTGTGTCTGATTGAAAGCGTTTCTTAGGATCCACATGGAAGAGTGATTATTGACACGTCTGACTTGGTTGTTTCTGGATTATCTTGAGTTCCTGTTTAATAGCATGTAGCATCTAAATTGGGTGGGAATTGCTAATTTTTTCTTGGTTAGATTTGCTTGGCTATAAATTAGGTTCTGGGTTAGAAGTTCAGTCAGTCTAGGTACTAGATTCAGGACAGGCCAGAATGGAACATGATTCTTATTACTTGTTCAGTGGGAACTACTTCTGGACTCAGGTCGTGCTTGACCGGTGGTCCGAGGAGCACCATAGAGGGTCACTGATGCTATGTGGTTATTCTGCATCACCTGAGAAAGAAAATACAAGCATTTCAAATGAAGTCAACAAGACACACCTCATATGTGCAAATATATAATGCCAGCCAGATGAAGTCCCTTGGATGAGTAGTGTTTGATTTTTCAAAAAAGAAGTCCAGTTTCAATAACTCAACCTCCAAATAACCTCACTATTTACCAATGATGTTCGTACCTCAAATATCATTCTCTGCAGTCCAAAACAGAAGGTCGAACCAAAGGGGTTGGTGTTGTTGGCTGACGAGGACCTGTCAAACATGTCATCAAGATGGGAGACACGACTTAAAAACTAAAATAATCTTAGATTTATGAAACTGCCATGTAGCAGTGTGCGTACAAGGACTTTACCTGTGGAGCACAACAGGTTTTTCCATCGGGTGACCTAGCAATTCCTGAACCTGATCCCACTGGCAGAGAATCAAAAAGTAAAAAGTTGTGGAAGTGTCATGTACCAGTAAGCAGCAGTAAGGCATGACAGGAAGGTTTGTTAAGCAACTGATTTTAGCTGATCAGAGGAATAATAACACATCTTTGTTTTGCATTTATTGCTGTATTTACTGCAGATCCTCCAGGGATAGAGTACACAAGTGAGATATTCAGTATCATTACTATTACAGGCAGATTGCACGCAGCGCCACCTGTTGGATTTACAACTGAGTCCCATGACAATGAATGTTTCTATATTTCTGGAACTGACCTTGCTGTAGGTAGTTAACACACAGTCCTCTGTCTGAGAATCAACGCCCTCTAGGGTGAAACATGACAAAAGAGGAGATATAAATCAATTAATAAAATTATTTTTTTAATTATCGAGTCAGAGTCATGTCTGACAACACTCTTACCTTTTTTAATGACAAGTGGAATTTTAAAGTCAGATCGATGATATCTAATGAGAGAGAAGGCACAACACAAACACAACATGACAACTAATGAATTAAAAATGCCTAAAAATAATTTGTAGCATATTATTGTGTATTTTACGTACATATTGAAGTTGTAATGTCCAGGATAATTGGTATGGAGGACGAACTTTTTAACTAGGTGAGTTGTTGAGTCAAACAGGATATCCTGAAATACAAGATGCCAAAATCATCAACACTCTTTGTGCAAAACCTAACCACAGCAGCTCAGTCCCAATTGAGGAAATAGAAAATAAACTCATCAAACAAAAGTTTAATTCATTCTCTGAGCTTTGAGATAAACCTTAAATAGTTACCGTTTAGCGACAGAAGAACTTATCAATTTCAAAACCCAGACAGGTCTGGAGAACTATCGACCAATTTAATTCATGTAGTACGTCACATCTACGTTTGCTCTTATCTCTCAGCAACTAATTTTGAACTACACAGGCACCAATGTCTCCAAAGTTAATTAATTGTCATTAAAAAAAAATTAGGCAAGTACAATTACTATCATCACAGAAATACACAATTGTGTGCACACAGATTAGAGACATGAACATACCACTCCAAGTGTGAAGTAGTTGAAGAAGTAATCATTACATTTCGACGGAACCTGCTTATGAGGCGAAGGAGAGTGGATCTTCATCTAAAATGAAAAATATTGGTGACATCAGATGTTGTTGAGAAAGAACTAACACTTAACCTAACACAATAAAAAATATATAATTATCTGAGTCAGTGTGCTTTTCACAATGCTAATGACTAAGTGCAACAACAGCTTAAAGAAGCCACAACCTTGTCCTCTGACTTGTAGAAGATTTTATGTGGTGAACCCAGAGCACCCAGGACATCCTGACAGGAATCTCCAAAAAAGATGCTCCTCTCTAGAGATTTCACTTTAGCATCAGCCATCACACCAGGACCACAACCTGCATTACCACCCAAAACACATAAGAATAAGTCACTCAGCCTCCAGACGTGACATGAGAAATAGTCATAACAAGACACACAAACCAAGTGGAATGAGATTAAGAGAGAAAGAATGAACTACGGTCAGTGCATATTACCTGCAGTGAGGAGGCGGAGTTTGAGCCCCAGTGGTCCAGCTTGATCTCTCAGGACATCCACGCACTCTGCATAGATGTTGCCAAGGAAACAAGCTAATGGCATGGCTGGAGCTCTAAAGACAGAGATGGGAGTGTGTGTATGTGCTTTAATAGTTTTTCTTATTATTAAAAGGTTTGTGTTAGTGATTTCTTTACACTCTGCGAAGTTATATCAATATTTGAAGTAAAAATCATAATAAATTCTTTCTTGGAAGCATGATTGTACTTCTTGACCAATATGAATACAATAAAAATATATTTTTTAACCAAGTAATAATAACATCCACACAGTCTCATTGTTTCCTTTGGCTCAAATAATAAGTCTATGAACATTACTTTGTTTCTTGGAGGTTGTTGCCAGTGTAGATGTGCATCCTCTTGACCATGGCCCCATGTGGTATCTGCAGGGAGGCCAAACCCAGGGCAAAGTTAGGCTGCCAAGGCAAAACAACTGGGCTCATATACACTGTGTGCTGGACGTGAACATTAACACACATACTGAGAAGACACTGACACCGAAGAGATATTTGGTCAAGTAAAAAATAATTAATCTTCTTACAAGCCAGTAAATGACCTAAATTCCCATGTTCAACAATATTCTGTCTGGTTGAGGATACTGGATTTTGATCCCACTTGGACCTGTGTCACATAGAAATACCTAATCTGACTGAGGTTCAATATCCAATCAGCAGCAATTAGTTGCTGTAATGCTGGCAGTTCTTGCAGAGACTGATATATGGTCAGAATGAAATGACTGCAAAACATATATATGTATATATTTCTCTCAGTCATTGTTTACTAGAAAAATGTAAATATGAATGCATATTTAGTGACTGAGACAGTGTGTTTGTCAGTCAAAATTCTAAGTGGGTAAAAAGTTTTTTTTTTTTTTTACAGAAAATATGCTACGGCTGAGAAATAAGTCTGATTCAAACGTTCAAACATTCATGAGACTAGGCTGAACTAAGCAAACAACTACATTATGTCACAAAAGTGAGTACACCCCTCACACCTCTGCAAATATTTAATTATATCTTTTCATAGGACAACACTGCATAAATGACTCTTTGACACAATGAAAAGTAGTCATTTTAAAGCACCTTACGGCAAACAACTCTCAGAAGACCTAAAAAAACAAATTCTTGCTTTACATAAAGATGGCCAAGGCTATAAGAAAATATCCAACACTCTGAAACTGTGCTGCAGCACAATGGCCAAAATCATCCAGCGCTTTAAGGGAACAGGTTCTTCTCAGAAGAGGCCTTGCCATGGTCGGCCAAAGAAGGTGAGTCCATGTTCTCAGCGTCAAATCCAAAGACTAGCTTTGGAAAACAGACGGATGAGTGCGTCCAGTATTGCTGCACAGATTGAAGGGATGGGAGGTTAGCCTGTCAGTGCTCACACAGTATGCTGCACACTGCATCAATTTGCTATGCACGGTTGTCGTCCTAGAAGGAAGCCTCTTCTAAAGATGATGCAAAAGAAAGCTCGCAAACAATCTGCTGCAGACATGCAAACTAAGGACCATGTCCTGTAGTCTGATGAGACCAAGATAAACCTATTTCAGATGCTGTCAAGCGTGTGTGGCGGCAACCAGGTGAGTGAGTACAAAGACAAGTGTGTCTTGCCTACCTTCAAACATGGTGTTGGGAGTGTCATGATCTGGGGCTGCATGAGTACTGCTGGCATTGGGGAGCTACAGTTCATTGAGGAAGAGATGAATTCCAACATGTACTGTGACATACTCAAGCAGGGCATGATCCCACTCCCTCCAGAAACTGGGCCGTAGAGCAGTGTTCCAGCATGATAATGACCCCAAACAAACCTCCAAGATGACCAGTGGCTTGCTAAAGAGGCTGAGGGTAAAGGTGATGGACTGGCCAAGCATGTCTCCAGACCTAAACACCATAGAACACCTCTGGGGCATCCTGAAAAGGAAGGTGGAGGAGCACAAGGTGTCAAATGTGCACCATCTCCTTGATGTTGTGATGGAGGAGTGGAAGAGGATTCCAGTGGCAACCTGTGAAGAACTCCATGGCCAAGAGAATTCAAGCCGTACTGGCTGGTGGCCACACAAAATATTGACATTTCACATTTTCACTTAGGGGTGTACTCACTTTTGTTGCCAGGGGTTCAGCTATAATTGGCTGTATTTTTAGTTATTTTGAGGGGACTAAATTTACACCCATACAAACTTTACACTGACTATTTTTTGTGTCAAAGAGTTGTTTTTGCAGTGTTGTCCTCTAAAAAGATTTATATATGGTGTATAATGCAATATCAAATACAATATAAACACTATCATTCAATAAACCTTATACCAATAAAACCAAGAATAATAACCTTCATGAAGTGAGCAATGAAGCATTAAAGACAAAACAGAAACTAGGACAAGAACAAAACAAGTAACAGCAGGATATGGAGTCTATCAAAATAAGCATGAGAGACAGCGCAATGATGACATCTGTACCTGAGAGAAGCAGGAACAGAGCAGCTGAATATCCATAAGTACTAATTACACAGCCCTCCAACACATTCCACAACAACACAGTATGTGATAGATAGATAGATAGATAGATAGATAGATAGATAGATAGATAGATAGATAGATAGATAGATAGATAGATAGATAGATAGATAGATAGATAGATAGATAGATAGATAGATAGATAGATAGATAGATAGATAGATAGATAGATAGATAGATAGATAGATAGATAGATAGATAAATAAATAAATAAATAAATGAAATAAATAAATAAATAATTAGCAGATTTCCTGACTGGGCCCTTCGGTATTGAAAATGTGATTTATGAGCCGGTGGCTTCTGTGTCGTTTTGGAGGCACTAATTACGAACTGTTTGCATAACGGATAATACAAGGTTGCTTGAGATGTTTTGCATCCTGGTGTGCTCCTCCCTAATGATTACATTTCCACATACTGTATTATAAAAAAAATTATTTAAGCACAACATTAAACAAGCAGCATGACTTTTGATGGTCTAGGCATCTTTATTCAGCGCTACATTATTAAGCATCGTAGCTTACTTGGCGAACCCTGTGTCTTAAACAACAGTGCCGCTAATTTGTAGATTTTTACCAGCTTAAAAGCTTCATGCCGACGAACACAGCCAAGATGTTTACACTGTGTAGATCTTGCTGTTGGTGTTACATTACAGATCTTTTGGTTTCTTTTTTTTTTTTTTAAGGACGCACCCATATGTGATTGACTTGCCGACCACGTCAGATGGACAGAGCCGACGAAGCGAATCATTCTTTCTGCCTTAAATAAATAGCTAGTTCAGTTACTTTTGTGACATGCTGCTGCATGTTTAACCAGCGGGGCATTCAGTCACAATTGAGGAAAAAACATTTACCATATTTAATTAAAAGTTACAACAATCTTTCTTTGTATCATCTCTCTGCGTAAATATCTCATGTTTTACCATGGACCCCTGCGGCGTATAGACAGGTGCGGCCTATTGAAATATATATGAAAAAATTTTTTTTTAAATTAAAATCTAATGGGTGTGACTTAAATTTGGATGCGCCCAGAAAATACAGTGCTTCAGCACTTCTAAGTGGCCTCAAAGCAAATCAATGAAACCATTCTGACCTCGTATTTTGGAGCTTCGTTCCATGAGTCCAGTTGGAAAGAGAAAGAGAGTCCTCGAAAGTTAAGATGGAACAACTGCTCTGCAGCATTGTAAACTGGAGGGGCAGAAGAAAAACATCAGACACAGGGATACGCTAGGTCAAATGTGGGCTCACACAACATCAAACATTTAATATAAAAACATGTGTGTCTGCATCATTATTGGCCATGTTTTCACATTTATGGGGTGGTAATGAGATATTCGTGAGGTCAAACTATTTCATTGTGGGTGTAGTTTGGAAAGTACCTCCAGGGTGCGTGGCTCCAAAAGACTGGTCTATTTGCTCTATGGTGGGTACGATGGCTTGAGAGTTGAAATGAACTCCACTGAAACACAACACACACACACACAGCCAATACTTAATCTCATACTTAACCAGGTTTATCCTGTTTTAATTGAGAAACTATCGCATAAGCACAGAGTTTAAGAAAAACATAAACATATCATGTTTCATGCAGTGAAGGGCTTCTCAACTGGCAATAACATGAAGCACAATCTCAAAGATACACTGGGGTAGCCTGAGGAACTTACTAGATATAACCAGTCTATCCAAAGCTTAGATAGAAATCCCATGTTCATGTAGATGTCAATATATTTCTACTCACCAGTATTTCAATTTGACTTTGCTTAGGTCATACACTTCAATCACCTGTAACACAGAAAGATAAGTTACACCACAAATTATCAGTTAGATATTTTTTATAGAATATCTAGTTAGATATATTTTATAGTATATAGAGTTAGATATATATATATATTTCATTAAATTCTAAAATCCAACCTCTGTTCAACGGCCACTGAGCCCTTTGGAAGTTTTCATTGTATTTTGGCGACACCCAGAAAATGACACTATAAGGATGTCACATATCTCCCGATCCTAGTCTCAGTGCCCTCTGCCCACACAGGTTCTGCTTTTACATGTGGTGGAAAGTGCTTCTGTCAAATCAACCAGAAATTACCTAAAATCAACCATTTTCACCTTGAGTCTCTGATTTGTGGCATCAAACAGCAGTTTAATCCCATCCTGAGTCAGGTTCAGTATGAGGTCATGGCTGAGTGGTGTCTGAAGGGGAAAGATAAACAAATGTATTGACAAAGACATCGAGAATACGCTGATTTTGAAGATGACCCTTATGCAGCCCTCAGATCAATCTCATATCTGACCTACAGTGTTTTAAAATCAAACTCCATGAATAATGATTAACAACTATTCAACTTGTGGAAATGTACATTTAAAAAAATCTGATAATAATATTTACAGTACATGTCATTTACATACACACAGCACATTTAAAATACATAAAAGAATTGTGACTATCTTTATCATTTAAGCCGTTTTAGTGACCCCTAGTGGACTGAGCAATAATGTTTCAAAAAGCTTGTAATTTTTTTAGCAGATGGTATAAGCTATTAACACAGACAGATACATGATGAGTTGCATTTAATATTAAATGCAACCTAAATATTCTAAAAATACCAACAGGTGCATTTGTAAATTTTGTATAATTACTATAATACAGCCTAAAATAAGATGATTAACATTTTTCCAGTGAAAATGTGAAGACTCATAAAACATCAGCCCATTTTACCTGTTCACTGTATAGAACCTGGACGTTTTTGATGATGCGGCAGTGTTTCTGCAAAATAGAGATGGCCTGGGCCAATGGCATCCCTGAAGACCAAGACATGCAATAACACAGTTAGAGAAATGAAGTTATCCTACTCTTTAGTGTCTTTATTTATTAGTCAAAGTTAACACTAATCCATCTAAAACTCATTCTATTCTTCCATATGTGTGAGGTATGTCTTTATACCTTGAAAACCCACCTAAGGCGAATTCCCATTGCTCATTTCCTAATGATCTCTCAGGCACCACCTCCAGATCCAGCATTGGCAAGAAGTAGGGAGCAGCTCACCTCACCTCAAGACGCACAGAGACCCTAAAAGGGGCCCTTACTCTCTACCCCGCCTCTCTGATCACAAGACTGCTTCACAATAGTCTCAGGTGGCTACTTTAATTCATAACTCTATTTATTTTATTTTCCACGTCCACCCAATTCATTCAAATATTAAACTAATCAACCGATGTATCACATGCCACGTGTTTTCGACATTAGAAATGTATCAAAGACGATGTGTAAAATATGTAAAATGATATCCTGTACGGCACCTTACTTACTAAGACACACAAGTTTTAAATAACACTTTAACAAGTTACCAAGCAAAGGCTGACGACTTGCGTATAAACAACTTACGCAACCTATCAAAAAATTTAAAACGTCCAAGGCAAGCTTTCAGTTCACCTCTTGTTAGTGTGGTTTAAAAATCGATACGGATACAAACAACCTGAAATTAAGTCAGTTTAAAGTTAATAATACACAAACATGGCTATAAACGGTCGAAGAACAAAATATCTCCAACAGAGTTTAATTAAACGACAGAAGACCAACTTGATCGGCTACAGTGCTGTGTTGAGTCTCCAAACGACCGACAGCAGCTGACCCGTGTCAACCAGTAGAAAGAAGACCAAAGCCGGCTGTTCTCACAGTGAACTGCCGTTATCTGTCACTGTCGGGCGGTTACGAAAGCATCAAAGCTTGACAACAACACGGTTTCTTTGCGCTATTGGCTAATGTTAGCGGACGCGTTAGCTATCCTCTGCGTAATGGTAATAAAGTAAATATAACTAACGTATGTGCAAAAAAGACAGAGAGAATTTAAATTGGGCTTCAGACTGCGAGCCACAAACAAAGAAAGCACGCCAAGCCGTCGACTGTCTGTGCCGTTTTTCTTTTCTTCTTCCACCGAGGGTTCAAGCTTTAGAGCTAGCTCTTCTGCCGCTGGTGCGTAAATTCAGAGTCCTTGCTGTGACATGTTTCCCTTGTCACTCGTTAGTCGCTAAATGCTCCCTCTGTCCCGTTGTCGTTTATAATGCGCATTCAATGCTAGAAGCAGATAAGAGCAACACAGTGTCCAAACAACAGCAACTTCAGGCATCAACAACAGCCAGCAGGATCAGCTGATATTCAAGTTCCTGTGTTGAACGCAGGGTCTCTGTGACGTAATGACGTATTCACGACACCGGCCGAATCAGTCGACGAAGGAGCCGCTGTAGCTGTATAAAAACAAAACTAAGCTTTTCCACAAAATGTAAATTATTCGTGTTTTAATTATTGTTAAGGAATCCTCAATGTCAAAATATTTTAGAATATGCATAGCTCACAAAGTTTTTTTTTAATTTTTTACCGGAAATGACACAGGCTTCTATCAATGTGCATCATATAAATACAATGTTTAAGACGATGTAGAAGAGGTATCATTGTGAAAACAGTTATTACTCATGTTTTATTTAGGACACTTTCAGTCTGAAAGGGATGGAGTTCATGGATAAAGATGAATGAACAAAAATACCAGTGGAGACATATAAAAAGCTGGTCAGCAATTATAGGAAACGTTTGATTGCAGTAATAGCCAATAAAGGCTTTTCTATCGCTTATTGAGAAGTGATTAATATTGTAGAAACAGACACAATTTTCCAAAATGTTGCCTCCTGGACATAGTCTTATTGTCTTTTGGGAGAGGCATGTGCCTGGTCTGTCAAAAAACAGACAAACAAAAAAAACTTGCTGATTGAATAAAAGTAAGTCAGAATTTGCCAGGGGTATCAATAATAAATGTTTTAAATGTTTATTAAATGTTTTTATGTTAAATCTGAATATGACGTTTTCCTTCTAAGTTGTAAACTATTATCTATTTATTTTATTATATTTATTTTTACAGAAAAAAAACAGTTGACTTGAAATTCTTCACATACTGTAGCACCATCAAGGTTTCAGACCAATACCACAAAGCAGCACTGTACATATAGTACACTGTACAGATACTATATGTTAAAATGAAATTAGATGAAAATACATTGCTGCTGATGAAAACAACATTAAAACCTTGCAGCAGTTCACTGCAAGTAACAATTGATTGTGTACAAAGATCCTGCAGCAAGGCCAAGAGGAAGCAGTGACTGTTTTGAAGGTCATTTTGACAAAGGATCCACGTTTGTGAAGGCGTGTGCAAAAGCTTGTTTGACAGATTATGTAGTAACTTTGAGTGTAGTCAATAGAAAAAGTTCCGTTTGACTTCCACCCTCATTTTTTGTGTGTGTGTTGTAAAGATGAACACTTGCAAATCGCAACATAGGTTACTGTAACTACACACATTTAAGAATAAGAATAAGAAAGCCTTTAATAGTCCCACAATGGGGGAATGGGGGTCTCACAAGGCTGCTCTCTAGCCTTCAAAAGGTAATTTAAAGTTGTTTTAAACTAGTTGAATAATGATAACCTCTTTCATGTTCTGTCAGTCAGAAGGGGGTGTCTCTGTGTGCTGATGTAATGTGTGACCACTCTAGGTACATTTTCTTTCAAAAGCAAACACAGATTGGCCCCAGGTGAAGCTTAAGATAACCTTTTGCCCTGTGTCTTGTTAAGAGCTTCTTTTAAAAGCCTGTTTTTCATTTTTAGTTTTGGTCTCTTTAGCATTTTTAAGGCACTAAAGCACAGCACAGTCCCAAAAGGTCAGTCAAGAAAGTGTCGTCTAGGTTGATTAAAATCTATCTCCATAATAGCATAAGTAGTGTGTGAGTGCCAACAGCTTTTTATTGTGCGTCTCAGCTTTTAGTTGAGTGAACATAATGTTTTTCATTTGGGCTTGGAGGTTGTAAAGCTGTATTTGAGTATCTACAATACTGCAACCAAATATATAAATCAAATGTGCTTTGGTAATGATCTTCTTTATAAATACCTGTGAGAAATAATGTTACTTTTGTAATTTGAGCAGTTGGCATTGCAAAAGGCTGTGCACACCCTGGAAAAAAAAAGTATGATTTGTTGTTTATATTTTGGTGTAGTCATTGTGTGCCTATGATCATATACTAATAATACACATATGAATTGTAGATAATTTCTTAATGAACTTTACTTCAATATACTGTGATTTGTTAGTGACCTTCGAGATAATGTCTACAATCATAATACCATGACAGCAATGATTTTATCTGTAGTATTGATAAGAAACAGTGTTTTGGTCTGTTGATATCGGATCAACTTCACACAGTTATTGGTTGCTGGTAACCATTGTTACTAATGCTGGGCTTGTTTCCAGGTATAGCGCACGTGGACACATGCTGACATTTATTCTGAAGGACTGCTGGCACTGACGCTGGGCAAAAATGAAAGTATTTGAGTTGTAACAGACGATAGACAATTAATTGGAGGGTGAGATAAATGCAAGCAGACACATTTTCATAAACCCCTGTGTGTTAGAGCTATGATCCTTTCCATTGTTTATGAACAGAAACAAAAAAAAAACATATGTATATGCATATGTATGTATGTATTTATGTATATGTGTATATGTCACGTTAGTTAAGAAAACATTATTTAACTGAACTTCCATATTTCAGTACCTAAACCCTAAAACAAAAGGACAGATAGACCACATACAAGCACACACTGGAAAAGAAAAGAGTGCGTAGATAGCTTAATACTACATACAGTAGGTCTTCTTTGAATCTTTGAATCTCTACAGAAATATCAAAGAATAAATAACAAATAGGATGATAAATAGTTAGGCCTTGTACTGTCCTAATGTCGGCATTAAGTAAATTGAGTCTGGAGTATTAACTATACATGGGCAAACATCTAACTAATGGGGGAATGGGGGGCGCGCTGCTGTTGCTTTGCCAGTTCAGTCCACTAATCAGATGTAGTTTGATCCCACAACTCGAGCCTGTTCTGTAAATATGGCAGATTACATGAAACCACTCACCGATGACTAACAGGTGACTCACAGTCACACATCCCAGTGTGTAGTCTGCTCCTCCTAGAAGAGCCATCTACTATTTACCTTCATACTGGTTCCACAGAACCGACTCCTATCAGCTCATTTAATACTGAGTCTCATTTTGGACCTCAACACATTTTCATCTTTACATGCTGAATATGCTCACCTTCAGCATGTAATAATGAAAATACAGTGGGTAATCAGAGAAGAAAAAGGATGTTTTCCACATTCTTTAAGTAATTAAGCAGTGAGTCACAAGGTCAGCTCATTTAGTGGGATCAGTACGTTCTGAGAAACATTGGGAACATTTAAGCTTTTTTTCCCCAGTCTTGCAAATCTCTCTGGGAAATAATGAACCAAAGCTGCCAATTACAGGGGGGAATTCTGAGACCTTAGGCTAACTAATTTAAATGTGCATTAGGAAGAAAATCCTACGTAGTTTTCTGTATTCTTAGGAGTGAAGTGGTTTAAACATGTAAAATGACAGGTTCATAATTTCTTGTTGTTTTCTTCTGTGGCACCATGAGATCTAAAAAATAATAATTGAACCTCTCCCTAACAACAACTAATTAGGTAGTGTGTCTCTCATCCACTTTATCATGCAATGCAATGTTTTACATACACACCCTGTAATTTAAATTTGCTACATTTTGTTATGTATGTTGCGTATGTTAAACCCAATGGAATTCTCTACTCAGACTAAAAGGAAAGAAAAACATCAACAGATTTAATAATTATAATAAAACCGTTCAGCTAATGTAAAACACACTGGGAAATGAAATGAGCCTTGAATGTACATATAAAAACACGTATGTCGCCTAGCAACAGGTCATGAGTCATTCCACATCCAATACATTTAACCCAGAAAGTGGATTTCCTTAATAAAATAAGATTAATAACACATGAACAACAAACGCAACAAAGGTCCTTAGGCTCCCAATTCCTACTACTAGTTGGTAACAAAGCTGAAAGATGAACACAAATGGATACATTGATAAGAGATGAGAAGTAATATAAAAAAGTAAACATCATGACTTCACAAAACAAAATCATAAGATTACAACATGTATCATTTCATCACACTAGTGCTGTAACAGGACAGGGAATAGAATTTAGATTGCATTTAGGCTTCTACAGTTGTTGGATTAGGAGTAATATCTGGATGACTGATCAATCAAAAAGTTCTTTAGTTTGATTGAAATACTGGACCAATGTTGGAGACATGAGGCTTATACTGACCCCAATCAGTGCACTCTTGTTTCAGAGATGTGCACTCACATGTGCCATGTTCATTTTTGGCTGACAGTCATAACAAAGCAATGACACCAAGTCAAATGAGAAATAAGAAGGACACGTTGTTTTGGGGCCAACTCAGATGAACTTTACTGCATCAAACTATAGTCTTGAATCATCCAGATATTTCTCTTCTGTAATCACAAGCTCTGCTTTGAATCTGCTGCATAGGGAACATGCTGTAAGTAGGCCTTTGTTTGGTTTCATGCATTTACAGGGAATCCATGTGGCGATCACAACAGATTGTGTCACATAGTGCAAAACCCCTTGTAAGAGAAAGGACATTTTAAATGCCCCCCCAACACACAAGCACCCCCTTACAAAAACATTTCCCCGATTGCTCCCATAGCCACAGAAAGCAGAGTTTCTAGCAATTTTTAATAACCGTCCTTCCATGAAGTTGTTGCTACATAACCTGTGATTGGATCTTTACGATAGCGATATTTTAAAGCGGTTGTGAATATTATTGTACAGCATTATTGTACCAGTTCTTAACCCCACGATCGGCAGAATGTTCTCCTGATCTTTTCATCCTACCTGTCCAATTGTGTTAATATGTCTGAGTGACCCCCTCCCTCCTTCTCCCCCACGCAGCAAAGTGAACTTTGGTCTCAGAAAACAGCAGGTTTTAGGAAGTGAAGTCGTTACAGTGGGCTTAACACGGCCATGTTCACAAATGTGAAGCGCTGCACCATGACCAAAAAACCGTGGTCGTGACCCTGAGCCAAACACATGTCTCTTTCCTTTTGTTCTACATGTTATTAACATCTGCACCCCTTACAATGCCTCCCTCTCCATTATAACATCTTTTATTTAGAGCAAACTTTACTTGTGCTAATAATAATAATAATAATAATAATAATAATAATAATAATAATAATAATAATAATAATAATAATAGTAATAATAGTAATAATAATAATAATCCTTTTTTGACATGGACAAGAAATATCAAACTCCATAATTTCTTTATAAACTGAATCATAAACTTTTACTTTGGATGTGTCACATTTACACTGTAATGCTCAATCCACTATGTTCCTTCCTTTGTATTTAAGTAATAATAAGCTACGTTTAGCAGGTTGAACATTATGATCTTTCTATTCAGGGGCTTTCTTCACTTTCAAATCAATCAATTTGTAATTGTAAATTTATTCTCTTCTACATTCAAATAATATTATATTTTTTAGGAAAAAGTAGTGAACAATTGGCCTACAACTGTAAATACTTTCAGCAGATTGTGTTGAAACTGAACTGCTCTTCCTCCTTCCTTTTATCCTCAGCGCATTTTGTGTTCCACATCAGCGTTGGCCATGTTTGAGCCAGGGCTGGGGTCCTGCTGTCGTCTGGACTGGGGGAGAGAGAGGGATGGAAGGATGAAAGATGGCATGAGAGAAGAGAGAATGGGCAAGAGGTGACACATAAAGATGTGAAGGACAGCAGAAAAGGGGACAGAGGGAAAACAGTAATACGTTAAGTACAACTTTTTAAGTTAAAAACGTCTGATATTATAAAGCAATTAGAAAACTTTGAAACCTTGTATAAAGCAAAGAATTACCAAAGGCGTAGTAAACCGGAAATGATGAAATCTAATATGTATACACACACACATCACTAATCGCTGTAGCGGGTTCTAATGTTTTGGCCCCTGCATTTTTTTTTTATTATTGTGGCCAAAATATTACAACAATCCTCTAATGCAATCGACTTTCATTTGACTCATGTCTTCGTTATGTATAGCTAGAGTTGATTCTCTTTGCTTTTTCCTGTTTTTTTTAAACTTGCACAAGCTGATGTGGGACAAAGCAAATTATTACCTGCGGTTCCTCACACCACCAGTAGAGGAGGCCAGAGAACTTTGGCTTTTTTACAAAGCTTAGAGTTGCTGTTTATACATTTCACTGAAGTTGATATTTGAGGCAAGACAAGACAAAGTATGTCTACAAGATGCAAACTTTTAGACATACAGACGGTGACACAGATAAACACACACCTCACACGTTCCAAGGGCATCGTTAGGTCAGTGTTAGAAGACATTTAAATATATTTCATGACTGGGTGTAGTGCGTGTGCCTGTGGAATGACTTGCTGCTGCTGTAAAAAATATTTGTGGTTATATGTTTACCCTCAGACTAAGTGATAGCGGAGGGAATTTAGCAGTGTTGCAAGAGAGGGAGAAAGGGGAGAGAAAGGAGAGGGACATGAGAACGTGTTGGGAGAGGTGAGGCAGACAGAAATGCAGACAGAGATAGTGGAGGGGTTGCTTAGGTCAATTGGAATGTAGTTTGTGTCATCTCAGTGACTCACCATAATAGAACCTACAGAGTCACACACAGTATGTCATACTACCATTTTGACCTCTCACAGCCAGACTGACTCCAGCTTCCGTCTCCTCAGGGAACCTCTTTGTGTTTTTTTTTTTTAAATCAGACCTGCTCCCATTAAATTTCATGTGCCCTTCACTCAGAACTACTTTGTTTTGAGTGAAGGTTGATTGTTCAGTAAAGAGCCCTGTGTGCGCCTGTCACTGATGAATGTTTCATCCTGTTCACACTGTCTTTTCCTGTATTTCCTGAAATTAACATTTGAGGGGAAGCAGTGTAATAATAATTAATAATAATAATAATTAGCAATATTAATATATATTATAATGCTTTAGCAGCCTGACTTAGACTAACAATATAGCGTAAACGTCTTACTGAGGACCTATGGTGTTTTACCTATTATCTACCTACCTACTGTATAGTATGTAAAAAGTGAAATTTGTCACAGAGATTTTAAGTAATATTCTCCCTCTTTGCACCATTTTTTATTATCATTATTATTATTATTTTGTTGTCGCTTAGTGTTTAGTAGTTGTTTTGTGAAGCAGGGAGGGATCTTTCAACCAGGAGAGCTTTCTCTATATACACACAGATGGAAGTCTGCTTGGCCACTAACCACAACCACTAAGGCAGTGCAAGCGTATGTGTGGGGTGACAAAAATAAAGCACATTACCGTATTTGCTGGTGTGTACCCCTGTGCCCACAGTGTGTGTGTGTGTGTGTGTGTGTGTGTGTGTGTGTGTGTGTGTGTGTGTGTGTGTGTGTGTGTGTGTGTGTGTGTGTGTGTGTGTCTGGAAGGTAAAGCAGGGGTTTCTGATGACATCAATACTAATGATATATTAATGCTTTCAGTGCCAGCTCATCATTTCTGCTGAGCACTCAGAGATGTGTGTGTGTTAGCGTGGGCTGCAGTTAAAAGATACATTTCTTCTTGATCTATTCCTGCCCCATCCATCATTCTGACAGATACCTTATAACCTTGAATACCTGGACTATCACTGATTCTAGATGAAAAATGTTGTGTCTGTCAAATGACAAGGCTTCAGCAGCAGAGGGAGAAGTGGCTTCATATTCAGTGAGCATCCCGTGAAAGTAGATATCAGAGTTTTATTTGCTAAGCTTTACTGTGTTGAATAGAAAAAATGCCGTTAAGAGAAACTGAAGTTAGAGAGAAACGTGATAATTTCATCAACATCAATTGTTGAATACTTAATCTTACTTGATTGCCAGTGTGGACGTTGTGTTTAGGCACAGATACAACTAGATCAGCAGTTACTGTATAAAGCCAGAAAGGAGGAGGAGAGGTGGAGTTCGCACCACAGAAATGCAGAGGCTGAGTCTGTAAAGCTATTCAGCATTGCTCGTCAGTCACACCCAAACTCTCTGAGCAGATTTACGGTATCCCACTGCGACTGTTTCCATCAATCCTAACTCTAAAAATGCTCTTCTCATGGACTTCATGTTATGAACCATGTTTTGCAACTTGCAGCTAATCACTGGTAAGACAACAGAAGCATTTTTGTTCTTAAAGTTATTCTCCTACCTCTTTAACCTTTTATCTCGTTAAATCACTGTAAATAAAATAAAGTATTTCAAGCATTCGAAGCAGCTCAGTAGAAAACCACATGTTTAGGTGGAGAAACTAGGCTAATTATGCATTCTGTGGTCTCAACTGAGGCCTTGTTGCATGCCGATGAAATTAAGCTTTATGTAAGGCATATTTTTAAAACTTGTCAAACCAGGACATCAGTCACGACAGGTACAATAGAGTATAGTATGACCTAGTAAAAACAGGACGCTTTTAATACTTGGGACACACTTTCTAAATAGACAGTTATAAATACGGCCTTAAGTATAAACCTGACCTGTTGACCGGCTGAGTTTCCTACCTATTGTCAAGCACTGTGGGCTACTAAGGCGGTGGTGTGTGTGTGTGTGAGTGAGTGAGTGAGTGAGTGAGTGAGTGAGTTGAGTGAGTGAGTGAGTGAGTGAGTGAGAGAGAGAGAGAGAGAGAGAGAGAGAGAGAGATAGAGAGAGAGAGAGAGAGAGAGAGAGAGAGAGAGAGAGAGAGAGAGAGAGAGAGAGAGAGAAACTAGTTATGGAATAATGTTTGGTTTTTTTCTACCACTCACCTGGTAAAGAACCCGGAGCCGGTCTTAAGGCATATAATTTATTGGAACTGCTAGTGCATATTTATAAAATATGCATGCACATCATTTACACAGACACACACATGCACAGTATATTACAAACATTACTACATCCTGTGCTCATAGACTAACACAGACAGAAGAGAACAAACACAAGGACGCATATAAATGAAACAGGTGGGCACAACCACACACATACAGGGTGGTTTAGTGCATGACAGTGTGATAGACGGTGAGAAACAAAGGACACAGACCCTGTTCTTTTCTGCTGGCTGTCTGTCTGTCTGTGTGTCATCAGTCCCAGATTTTAGAAACCACAGGGTCCTAAAAAATAAACAATTTGGGGTTCATTCTTATGGTGTGAACTTAGGAAGGATGCCACTGATCTCCCCAAAGCCTTGCTGGGAAAGTAAGTCAAAAGTCAAGGAATTTCAGTTGGGACAGTTGTGTGTAATTCAAACCTACACAAATTTGTGAACCTGAATTGATACTTTCATTAGACACTGCAAACCTGAGAGCAATGTAAGAACAGCTCTTATCAGACATTTCGCATTTTAGTCTATAAACTACTTTCCCCTCTGAGGCTTTCGGGACACCTGACAAAACTTAATCACTCATTCAATATTACAAAAAATATTATCGAATCAAATGAATCAGATTAGATTAAAATGAAATTATTAGATTTATTGTCAAACTGTTCATGCACTAAACCTAAGAATTAAACTGCAGAAATTCTATTTGAATAAAATAAATTGAAGCAAACAACCACACATCACACAACCGTGACCCGCCACTCAAGCACTCAGCAAAGAAAATCCAACTGGAAATTTGAAGCTGCGGCTTCAATGAAGCATAGTCTTAGACCTTCAACGACCAATCAGTGTATCTTTCACTGTAATGGCAAAATAAAATATTAAAAAAAATTAACATGCTTTGTGTGTTTTCTTGAAATTGTAAATCTCAAAATATTATTTTCAAATTTTCAGTTGGGTTGGTGCAGTCCTGCAAAGCCAGCAGACAAACTAGAGTCTAGCTTTAGTTCACTGTCGTCTGCCAAAGCTCAGACTTGTCTGACTCTATAGTCCGAGGTTGAAAAACATTGACATGAATCCATTCTCACATTTAAGTGGACGCCCCATGTGGTTAAGTTTTCATTTACACTAAGTTACATGTGTGGCACCTCACTACTATACTTGAGACGACAGAGCAGAATCAGTGCAATGCCTTAACGAGGCCCCCTCACCTCTAGATCCTCTCTGTGTGATCGGTCCCTGTCTTCAAAGTCCCTTGTTCTGCGTCGAGCCTCTTCGAATGCTGCCTGGGCCAAAGCGTCTTCATGCTGCATACACACAGACAGAGGGACGTTTTTAGCTGTAGTCTCTGCTATATAAAGAAATGTCTAATATGGCAAAGAGGTTTGGCAAGCACAAATAGAGGAGTTGTTGGTGAAAGTTTTCAGGATTTGGACTCTCTTTGGATATTCTTAATTATTGTTTCTGTTCTCTACTCTTACTATATCTTATTTTATCTTTATAGTTGGACAGTTGTGTAAGCTTTTCACTGCATATCGTATTTTCCAGTATCTTAAGAGATGGTATCGTTGTGTATGGGACAATAGCGAAATTCACGAAATAAAGGTTCACAAAATAAAGAAGCGCATTACTGACACTAATACTTATGTCAGGCCTTAAACCTGTGTGCAGATGTGTTGCGTTACCTGTGCCCTTTCGTCATCATACTCTAGGTAACCCATCCCATCCAGCCTCTGTAGGTCAATCCAGCCTCTCCAGATCACACACACCCCATTCAAGATCATGGGTGCCTTCAAATAGACCTGAAGAGACAAAGAGAAACAGGGAAATGTTACAGTGAGTCTCAAGCATGCATAAAACAGTGATAAATTAAGTACGACAATAAGTATCTGTTGTCATTTCCCATGACTTACTGGCTTGTGTTGCATGTGCCTTAGGGAAGGAAGAAGCTTCATGCAACTTTAAGGCTCGTACACTATTACAATTCTTAAATCAAACACTCAGCTGCTTGCATCTCCGGAAAATAAAAAGCTCTGTGTTTCCCTGCTCCCACTCTGCCTGCTGTGAAGGAGGAAAAGCCACTAAGTACGTCAAGACCTCTGCAGCACAACAGAGTGTAGGACTAATAAATCACAAGCGCACACACACACACACACACACACACACACACACACACACACACACACACACACACACACACACACACACACACACACACACACACACACACACACACACACACTCAACTGGGGCTATTTGTGTGTGAGCTTGGTTGTTGCTGCAGGCTGTTGCTCCTGCTTTAGTGGAGGATGGCGTGACTGAACAGGGTGTCTCAAACTAAATGTCATACGCCTAAAGGATTTCTGTCATTGTTGTGTGTCGTTTCAATGACCGTTGACCAGGGTCTGTTTTTTTTTAAATGGCCTACTGACACATTGGCAGCTGATACCAACTTCAGCCTGTACAGTTCTTACCGCCTGCGTTTTATTTACTGGACATGGATGCAATGTTCCCCGATTGTTTTCAGTAGGATGATAAAGAATGAAACAACATGAGCTGCTCACAGATCAGACTGCATCGTTTGACCTTTCTAAGCAGCTGTTTTGTCTGTAGTCCAGACAGAAGGACAAAGGGAGAATGTGAAACAACAATAAAGAACTAGAAATGTCTCAGTCAGCCCTCAGTCAAAGTGCTGCACAGGCAGAGGAGTGTCAGTGTCTTCCTCAGTGCCGGATTTTATTTCATGAGTATGGCTCTGGTCCAGCAGTGTGACCAGCAAATGTGAGTTAGGGTGCTTGTGTTCACAAGGTGAACAAAATTACACATCTAAAAGAGTGGACTGCAAAAGTCATGTGGAAAGATCACATATAGTACGTTAGTGTCGTCACCTCACACAATACAACGATGGACTGATGGGAGAGAGCACTTCTCTTCTAAAATAAGCATGTAACATCTACTGATCTAGACTGTTTGTGCTGCTAAGCATAGATCCAATCTGCTCCAATAAAGGCTACACTTCTTCTCAATATTTGTCAAATTTTTTGTCATTCATGGCCAATAGGAGCAGATGCAATTTATAAACTGATACAGTTAGTTTGGCCTATTTGGCCTTCACCAACTCCTCAGGGCTATTGAACCAAAAGTGACCAGACAGAAAATCAGGAGAACCCACTCATTGTCACAAAAAAAAAAAACTACTACTACTCAGCTTGAGGGGTTATTTTGTAACAGTTCATATTAACCTAAAAGGTATTGATATGATTCAATATCCTCCTTTGATGTGTGAACGCATTTCTTTTACCTACATATGTGAAACCACAGAAAGCTTAGAAGTTTAAGTAGAATTGAACACACCCCGAAAAGGTTGTTTGAGAGTAAATATACACTCAAATATCTGGCACATGATCTGGAACTCGACTGTCTGGGTGGATCTTCATGCACCATGTGACAAAATAAACTTTAAAACGCATGATTAAACACAACACAGAAGACGTGAAGTGACTGAGTTAAGATCAAATTTGCTCACTTTGTGTTTTTTTTGGTACCACAATACTGATTTCCATCACGAAGAGTGAGCTAGTGAGGTTTGTTTTTAAAGGGATATTTTTATCCAGATAAACAAGTATTTAGGAATAAACACGCCCCTAAAGTCGCACACATATAAACACACACAGACTGATTTTTTTTGTGTGTGACAGTGGGCGAGTGCCACGTTACTGAATTTTTTACTCAGGCTATTTTTGGACAGCCTCTCACAGGGACGTCCTTTACCACAGCTACCCACACTGCACCGGGGCTGCAGGGGAGACCGCACCCCAAGAGACTGTGGGTTTTTGTGTTTATTCGAGTGAATGTTTTTCTATGTGTGTGTGCGAGAGAGAGAGAGAGAGAGAGCAAGAGAGAGAGAGAGAGAGATAGCTTCCACATCTGTGGGGCTGTATTTATAAAGAAAGCTTCGTTTTGGGGAAGTGTGAGTCTGTGTGTATGTCTTTCTGGTCTTATGTAGTGTAGTATAGTTCAATACAAACATTTGGAGGAGGTTTGCTCATGAGATCTGCTTAAAGTTGGGGTAAAGGTTTGGGTTTTGCAAGTTGAATGTGATAGTGAAAGTGAGGTTAAATAGATACAGAATGCCTCATTCTGTCCTCTCGTCTTTGGTTTGGTAGTTTTCAACAATCATCCATGCAACATTTTACCGAAGTAAACTCTAAAGTCCTGTTTAGTAATAAGGTAAAAACGCAAACACATTTGCGAAATACGGTGTAACTTGCTCATTAGTTTGTGAAATTCATGTCTGGAACAGTGCGAAGTCCTGACATGGGATACGTGATAGAGAAGTCCTCTAGTAAGGTTTTTTTATCACAAACCTTTAGACATATTTGTTCGTCATGGCACAGATCTTGGGAACACATGTGCCCCTTCATACTGGTGACGCACATACAGGGAAACTGTCTACAGCAGACAACAGGCTATTGGTTTGATCCTAAATTCTGAGGATTGTTGTTTGCAGTTTCCTGAACGTCCTCCACCCATTAAAGCCTGAGGACACGGGCTGTATTTTGTCACAGGAATGAACGTACTTCCAGTGATTTTAAAGGCATGTACACAGACTTAGTTATTTTTATCAACACTCTTTTTTATGGCAATAAATTGTACCCACCGCAGCCATGTGAATCTGGCTGGTATTCACCGTACAATGAGCCCTAAATTACTTTCCCTTGTCAGATTCTGTAGAGTCACCAGTAATCCTAAGAAGCTGGTCGATGCCTCCAAGGTGCTGCTTAGTTTCCGGCTGTGTGGCGATACAGGATGAACTGCAGCAGTTTCACACCTGCACCTTAGTTCTGTACTTTACAAAAACGTTTATAAAGATGGTGCGAAAGATGGTGCATGAGGAGATCCTCAGTGAAGAGAGATGTGCTGTTGGCACAAACGGCTACTGACACTCTTCTGGCTCTGCTTACGCCCCCATGTGAGAATGGGATAAAACAAGCACAGAATTCGATTTAATACTTGTTTTGTAAAGTATTTAATTTTTATTACATTTCCTCCGATGATTCCCAGGTTTGTAGTCCTCCTCTGGATGGGACAGCCAACTGTGGAAGTGTGAGATTCCACAGCTCTACAAATTTCCAGCCGGACTCTGCTGAAAACCACTGGGCTGAATTGGCCAACAGTCTCCATGTATGACCTGTTCCCAACTAATCTTACATATTATATATGAATCAAGGCATTTAGTCAACAACGTCTTCTAATGATCATCTGTAGCCCCCCTTCACATCCTACCTACGCCTGTGCCCCTTGCAAGCCGCCAGTTTTGTTCACAAGTCTAAAGAATCGCACAGCCCAAGAACCAATCTCAGGTAAATCCAGTTGCGACGGAAGATGCTGGTGTCCCCAAGCGTCACGGCAAAGGCCCTCCTACGATCACATTTGATTTCAAGGGTTATCTGAGAGACAAGGACAACAGGAACTTCAATCTGATCATTGACCATCAGAAAGTGTCACATACAAGGGCAAGCCAGCGAAGGAGATCATTGTCAGTGCTCCCTACATGCTAATCGCATAAAAATCTGTTGCTGCCTGATTTTGATAAACGTCAGTAAATATCTTTTGATCTGTACTGTAGCCCTTTGTGACCTCACCTCATGTTCCATTGATACCTTCATAATTCATCTCTGCTTAATGTTTCGCTTTCTGACTCCTCAGCTTTAACCCAGTGTTTGTAAACTGTTTTTGGTAATTAATTTGCGAGTCATGTAAGGAGCTAATGACACATCCGGGTGTACAGTATTTTATTGAAATTAGCCTCCATATTCCCCTGGAGAATGTGTTTGTTTTACATTCCTACACAACTCCAAAGTAAAGATACTGTTGCCTTTTTTCTTTTAAGTGTTGTAGCATAAATTATTGGGTTTTGATAAAGTAACTGTCCCTACGTTTGTTTATCTTCAGGTCTGTGTTGCATTGCACTGCCTTTTTTCTCTGACCTCATTTCAGGTAGTAACTCGACATGGGGCAGGAGAGCGTTCTCAAAGTGGCGTTCATACGTACAGTTTTTTCTTCTGGGTATCCCCGAATCAACTGCTCTGCCTTTGTGGGTCGCTCTGTCCTATGAGAGTCCAACTTTTTTGGGGATTCTTTTCTCTGGATTTTGAGGACACCTTTTTTTTAATCTGACCTTAAGAAAACCCATTTTTTCTGAAATAGGATCAACAAGCTGCCCGATGTCAATTCGTATTTATAAAACTGTATTAAGTGAGGTCAACTTATTTCCACTTATAAATGTGTCCTGCTAGTTGCTATTTTATCTTTTGTTTCTAATGCAGTTTCATCTCTTAGGGTGATGCTGCCGTGTATGTTATGTGGAAAACTATTAGAGATGCTACAAGATCAAAGTGGGCCAGATGAGGATCTTTTGTGTGGGGATATTATTATCCATTCGCCAAACCCATTCCGCCGCGCAGTTCTAGTATTATGTGCCAGAGTTTTATGTATGGAAGGAGGTTTTGTGTACCCAATTAACGCTGGTGGAGGAGGGGTTTGTAATGTCAGGATACACAGCTCGAGACTTGCTCTTCCTTCAACAGGGACATCAAAACGAATCAGAAATGTTTTCACAGAGATCTTTGAACTCAGTGGGTTCTTGTGTCATAGGTGGATTTATGTTTTCCTCCCATTGCGATTCTTCTGGGAATGTGCCTTCAGTTATTGGTTCAAATACCGTCCACGGCACCAGGGCTTTCGCACTTATGAATTCCCCTTCCCCGACCAGTCTTCGCGCCTCATCTCAGACCTTTGATCCCTGTTTTCTACCGAGCACTCATGGTTTGTTACAGTCTCATTGTTCCCCAGATCTGGCTGATGTGGAACCTCCTGCATGATCAAAACTGAAGCGCCGTAAACGATCCAGTGCAGACAGGCCTAGGCCATTTAAGTGAGGGGAACGATGGGACTATTACAGAGATGGAGAAGAGCTATAGTGAGATCATGTCACGCTTAGTCATCTTCCTGCACCCAATGGGTCTGCCAGACCCTAAGAATACAAAATGAGCATACTCGAGGATCTGTTGGCCAATTGAAAGGCTTCAGACATAGCACCGCTGAGTCTATGGGACTTTGATCCAGTTGAAAACGACTTGGGGAACTTAGTTGTCAAGCATGCAAGTTGTGCTTTAATTTTTTCAGACAGGAAGGTAAGGAGTTCTGTTTTAGCACAGAGCTTCTCTGTTTCTACATTGTTAACAACTAAAGGTGCACAATTTTGTTTGCAAGATTTTAATGAATTGAATATCTAGATTCTTAAAAGTTATTTTTTTACGTCATTGGGTATTTTGATTATGTACACAAATATTTTCACATTAGAAGGGACATATATTTGTTAAATGTGGTTAGCTGGCTATAACCCCATCCAGCTAAGGTCTCAGAATGGTAAGATTTTTGCCTTGTTGTTTAGGTCAGTGGCCTAAACCAGACAGACTGGTTGATGGAAAGACAGCCGTGATGTTTAGTATTTTTCTCATGTGCTTATGTGATAAATAGCAAGAGATTCTCCTCTCTTCCTAATGCGGGACATAACTTACAATCGGATGGACACATTTCTTTCCCCCATAACAACAAAAGGAGTCTAACTAGAAACCAGGCTCACGGAACCCATATCACCAGCAACAAAACAAACTTATGTGTTAACTTTATACAATCACTTCCAATTCTTTCGTCCTAATTTGTTTTCATAAGGTGTTTTATGTCAGAAATGACTTGTTTGTGGTCTCTAATGATGCTTTTTTGTACTTGTGACCCCTTTTAATTTTGCCACAGTACCACTCTGGTCTGTTTCTGAAGTCAAGAGGTTCAGGTTTAAATGAAAACCTCCTGATCTCCTTTCCATCCACCATTTTGTATTATTTTTCAGATCTGGTTGCCACACAGACATGAACTTTGGATGTCAAGAACAGTGAGCACTGGATTCATAAGAAGGTCAAATGTTTGCCTTGGGAGTTGAAGAGTGCACAGCTGTAGCACTCTTCACACAACCATCAATCAAACACGTGTCAAACGTAATTGGTTGGTCAAAGCGCGAATCAACCTAATCTGCTCTTGCACTACATGTTATTGTTTTGCCTTTTCAGGTGGACATGCTGAATAGATCTTCATACACAAAGTGATAGTATTCCACAATATAAAAATACCACATACCATGAATTCCACAATTTTTATTAATTATATTAAGCTTCCCCGTTTTCCAGAATTGGGCTTAAAACAAGTTCCTCAAATATATCTTGAGAGAAAAATGGAGATGGACAACCAGAACATCTTATACACGAACAGACAAGCAAAAAGCCATAAATAATAGCTCGTTTCTCATTACCCTGAACCGAAGCTGTCCCATATAAAAAGTACAACAATCTGATCATCATCACTCAATCTTCATTTATGCGTAAAATCAGTTGAAATTGAAAGCTGCTCAACTCATAGGTTAAATTGGCACTTCTTTTCCCTGTACAAATTGAAATAGCAAGCTGAAAATCACATAGGATGCTAATGACCACCTGATTTTTGGGTGGATAACTACCCCACTACCCACACCCTACAGCCTACTGTGTTTTTTCCTCCCCAGCCACAATGCATCACAAGCACTTGGGCTGGGCTTACCAAAATAGGTTCTGCACCCCTGCATCATGTGTGCTTCACTGTCGTTGAGAGTCATTAACATTCGTAGCGTATTGTTTTTTTGACTTATCTACTTTTCCTTTGAGGTCGAGCTTGTGGAGCTCCTTGTTATTTTTATTACTTGATTTAAATTGAATCGAACTTGAAGGTTTAAGGAATTGAATTTAAACCAAATCACCCAACCAGATATACATCCCTGGCGCTCCTACACTTTGGCAAAAAATAATCTTATTCTATGTTGACTATAATTGGTTTTCAGGAACCTATACTGCGTCTGGATTACTTGCAACCACATGCACACTGTCAAACTGAACATGTTCTTTCCAAAAACATTGTTTAGGAAACCCACCCAACTCGCCATTTTTCTGTTCTGCAGGTAACAGGAAGCTTAACATGCACTGAGACAGCCAAATAATACACTTGTCTCATTTCTAATGCTGAGTGACACATAATATTGGACAATGATGCCTCAGATGCATTCTCATATCATATGTGCACAGGGGATTCTTTTACATGGAAAAATATAACAGAAGTCAAAGAAAGCTCCGTTGGGAGTTAGGCACAATGTTCACAGTATTGTTTTGACATATTATTTTTCTAGTACGTACTTGCACAAAAGCAACGATATTAAGCCTGAATATAGCACGAGTAGGGATGACACTCTGGTTCCCATTAACTTGAGATGTGGATCAACCAAAAAGAAAGGACAGAGTGCTTATGTGGCCATCATTATCGTACACCTTTACCACTGGAGTCCCATCCTGAGGTGAACTTGCTGGAATTGAAAACCGTTTGTAATCTTCCCTTTGGGTCCCAGTTCAAGAAAATGTCTAAATGTAAATAAGGGTATATTGTTTTCCTCTCTGTTTGTGTTTACAAAGAGCATTGTGGCAGTTTTATACTTGTGTGTAAGGTTTGTACTGTTAGTTCGAAAAAAAATTTTAGGTTCATGAACTTTTAATAATTGTGTTGGATGTTTGCGCATGCCCTCCTCCTGATTCAAATCTATGAAAATCACCTGAGGGAATGTTTGATACTCCGGTCCCAACAACTGAGTCAGTGATAATCTATGTAACACTGTGTAAAGAACTAGGACATTATAATACAGCTATTTACTGCATTTTTCACAGTCAACCAGCAACCATCGTTAACCCCACAACACACACAGATTGTCAAACATCAGTCCGATGCACAATGTAAGATACCCTGATTGGAACAGATTTGCGAATAGAGTTGTTTTTTTTTTGTTAATATAAAATATAATCCTGGTCATAAAGACATATATATTGATGGCTTTTTGTTTTCGCTGATGAGGTCAAGAAATGTTTTATTTACTCAATTTAATCACTTACTAATATTCCAGTATTTAACACACACTGAATAATAAACAGTTCATTGACTGCAACCTGTAATCATATAGCTCCTACTTTCCGTTGTTAGATGGATCGCAACTTGTTCTCGGACCCTGATTTCTGCGATGTGCTATCAAACGCTTTGCCCTAGCAAGTGACCAAAAACAAAAAACAACACTTGCATTTTTGTCAAGGTACAATCTGGAAAAATATATGTATTAAAGCTGAATACATTAGTTAATTAAAACAATACTTTAAACAAAAAAATTGTGTACATAGCAACTGCAACCTCACATGTTAAAAGAAATGATGATGTTAAATTAAAGAGAAATCTAGAAGCAGATTTGGTTATTCCTTGACATGTATCTGTCGAAAACATAACCCCATGAATTTATTACACCACAGCTACCTGTGAAACTCTACTATGGTTCATAGCAAATCTAAATCGCACATGGAGATTAAACTGCCAACAGTTACACTGACCTGATTTAACAGTAAAATAAAAATTAAAAGACACTTAAGTTTAAAAGCAAAAATGTAACAGAACAATAGTGCCAACATGTGACCAGGGGATAGGTTTGGCAAGAGATTTACAGTGTACATGTCAGCAGATCAATGACACATGTCTTTGGCTGTAGCATTTCGGCAATTCACAAAAAAATAAATGCAGACATGCTCGGAATTGCACGATCAATATTTTGTGGAGATAAAAGCAGACATGTCCTGTAGATGGAAGAATGTCAAACACATTTCCTCTCCTCTGTCCTCCGAATTGAAATCACATATTCCCAAACACAACTCACAATCTTTGTCACGCCAGCCTGTCCCACACTCTCCAGGGACAGGGGTCGTCAACCAATCAATAAAGGTGTGCATTCAGTGCACCTGTAAAAAGGAACATTAAAACTTACATGGGGTTGGTGCGAGGGAGGGCAGTCCAAAAACAAGGGAACTGTTACGACGCCCCTCACTGAATCTAAATTGCAACAGAGCTGCCAGTTTTTGCTTTTCAATGATTCTCCTCTGATCCAAATATGCTGACAGGGTTTCATGCATCTTTGTGGCCTGCCTGCCATGTCTCCTGTTTGTCCTTGAAAAAAAAACCCTCTGTGTTCAGAAATGCGCAAACTAAATAAAGAAATTACATCAGTAAAATTTGAAATTGACATCTGTTTGAAAAGAGCGTGTGATTTGGTTTTTCATAATTTATTCCACTCCTGGGTAGTTTGTAAGCTACACCGACACATCACTCTTCGACTTCAAGAACACAACAGCTGTGATTGTTTGATGTTATTACGTCCCGTATTCATGGGACCTCTGATAAATTTTAGATCCAGACTCAGACATTAATCACGTTGGGTGAGGACTGTTTAGTATGTCCGAGCCTTCATATGTGGTTGGACGACCCAGTATTGATTATGTGAATTTCTTCTCCCTACCACAACAAAAGCTAATCTGGGTTTTTTTTTCCATTTTCTGTTGCAGTCTTCTGTAGTTCTCATGGCTTGCCTACACTGTTTCTGGCTGGTTAGTTTGGTTCTTGTTGGTTTAAATCCAGTCTTTGACGAAGTTTATTTGGGTCTGTTTGTGAGCGTTGGCAGGAAGACGAGTGGCCTGGTGGCTGGCAAGTGTGGTGATTGATGTGTTCTTCATTCAGTCGACGTTTTTTGCTATTGCAGTAAACTCTACCTTATGTTCAGCATTAATCTTGTGGTTTTTTTGTCTCACTGTCTTTGTCGCTGATTGCAGAAGCCGACGACTTCATCTTACGTGATCTTCCACACACCCATAAATTCTTTCATTTGATTGATTCTACAGTTCATGCAACTAGGTCCCAACATCGCGTCCAAAGACGTGGCCAGCATCTTTTTTGGTTTACTGTTGCAAGCGTGTCTGATTGAAAGCGTTTCTTAGGAGCCCATGGGAGTGATGTATTGCACGTCTGACTTGGGTTGTTTCTGTTATCTTGAGTTCCTGTTTAATAGGCCATGTAGCTCTAAATTGGGTGGGAATTGCTAATTTTTTCTTGGTTAGATTTGCTTGGCTAATAGAAGGTTCTGGGTTAGAAAGTTCAGTCATGTCTCGTACTAGAATTCAGGAAACAGCCAGATGGAACATGATTCTTATTACTTGTTCAGTGGGGAACTACTTCTGACTGCAGGGCGTGCTTGACCGGTTGTCCGGGAGCACCATCGAGGGTCACTGATAGCGATGTGGTTATTCTGCATCCACCTAGAGAAATACAGCATTTTCAATGAGTCAACAAACACACCTCATATGTGCAATAAAAAAATATAATGCCAGCCAGATGAAGTCCCTTGGATGATAGTGTGTGATTTTTCAAAAAGAAGTCCAGTTTTCAATAACTCACCCTCCAACTAACCTCACTATGTTACCAAATGATTTCGGACCTCAATATCATTCTCTGCAGTCCAAAACAGAAGTCGAACCAAGGGTTGGTGTTGTTGGCTGACGAGGACCTGTCAACATTCATCAATATGGGAGACACGACTTTAAAACCTAAAATAATCTTAGATTTATTAACTGCCATTAGCAGTGTGCCGTACAAGGACTTTACTCTGTGGAGCACAACAGGTTTTTTCCATCGGGTGACTAAGCAATTCCTGAACCTGATCCCACTGGCCGATAATCAAAAAGTAAAAGTTTGTGGACAGTGTCATTTACCAGTAAGCAGCAGTTAAGGCAGACAGGAGGTTTGTTGAAGCAACTGATTTTAGCTGATCGAAGGAATAAACACCTCTTTGTTTTGCATTTATTGCTGTATTTACTCGCAGATCCTCCTTGATAGAGGTACACAAGTGAGATGTCAGTATCATTACTACTTACAGGCCGATTGCACAGCGCCCACCTGTTTGTTTACAACGAGTCCATACAATGATTTTCTATATTTCTGGAACTGACCTTAGCTGTAGTTAGTTTACACCCAGTCCCTCTTCCTGGAACAACGCCCTCTAGGTGAAACATACAAAGAGGAAGATATAAATTCAATTATAAATTATTTTTTTAATTATCGAGTCGAGTCTGTCTGACCACACCTTACCTTTTTTAATGACAAGTGGAATTTAAAGTCAGATCGATGATATCTAATGAAGAGAAAACAAAAAGGCCCCAACACACGAACAAAACATGACAAACTAATCAGTACAATGCCTAAAATCATTTGTGACATATTATTGTGGTATTTTACGTACATATTGACGTGTAATGTCCAGGATAATTTGTATGGAAGGACGAACTTTTTAACTAGGTGAGTTTTGTTGAGTCAACAGGATATCCTGATACGATGCCAAAATCATCACATTCCACTCTTTTGTGCACAACCTAACCACAGCCCACAAGCAGCTCATCCATTTTTAGGAAATATAAAATAAACTCATCAAACAAAGTTTATTTCATTCCTCGGAGCTTTGAGATAAACTTACAATAAGTTACCGTACGACAGAAGACTTAGCAATTTTCAAAACCCCAGACAGGTCCATGGAGAAACCTATCGTACATCGACCAATTTAATTCATGTAGTACCGTCACCTCTAGTTTGCTCTTATCTCTCAGTCAAAAAAAAAAAAACTCACCTATTTTGCACTACACCTGCACCAATGTCTCAAAGTGTATTATTGTCATTAACAAAATTAGGCAGTACAATTACTATCATCACGAAAACACCATTTGTGTTGCAGCACAGATTGAGACATGAACATACACTCCAAGTGTGAAGTAGTGACACGAGTACTCATTCCTTTCGACGGAACCTGCTTTGAGGCGAAGGAGAGTGGATCTTCATCAAAATGAAAAATATGGTGACATCATATGTTGTGAGAAAGACACTACACTTACCCTAACACATAAAATATTATTATCCTGGTCAGTGTGCTTTTTCAACTGCTAATGACCTAGTTGCAACAACAGCTTACAGAAGCCACAACCTTTCCTCTGACTTGTAGAGAATTTTATGTGGTGAACCCAGAGCACCCATCCCTGCATCCTGACGAATCTCCAAAAAACGATGCTCCTCTCTAGAAGATTTCCACTTTTAGCATCAGCCATCACAACAGAACCCACCTGCATTAAACCCCCAAACACATAAGAATAAGTCCCCTCAGCCTCCAGACGTGACAGAGAAATTCATACAAGACACACAACAAAAAAAAAAAAAAAAAAAAAGTGGATGAGATAAGAGAGAAAGATGAACTGAACGGTCATGCATCTTCACCTGCAGGAAGCGCGGGAGTTTGAGCCCCAGTGGTCCCTGCGTGTCTCTCAGGACATCCACGCACTCTGCATAGATGTTGCCAATGCAACCACTAATGGCATGGCTGTGCTCTAAGACAGATTGGGAGTGTTGTGTAGGGCTTTAATAGTTTTTCTTATTATTAAAAGGTTGTGTTAGTGATTTCTCTCACTAGCGCGAAGTTATATCAATATTTGAAGTAAAAATCATAATAATCTTTCTTGGAAGCATGATTGTTACTTCTTTACCAATAGATACATAAACATATATTTTTTAAACCAAGTAATAATAACATCCACACAGTCTCATTGGTTCCTTGGCTCAATACAGTCCTATTAACATTTACTTTTGTTTCCTTGGAGGTTGTTGCCAGTGTAGATTTGCTACTCTTGACCATGGCCCCATGTGGGTATCTGCAGGAGGCCAAACCCAGGGCAACGTTAGGCTGCCAAGGCAAAACAAACCTGGGCTCATATCACTGTGGGCTGACGTGACTTAACACACTACCTGAGAAGACGCTGACACCGAGAGGATATTGTCAGAAGTAAAAAATATTAATCTTTTACAAGCCAGGTAAATACTAATTCCCGTGTTCAACAATTTTTCTGTCCGGGTTGAGAGACTGGCTTTTGTCCCCTTGCCTGTGTTCACATCGAATATACCTCACAAAAAAAATCTGACTGAGGTTCATATCCATCAGGGCAGCATTAGTTTCTGTATGCTGGCAGTTCTTGGCAGCGACTGATATATGGTCGCATAAATGACTGCAAACATATATTATATATTTTCTCTCCGTCTTGTTTACTAGAAAAATTGTAAATATAATGCCATGTTTAGTGACTGAGACCGTGTTTTGTCTCAAATCTAAGTGGGTAAAAAGTTATTTTTTTTTTTTTTACAGAAAATCTGCTACGGCCTGAGAAATGTCTGATTCAAAAGTTCCAACCTTTCATGAGACTAGTAAGTGCTGAACTAAGCAAACAACTCATTGTCACCAAAGTGAGTAACACCCTCACAACCTCTGCAATATTAATTATTCTTTTCATAGGCACACACTGGCTAAATGACTCTTTGACACAATGAAAAGTATTCCATTTAAAGCACCTTACGGCAAACACTCTCAGAGACCTAACAAACAATTCTTGCTTTACATAAGATGCCAAGGCTATAGAAAAATCCACACTCTGAAACGTGCTGCGCACAAGGCCAAAATCATCCAGCGCTTTAAGGGAGCAGGTTCTTCTCAGAAGAGGCCTTGCCAGGGTCGGGCCAAAGAAGTGAGTCTGTTCTCAGCGTCAATCCAAAGACTAGCTTGAAAACAGACAGGATGATTGCGGTCCATTATTGCTGCACAATGGAAGGGATGGGGGTACCTGTCACAGTGCGCACCGTCTGATGCACCACTGCAATCAATTTGCCTATGCCGGTTTTGTCCGTCCTAGACGGAAGCCTCTTCTAAGATTATGCAAAATAAATCTCGCAAACATCTGCTGCAGACCATGCAACTACGACCATGTCCCTTAGTCTGATGAGACAAGAAAACCTTTTCAGATGCTGTTCAAGCGTTTGTGGCGCCCCAGGTGATTGCGTAACAAAGACCATGTTGTCTTGCCTACCTTCAAACTGGTGTTTGGGAGTGTTCATGATCTGGGGCTGGCATGAGTACTCTGACTGGCATTGGGGACTACAGTTCATTGTAGGAAGAGATGATTCCAACAGTCCTGTGACATACTCAAGCAGGCATGATCCACTCCCTCCAAACTGGGCCGTATAGCAGTTCCAGCATGATAGACCCCAAACACCCTCCAAATGACCAGTGGATTGCTAAAGAGGCTGAGGTAAAGGGTGATGTCTGGCCAAGCATGTCTTCCCAGACTAAACAAACACAAACTAAGCACCTCTGTGTCAATCCTGAAAAGGAGGTGGAGCCACATGTGTCAAATGTGCACCATCTCCTGATGTTTGTGCTGGAGGAGTGAAGAGATTCCAGTGGCAACCTGTTGAAGACCTACATGGCCAATAGAATTCAAGCCGTAACTGGGCTGTTGGCCACAAAATATTGACATTTCACATTTTCCACTTACGGGGTGTATCACTTTGTTGCCAGGGTTCAGCTATATTGGCTTATTTTTAGTTATTTTGAGGGGACTAAATTTACACCCTATCAACTTTACAGCGTGACTACTTTTTTGTGTCAAAGAGTTGTTTTTTGCATGTGTTGTTCCCGCTCAAAAGATTTTATATGGTGTTAATCCAATATCAAATACAATATAAACACTAGCATTCAATAAACCTTAACCAATAAACCCAGAATACTAACCTTCATGTAAGTGAGCAACTGAAGCATTACAGACAAAACAGAAACTAGGACAATAACACAACTACGTAACCAGCAGGATATGGAGTCTATCAAAATAGCAGAGAGACCCCGCGCAGATGATGACGCATCTGTACCTGAGAGAAGCGAACAGAGCAGCTGAATATCCATAAGTACTAATTACACAGCCTCCGGGGGACACCACATTCCACACAACCCGTTGTGATCGATATATATGATAGATAGATAGATAGAAGATAGCTAGATGATAGATAATAGTATATATATATAGATAGATAGATAGATAGATAATAGATAATTAGATCGATCGATTAATAGATAGTAGATCATAATAGATCGATAGATAGATAGAATGATAGATAGATGGATAGCTAGATAATATATAAATAAATAATCAATAAATATACGTTAGCAGCTTTCCTGACTGGGCCCTTCGTATTGAAAATGTGATTTTATGAGCCGGTGGCCTTTCTGTGTCGTTTTGGAGGCACTAATTCGAACTGTTTCATACGGGTAATACAAGGTTGCTTGCAATTTTTGCCATCCTGGTGTGCTCTCCCTAATGATTACATTTCCACCTACTGTATTATAACAAAAAAAAAAATTATTTACAACACATAAACACACATGACTTTTGATGGTCTAGGCATATTTACTTCAGCGCTACATTATTAGCATCGTATCTTACTTGGCGAACCCTGTGTCTTAAACAACAGTGCCTCTATTTGTAGATTTTCCATCTTAAAAAGCTTCATGCGACGACCCGCCAATATGTTTACACTGTGTAGAATCTTGCTGTTGTGTTACATTACAGATCTTTTGGTTTCCTTTTTTTTTTTTTTTTAAGGGACGCCCCCCTATGTGATTGACTTGCCTACCACGTCAGATGGAACAGAGTCCGACGAAGCGAACAGCTTTCTGCCTTCAAATAAATATCTATTCATTACTTTTGTGACATGCTGCTGCATGTTTAACCAGCGGGGCATTCGTTCACAATGGGGGAGGAAAAAACATTCCATATTTAATTAAAAGTTACAACCATCTTTCTTTGTAATCGCTCTCTCGTAAATATCTTCATTTTTTACCAGGACCCCCTGCGGCGTATAGACCGGGTGCGCCTTTGAATATATATGAAAAATTTTTTTTAATTAAATCTACTGGGTGTGACTTAAAATTTGGATGCGCCCAAAATACCGTGCTTCAGCACTTCTAAGTTTGGCCTCAAACAAATCAATGACCTTCTGACCATCGTATTTTGGGAGCCTTGCGTTCCCATTAGTCCAGCTTTGGAAAAGAGAAGAAGTCCTCGAATTTTAAGATGGAACAACTGCTCTGCAGCATGTACCTGGAGGGGCAAGAAGACAAACTCAGACACCGGGATACGCTAGGTCAAATGTGGGCTCACAACACCATCAAACATTTAATCTAAAAACATGTGTGTCTGCACATTTTTTTGGCCATTTTTTTCACATTTATGGGTGTTAATAGATATTCCGTGAGTTCAAACTATTTCATTGTTATGTAGTTTGGAAAGTACCCCTCCAGGGTGCGTGGCTCCCAAGACTTGTTTCCTAAATTTGCTCTTGGTGGTTAGATGGCTTGAGAGTTGAAAATGCACTCACTGAAAACACACACACACAACGGAAGCGGTCAACACACAGCCACTACTTAATCTCCATACTTAACCAGGTTTATCCTGTTTTTAATTGAGCAAACTATCGCATACACGAGTTTAAGAAAACATAACATATCATGTTTCATGCAGTGAAAGGGCTTCTCAACTGTCAATAACATGAGCCAATCTCAAAGAATACACTGGGGTACCGAAGGAACTTACTAGATAAACCAGCCTATCCAAAGCTTAGATAGAAATCCCATGTTCATGTAATGTCAATATATTTTCTACTCACAATTATTTCAAATTTGACTTTGCTAGGTCATACACTTCAAATCACCTGTAAACACAGAAAGATATTTCACCCACAAATTATCATTAGATATTTTTTATAGAATTATCGAGTTAGTTATATTTTTATGTCATATCAGAGTTGTATATATATATATACTATTTCATTAAAATTTCTAAATCCAACCTTCTGTTCAACGGCCACTGAGCCCTTTGGAAGTTTTGCATTGTATTTTGGCGCACACCCCAGAAATGACACTATAAGGATGTTACATATCCCCGATCCTTAGTCTCGTGCCCTCTCCCACACAGGTTTCTGCTTTACAGTGGTGGAAAGTGGCTTCGTCAAATCAACCAGAAATTACCTAAATCAACCTTTTCACAATTCACCTTGAGTCCTCTGTTTGTGGCATCAAACAGCAGTTTAATCCTCCTGAGGCAGGTCAGTATAGGCATGGCAGTGGTGTCTGAAGGGGAGATACACAATTATGACAAAGACCGAGAATACTCTGATTTTGAGATGACCCTATATGCAGCCCTCGATCAATCTCTCTGCTGACCTACGTGTTTTCAATCAAACTCCATGAATATGATAACAACTCTTCAACTTGGTGGAAAATTGTTTTTTCATAAAAAAATCTGCATAATAATATTTTACAGTATATGTCATCTTTACTACCACGCACATTTAAAATACATAAAAATTGTGACTCATCTTTATCATTTAAGACGTTTTAGTGCCCCTAGTCGACTGAGCAATAATTTCCAAAAGCTTGTAATTTTTGGAGCAGTGGGTCAGAAGCTATTAAAACAGACAATACATGATGTTGCATTAATATAAATGCAACCTTAAATATTCTACAATACCACAGGTGCTTTGAAATTTTGATAATTACTATAATACAGGCTAAAATAAATGTAACATTTTTTCAGTGAAAATGTGAAGACTCCTAACACACCCATTTACCTTTCACTGTATTAACCTGAACGGTTTTGATGATGCGGCTGTTTTCCTCAATAGAATGGCCTGGGCCACTGCATCCCTGAGACCAAGACATCATAACCAGTTAGAGACTGAAGTTATCCTACTCTTGTGTCTTTATTTATGTCAAGTTAACACTAATTCCATCTAAAACGCATTCTATTCTTCCATATTTGTGAGGTAAGTCTTTATAACATTGACAAACCCCCCCACCCTCGTCTGAATTCCCATTGCTCATTTCCCTAATGATCGCCTCAGGGCCCCACCTCCAGATCACAATTGGCAAGAGTAAGGAGCACTCACCTCACCTCAAGACGCACATAGACCCTAAAAGGGGCCCTTACTCTCTACCCGCCTCTCGATCACAAGACTGCTTCACAATAGTCCTCAGGTGGCTACTTTAATTCATAACTCTATTTTATCTTTATGTTTCCACTTCCACCCAATTCTTCAAACTATTAACTATCAACCGATGTATCACATGCCACGTGTTTTGACTTAGAAATTTATCATCAAAGCCGATGTGTAAAATATATGTACTGAATCCTTACGGCACCTTACCTTTCTAAGACCACATAGACAGTTTTAAATAACACTTTTAACATTCCAACAAAGGCTGACGACTTGCGTATAAACACTTACGCAACCTAATCAAAACTTTAAAACGTCCAGGCCGCTTTCCGTTCACCTCGTGTTAGTGTGGTTTAAAATCGATACGGATCCAAACAACCTGAAATTCAGTCAGTTAAAGTTATAATACACAAACATGGCTATAACGGTCGAGAACAAATATCTCCAACAGGTTTAATTAAACTACAGAAACCAACTTGGATCGGCTCAGTGCTGTGTTGAGTCTCCAAACGACCGAACAGCAGCTGACCGCGTGTCAACCGTAGAAAGAAGACCAAGCCGGCTGTTCTCACAGTGACTGCCGTTATCTGTCACCTGTCCGGGCGGTTACGACAGCTCAAGCTTGGCCAACAACACCGGTTTCTTTGCGCTATTGCTAGGTTATCGGAGCGCGTTAGCTATCCTCTGCGTAATGGTAATAAAGTAAATATAACCTACGTAGGTGCAAAAAAGACGAGAGATTTAAATTGGCTTCATAACTGCGAGCACACAACAACAAAGAAAGCACGCCAGCCGTCGGACTGTCTGTGCCGTTTTTTCTTTTCTTTCTTCCACCGAGGGTACAGCTTTAGAGCTAGCTCTCTGCCGCTGTGCGTCAATTCAAGTCCTTGCTGTGACTGTTATTCCCTTTCACTCTCGTTATCGCTAAATGCTCCCGCTGTCCCGTTGTCGTTTATATGCGCAGTTCAATGCTATAAGCAGATAAGAGCAACACGTGTCCAAACAACAGCAACTTCAGGCATCAACAACATCCAGCAGGATCGCTATATTCAAGTTCCTGTGTTGACAACGCAGGGTCCTGTGGACGTATGACGTATTTCACGACACCGGCCGAATAGTCCGACGAAGGAGCCGCTGTAGCTGTAATAAAAACAAACAAGGCTTTTCCACCAAATGTAATTATTCGTGTTTTATATTATGTTAAGGAATCCTAAATGTCAAAATATTTTCGAATATCATAGCTCACAAGTTTTTTTTTAATTTTTTACCGGTAATGACACAGGCTTCTATCATTTGCATCATACTAATCCATGTTTAAGTAAGGACGATGTAGCAAGAGGTATCATTTGAACACAGTTATTATACTCATTTTTATTTTTTTAGGACACTTTCGTCTGAAAGGGATGGAGTTCATGGATCCAAGTATGAACAAAATACCAGTGGAGACATTAAAAACTGTCGCATTATAGGAAGTTTGATTGCAAGTAATAGCCATAAAGCTTTTGCTAAATCGCTATTGAGAATTGATTAAATATTGTATAAACAGACACATTTTTCAAATGTTGCCTCCTGGACGAGTCTTATTGTCTTTTTGGGAGAGGCATGTGCCTGGTCTGTCGAAAACAGACAAACAAAAAAACTGCTGATTGAATAACTAGTAAGGTCCGATTTGCCCAGTATCAATATAAATGTTTTTAAAATGTTTTTAATGTTTTTAATGTTAAATCTGATATGACGTTTTCCTTCTCAATTTGTAATATTTCTCTATTTATTTTGATTTTATTTTTACAGAAAAAACATGACTTGAATTCTTCAACATACTGTAGCACCATCAAGGTTTCAGACCAATCCCCAAAGCCGGCACTGTACTATAGTACACTGTACAGATACTATATGTGAATGAAATTAATGAAAATACATTGCTGCTGATTAAACAACATTAAAACTTGCAGCATTCACTGCAAGTGTACATTTATTGTGTACAAAGATCCGTCAGCCCGGCCAGAGGAAAGCAGTGACTGTTTTTTGAATGTCATTTTTGACAAAGGATCCACGGTTGTGAAGCGGTGCAAAGCTTGTTTGACAGATTTATGTAGTACACTTTGAGTTAGTCATATATAAAAGTTCCGTTTGACTTCCACTCGTCATTTTTTGTGTGTGGTGTGTAAGATAACAATTGCAAATCGCAACATATGTTCACTGTAACCTAACCCACATTAAGAACTAAGAATAGAAAGCCTTTAATATCCCACAATGGGGGAATGGGGGTCTCACACAGGCTGCTCTCTACCTTCAAAATGGAATTGAACGTTGTTTTTAAACTAGTTTGATAATGATAAACCTTTCATGTTCTGTCAGTCATAAGGGGGTGGCTCTGTTGCTGATGTAATGTGTGACCACTCTAGGTCATTTTCTTATCACATCAAACACAGATTGGCCCCAGGTGGGAATCCTTATATAACCCTTTTGCCCTGTGTCTTGTTAAACTTCTTTTTAAAAGCCCTGTTTTTTCATTTGTATTTTGGTCTCTTTAGCATTTTAAGGCACTAAGCACAGCACAGTCCCCAAAAGCATGGCCAATATTGTCCGTCTAGGTTGATTAAATCTATTCTCCATAATAGCCTAAGTATGTGTGAGTGCCAACGCTTTTTATTGTGCGTCTCAGCCTTTTATTGCGTGACCATAATGTTGTCTTTGGGCTTGGAGTTGTAAAGCTGTATTTTGAGTATCTACAATACTGCAACCAAATATTAAATCAATTGTGCTTGGGTACTGATCTTCTTTATAAGACCTGTAAATCATGTTACTTTTGTAATTTGAGCAGTTGTGCCATTGCAAAGGCTTGCACACCCTGGAAAAAAGGTATGATTTTGTTTATATTTGGTGTAGGCATTGTGTGCCTAATATCATATACAATATACACATATGATTGTAGAATATTTCTAATTACTTTACTTCAATATACTGTGGATTTGTTAGTGACTTCGATATAATGTCTACAATCATAATCCATGATGACAGTCATTATTTTACATCCTGTAGTATGATAGAAAACCGTTGTTTTGGTCGGTGATTCGGATCACTTCACACAGTTATTGGTTGCTGGTAACCATTGTTACGACTGCTGGCTTGTTTCCAGGTATGCGCGCACGTGGACACATGCTGACCATTATTCTGAAGGACTGCTGGCACTGACGTCTGGGGCAAAATGAAAGTATGTGGTTTTAACAGACGAGGACATTAATGAGAGGGTGAGATCAATGCAAGCCAGCACATTTTCATAAACCCCTGTTTGTTAGAGCTATGATCCTTTCCATTGTTTCAATGAACAGAACAAAACACAACCTATTATATGCATATGTTGTATTTTTATTTATATGGTGTAGATTCACGTTAGTTAAGACACATTATTTACCTGAACTTCCCATATTTCAGTACCTAAACCCTAACAAAGGACAGATAGACCACATACAAGCACACACTGGAAAAAAAAGAGTGCGTAGAAGCTTAATACTCCTCACAAGTAGTCTTCTTGAATCTTTGATCTCTACAAGAAATTTCAAGAATACATACCAAATAGATGATAATAGTTAGGCCTTGTACGGTCCTAATGTCGGCAGTATAAGTAAATTGAGTCTGGAGTATAACTATCATGGGCAAACATCTAACTAATGGGGACAGGCAATTGGGGGGCGCGCTGCTGTTCCTTTGCCAGTTTCATCCACTAATCAATGTAGTTTGATCCCACAACTCAGCTGTTCTGTAATTAGCAATTACATGAACCCCCTCACCGAGACTAACAGGTGAACTCACCACAACATCCCAGTTTGTAAGTCTGCTCCTCCTAGAAGGCCATCTACTATTTACCTTCAACTGTTCCCACAGAACCGACATTCATCACTACTTTTAATACTGAGTCTCATTTTGAGACCTCACACTTTTCCTTTTACATGCTGCTATGCTCACCATTCATCATGTGTATATGAAATATACAGTGGGTTTCAGACATGCAGAAGGAGTGTTTTCCCCTTCTTTAAGTAATTAGCATTTGAGTCACAAGGTCAGTCTCATCTTCATAGTGGATCCAGCTCGATTCTGAGAACATTGTGGGTACTTTAAGAGCGTTTTTTCCCCAGTCCTTGCAATCTCTCTGGAACTAAATGAACCAAAGCTTGCCAATTACAGGGGGATTCTGAGACCTTAGGCTAACAGTTTAAACTGTTCATTAGGAAGAAAATCCTACGTAGTTTTCTGTATCTTTAGCGAGTGGAAGTGTTTTAACAGTTAAAATGACAGTCCTAATTTCTTTTGTTTTCTTCTGTGCACCATGAAGATCTAAAAAAAGTAATTGAACCCTCCCTACACAACAACAATTAGGTAGTGTGGTCTCTCATCCATTTCTCAGCAATGCAATGTTTTTACATACCCCCCTGTCATTTTTAATTTGCTACATTTTGTTATGTTATGTTGCGATGTTTAACCCAATGGAATTCTCTACTCAGACTAAAGGGAAAAAAACATCAACAGATTTATAATTCTAATAAACCGTTCCCTATTAAAACACACTGGAAAGAATGCAGCCTATGGAATGTACAATTAAACAACACGTATGTCGCCTAGCAACCAGGTCATGAGCTCATGTCCACATCCAATACATTTAACCCAGAAGGGGATCCTTATAAATAAGATTATAACACATGCAACCAACGCAACAAGGTCCTTAGGCTCCCAATTCTACTACGAGTTTTGTACAAAGCTAAGCTGAACACAAATGGATCCATTGATAAGATATAGAAGTAAATAAAAAAGTAAACATCATGACTTTCACAAACAAATCAATAAGATTCAACATGTTCATTTCATCACACTAGTGCTGTCGGACAGGGAATAGAATTTAGATTGCATTTAGGCTCCTACAGTTTTGGATTTAGGAGTACATCCTGAGACTGATCAATCAAAAGTTCATTTCAGTTTTGATTGAAATCTGTCTCCAATGTTGGAGACATGAGGCCTATACTGACCCATCAGTGCACTCTTGTTTCTATAGATTGCACTCACATTTGCCCTGTTTTCATTTTTTGGCTTACAGTCATAACAAAGCAATGGACACCAAGTCAATGAGAATAAGACGGACGTTGTTTGGGGCCACTCAGATGAACTTTACTGCATCAAACTCTAGTCTTGAATCATCCGATATTTCTCTCTGTAATCACAATCTCTGCGTTGAATCTGCTGCATGGAAACATGCTTTAAGATGCCTTGTGTGTTGGTTTCATGCCTTTACGGGATCCATGTGGCATCACAACAGATTGTGTCACATAGTGCAAACCCCTGGTAGAGAGGACTTTTAAATGCCCCCCCTCAGCAACACCCAGCCCCCCTTACAAAACATTCCGTTGCTCCCATACCACAGAAAGCAGATTTCTAGCATTTTTTAATAACCGTCCTCCATGAGTTGTTGCACATAACCTGTGCATTGGATCTTACGATAGCGATAATTTTAAGCGTTGTGATATTAATTGTTACAGCATTATTGGTACCTATTTCTTAACCCCCGAGCGGCAGAATGTTTTCCCTGATCTTTTCTCCTCTTGTCCAATTGTGTTAATCTGTCTGAGTGACCCCCTCCCTCCTTCTCCACCCCCGCAGCAAAGTGAACTTTGGTCTCATAAAACACAGGTTTTAGGAAGTGAAGTCCGTTACAGTGGCTTTAACACGGCCGGCCCTGTTCACATGTTGAAGCGCTGCACCATGACAAAAAAACCGTGTTCGTGACCTCTAGACCAACACGATGTCTCTTTCCTTTTGTTCTACATGTTTTATGTCACAGTCTTCACCCTTACAATGCCTCCCTCTCCATTAGACTCTTTTATTTGAGCAAACTTTACTTGTGCTAATAATAGAATAATAATAATAATAATAATAAGAATATAATAATCCTAGATATAATAAGAGTAATAATAGTAAATAATATATCCTTTTTTGACATTGACCAGAAATATCAAACTCCATAATTTCTTTATCAACTGAATCATAAACTGTTTACTTTGATTTGTCACATTTACACGTAATTCGCATCCACTATGTTCCTTCCCTTTGTATTAAGTATAATAGCTACGTTTACAGGTTACCATTATGAGCTTTCTATTCAGGGGCTTTCCTTCACGTTCAATCATCATTTGTAATTGTAATTTATCTCTTCTCATTCAATATATATATTTTTTAGAAAAAGTAGTGACAATTGCCTACAACTGTAATACTTTCAGCAATTGTTTGAACTGAACTGCTCTTCCTCCTTCCCTTTTATCCCTCAGCTGATTTTGTGTTTCCACATACAGCTTTGGCCATGTTGAGCCAGGGCTGGGGTCCTGCTTGTCGCTGGACCTGGGAGAGAGAGTGATGAAGGATGAAGATTGGCATGAGAGAAGAGAGATGGGTAAAAAAGAAGGTGCCACATAAAGATGTGAAGGACAGTCAGAAAGGGACCAGAGGGAAACAGTATACGTTAAGTAAGCAACTTTTTTAAGTTAAAAACGTCTGATATTATAAAGAATTAGAAAAACTTTGAAACCTTGTATAAGCCAAGGAATTACCAAGGCCGTAGTAACCGGAATATGAAATCTTTGTATACACACACACATCGACTAATCGCTGTGAGCGGGATTCTAATGTTTGGCCCCCTCATTTTTTTTATTATTATTGGGCCAAAATATTACACATCCTCTAATGCAATCGAACTTTTACGATTTGACTCATTTCGTCGTTATGTATATCTAAGTTATGATTCTCTTTGCTTTTTCCTGTTTTTTTAAACTTGCACAAGCTAGATGTGGGACAAAGCAAATTATTACCTGCGTTTTCCTCACACCACCAGTTAATAGGAGGCCAAGCACTTTGGCTTTTTTACAAAGCTTAAGTTGCTGGTTTATACCCTTTCACTGAAGTTTGATATTTGCGGGCCCGACACAGACAAGTAATTCTACAAGATGCAACTTTTAGACATACAGACGTGGACACAGCATAACACACACTCACACGTTCCAAGGGCCATCGTTAGTGTCAGTGTTAGAAGACATTTATCAATACTACTTTCATGACTGTGTCTTGGCGTGTGCCTGTGGAATGACTTGCTCTGCGGTAAAAAATATGTGGGGTTATATGTTTACCCTCAGTAATCACCCTCACACTACTCACTTTATAGCCTCTTTATATTTCAGCTAGTTGTTTCCATGAGATTCTATACAAGAGTTATAGAAATAGCTTGGACCTTCTAACGTTTTTGGGAAGAATTTTATGCAGACAGAAATTCCTACATATATATTGTGAGGGGTTTGCTTAGGTTCAATTGTAATTTAGTTTGTGGCATCTCAGTGACTCACCATAATAGAACCTACAGATCCACACCTTATGTCCCAATACCTACCCTTTTTGACCTCTCACGCCCGACTGACTCCAGCTTCCGTCTCCTCAAGGGAACCTCTTTGTGTTTTGTTTTTTTAATCAAACCTGCTCCCATTAATTTCAGTCCCTTCACTCAGAACTACTTTGTTTTGAGGAGGTTTGATTGTCATAAAGAGCCCTGTGTGCGCCTTCCTGATGAATGTTTCATCCTGTTCACACTGTCTTTTTCCTGTATTTCCTGAAATTAACATTTGAGGGGAAGCAGTGTATAATAATTAATAATAATATACTTATCAATATTAATATATTTATAATGCTTTTTAGCAGCCTGACTTAGACTAACTTAGCGTCAAACTTCTTATGAGGACACCTATGGTGTTTTACCTATTAATCTACCTACTCTGTATATAAATGTAAAAGTGAAATTTGGGGGTCACAGAGATTTTAAGTATATTCTCCCTCTTTGCACCATTTTTTATTATACATTATTATTATTATTTTTGTTGTCCCGCTTAGTGTTTAGTAGTTGTTGGTGTGAGCAGGATGGATCTTTCAACCAGCGAGAGCTTCTCTATTACACACAGATGGAATTCTGCTTGGCACTAACCACAACCACTAAGGCGTGCAAGCGTATGTGTGGGGTGACAAAAATAAAGCACATTCCGTATTTGCTGGTGGTACCCTGTGCCCACAGTGTGTGTTTGTGTGTGTGTGTGTGTGTGTGTGTGTTGGTGTGTGTGTGTGTGTGTGTGTGTGTGTGTGTGTTTGTGTCTGTGAGAGGTACAGCGGGGTTTCTGATGTACATCAATCTAATGATATTTAATGCTTTTCAGTGCCCAGCGCATCATTTCTGGCTGAGCACTCAGAGATGTGTGTGTGTTAGCGTGGGGCTGCAGTGTAAAGTACCTTTTTCTTCTTGATCTATTCCTGCCCCATCCATCATTCTGCCTATACCTTATAACCTTGATACCTGGACTATCACTGAATTCTAGATGAAATGTTTGGTCTGTCAAATGACAGGCTTTCAGCAGCAGAAGAGAAGTTGCTTCATATTCAGTGACATTCCGTGAAAGTAATATCAGAGTTTTATTTTGCTAAGCGTTACTGTGTTGATAGAAAAATCCGTTAAGAAACTGAAGTGTTAGGAGAAACGGTGATCATTTTCATCAACCACTCAATTGTTGAATACTTTAATCTTCCTTGATGTCCAGTGTGGACCGTTGGTGTTTAAGGCACTGATACAACTAGATCAGCAGTACTGTTAAAGCCCCGAAAGGAGGAGGAGATGTTGAGTTCGCAACAGAAATGCAGAGGCTGGAGTCTGTAACTCCCTATTCAGCATTGCTCGTCAGTCCCACCCAACTCTTCTGAGGCAATTTACGTTATCCCCTCTACTGTTTTCATCATCCCTAACTCTAAAATGCTCTTCTCATGGACTCATGTTATGACCTGTTTTGCAACTTGTCAGCTAATCCTGTAAGACAACAGAAGCCTTTTTGTTCTTAAAGTTACCATTCTCCTACCCTTTAACCTTTTAATCTCGTTACTCACTGTAAATAATAAAGTATTTCAAGCATTCGGCAGCTCAGTACGACCAATGTTTAGGGGAGAAACTACTAATTAGCATTCGTGGTCTCAACTGAGGCTTGTTGCATGCCGATGAATTAGCTTTATGTAAGGCTATTTTTAAAACTTCAAACCAGACATCATCAACGACAGTTACACTATAGTCTAGTATTACCTAGTAAAAACAGACTCTTTTAATACTTTTGGGACACACTTTTCAAAAAATCGACGTTTAAAATCGGCCTTAATTATAAACCTACCTGTTTGACCGCGGAGTTTCCTTACTCTATGTCAGCACTGTGGGGCTACATAAGCGGGGTGGTGTGTGTGTGTGAGTAGTGAGTGAGTGAGTGAGTTGTGGAGTGAGTGTTGAGTAGTGATTCTGCGTGAGTGAGAGAAGAGCAGAGCGAGAGAGCGCGAGAGCATCGAGACTACAGCGCTATATACAGCTAGCAGAGGATGATATAGCCGGACAGAGTCGTGATTCTCCTCATCTCTCATCTCCTACTCACCTCTTTCTGCATCCCTTTCTTGGTTTTTTTCTACACTCACCTGGTAAAAACCCGGAGCGGTCTTAAGGCATATAATTTATTGAACGCATGGCATATTTATAAAATATGCAGCACATCATTTACACAGACACACCATGCACAGTATATTCCCAATTACTACATCCTTTTGCTCCTACTAACACAGACAGAAGAGAACCAAACCCAAGACGCATATAAATGAAACAGGTGGGCACAACCACACACATACAGGGTGGTTTAGTGCATTAACGTGTGATAGACGTTGATAAACAAAGGACACGACCCTGTTCTTTTCTGCTGCTGTTGTCTGGTTCACCCTGTGTGTCCGTGTCTATTCCCAGATTTTAGAAACGCACAGGGTCCTAAAAAATAAACAATTTGGGGTTCATTCTATGGTGTGAACTTAGGAAGGATGCCACTGATCTCCCCAAGCCTTGCTAGGGAAGTAAGTCAAAAGTCCCAATGGAAATTTCAGTTGGGACGTTGTGTTAATTTCAAACCTACACAAATTTGTGAACCTGAATTGATACTTTCCATTAGACACTGCAAACCTGAGAGCAATGTAAGAACATCTCTTATCAGACATTTTCGCATTTATTAGTCTATAACTACTTTCCCCTCTGAGGCTTTCGGGGTGACACCATGACAAAACTTATCACTCATTCAATATTACAAAATTTACGAATCAAATAAATCAGATTAGATTCAAATGAAATTAATTAATATTGTCCAAACTGTTTCATGCACAAACCTAGAATTAAACTTCAACATTCTATTTGAATAAAATAAATTGAAGCAACAACCACACAATCACACAACCGTCGACCCGCCACTCCCGCACTCAGCAAAGAAATCCAACTGAATATTGAAGCTGCCGCTCAAGGAGCAGAGTCTTTAGACCTTCAACGACCACTTCGTGTATCTTCACTGTATGGCAAAATAAAATATTAAAAAAATTACCTCTTTGTGTGTTTTCTGTGCACCATTGTAATCTCACAATATTAATTTTCAAATTTTCAGTTGGTGGTGCGTCCTGCAAAGCCCACAGACAACTAAGTCGAGCTTAATTTCACTGTCGTCTGCCAAAACTCGACTTGTCCTGACTCTATAGTCCGAGGTGAAAACATTGCATGAATCCATGTCTCACATTTACAGTGGACGCCCCATGTGGTAAGTTTCATTACCTAAGTTACATGTGGCACCTCACTACACTTGAGACCACAGAGCAGAATCATTGAATGCTTAACGAGGCCCCCTCACCTCTAGATCTCTCTGTGGATCGGTCCCCTTCTTCAAGTCCCTTGTTCTGCTTCGAGCCTCTTCGACTGCTGCCTGGGGCCAAAGCTCTTCATGCTGCATACACACAGCCAGAGGGACCGTTTTTAGCTGTAGTCTCTTCATATATAAAGAAATGTTCTAATATGGCAAAAGAGTTTTTGCAAGCACAAATAGAGAGTTGGTTGTGAAAGTTTTTCAGGATTTGGACTCTCTTTGGCGTTTCTTCCTTATGGTTTCGTTCTTCCCCTTTACTCTACTATATCTTTTTTATCTTTATAGTTGTCATTGGTTTAGCTTTTCACTGCATATCGTATTTTCCGATATCTTAAGAGATGGTATCGTTGTGTATGGACAATAGCGAAATTCACGAATAAGTTTCACAAAATTAAAGAGCCATTACTGACACTAATACTTATGTCAATGTAAAAATGCTTACTATTGTGAAAAGAAATGTGTGACACCTGAATCATCTGATACTGTACAGTATATTTTAAACATTTGTTTATAATGACTCCAGGTTTTTCCTTACCACAGTACCAAAGAACAATCCCACTGTTGAGTTGTGTGACTCTGCCTCTCTTGCTATCGTATTTTTTTTTATCTTGTTTCTGACCTTTGTAGGACAACAATGAAGAAGCGTTACAGAGAGCTGTATGATCTAAATAGAGATCTTATCAACGAGTATAAAAATCCGCTCCAACAATCACAGTGCCCTGCTGGCCTGCCTCAAGTCAGTGAATCAGGCTATACAGCGGGTTGGTAGACTCAGAGGTAGGCACTACTGTGTGCAAATTACTGTGTAACTGCAATTTCCTAAAGTACACTATTACAGTACAGACCAACTGACTTCCACTGTTTGGAAGTAAGGATTGTTTGTCAAGAATCTGTGTTGACAACGGGGAGTTTTGGAAATGTACTATATGTGTGTTTTTGAATCCCTGCATATTTGAATTATCTAAATTATCATTTTGTTATTTTCCAGAAAACAACAGGATTTGTATGTACAAGTCAGGTGACATTTAGAAACAAGTATTTTCTCTGTCACATACTTATGTTTCTCTGTTTCTCTCTGTCCATGTGTTGTCAGTGGGTAAGCCCAAGAACCAAGTAATCTCTGCCTGTCGAGACGCCATCAAGAGCAATAACATCAATGCACTGTTCAGGACCATGAGAGCTGGCACTGCATCTTCCTGATGGTGAAAGAAAGGGGATCCAAGAATAGAGGAAGAGATGCACACAAGCATAGTCGACACAAGCACTGTAACACTGGATATACTGCAGAATCATGAGCCTGGTGCAGGAATACAACCTTGCACTGTGTAATTGAGACGCTGTTGTAGCCTTAAACTAACTAGCTGTTACATTTGACACCAGCTTCTTCAAACATAACATTCTGCAAGCACAAAAATATGCTGAGCACAGATTTAGTATACTGGGGGAAAAAAGTTAGTTTAGCTATGTGGCTTTTAGGACTGTCAACTGTTGACATTAGAGTAGAGGTTAGCCGCCATTAAAAACTAAACAATTTCTAGACTACAGCTGGACCAAAACTGGGAGTGGCGTTTCTCAAAGGCGATGAAACAAAAATTGCCTTAACATGGTGATGCTGGGGAAAAATGGATTCTAACTTTGATTTAAAAGGTCCAAGATGTTAAGAATGTGTAATGGAAGTTCTAGATTATGTTGCACGGTTGTCATAAGAACAACTGCTTCAGCAATGATTTGAGTGTCAGCATTCTGCTTAATTCAGCTGACACGTGATGTTTAGAGAGTGCATACCTAGAACAAAACGGAGAGAGCAGCCACCGCTCATATAAGAGCCGTGCCAGTGAATTCACCAGTGGCCCAGATCACTGTGTAGTGACAGTTCACTCAGACTCAGGTCTTACCGCCGTTGTGTGTTTGCATTTGTTTAGCCAAAGAACTATAATAAATGAACAAATATCACAGACTTACACTGTGTATATAACTTATTTACGTTTGTAGTCTGAGCACAGCTTGTAATTGTTTGTTTGTGTCAGAAACTGTTTTAAAATTGTTTGGGTTGTGTAACTGTTGATTTTGTTGTTGTAATCAAATAAAACTGATTTCTTTTCAGAAAAGGTTGCTTTATCTGATGTTTCTTCTACCTGGAGCTACAGGCCTAATAATGACAAATGTAACCTGGCATTGTGGTGTGCCCTGAATTCAAAAACAGAAATCTGACTCATGTTATAACTTTTCCTCCAGCACTTACTTTTATTTATTCTGCTTTCTGCTTGTTCCATGCTCCTCAGTTGCTGTGTTGGCATCTGGCTTGAAGTTTCTCCTTTTCAGTTTAGGTCACGTGACGAAGTCAAAGAACGAAGGTGTTGCGTTCATGTGCTTCAAGTTCGATCCTACAAATGGCTACTTGGTATCAGCATCATTAAGTAGAACTAAGTTTAAGTACCGCACGTTTGTCACAGTTCGAAAAGCCCTCTATAGCGGATGTGATAATGACGCTTTTAAATCTAAGGTAATATGAATTCACACAATCGCAACCCCTTTGTGAGATAGCGGTTGATAGTTTACCTCCGATTCTTTTCCACCTCCTTTCTGTTCTTGATAATTTGTGTCTAATATTAACGCGTAATAGAGAAACCAGAGGATTCTAAACTCTTCGACCCTCAGGGTCGTCAACATTAGGGTATTCATTCATGAATCAACGCAAAAAATAGTGTTTCATATAACAGCTTGTTAAATTTCCTACAGCACATTAAGGCAGCATAGCGCAGAACTTCATTAAGAGGCTCGGACAGAGGGTAGAGGTTGTTTCACATTCAGTGCTATTTTCTTACCAGATACGCGCTCTTGAGAACATCTGAAAAACTTTTAACCGACACTTTGTAAATGGTTTACTTCGTGTGAAAGACTATCCACGGACCTCAGCGTCATCTCATTCTGTCTCTCCGTCTTGTTTGGTAAGTTTCAAATCACCTGCAAAACATTTACGAAGTTAAACTGCTAGAAAGTCCTGTTAGTAATAAGGTAAAAAACGCAAAAACAGTTTGCGAAAATACGGTGTAAATTGCTCTATTAGTTTGTGAATGTCATGTCTGGAACGTGCGAAGTCTGACAGGGATACGTGTAGAGAAAGTCCTCTGTAAGGTTTTTATCAGCAACATTTAGACATATTTGTTCGTCATGGCACAGATCTTGGGACAACATGTGACGCTTCAGTACTGTGAGCACATACAGGGAAACTGTCTACATGCAGACAACGTCTAGTGTTTGATCCTAAAATGCTGATGATTGTTGTTGCAGTTGTCCTGAACGTCTCCACCCATTAAAGCCTGAGGACAAGGGCTGGATGTTGGTCACAGGAATGAACGTACTTCCAGTGATTTAAATGGCATGTACACAGAACTTGTATTTTTATCAACAGCTCTTTTTATGGCAATAAATTGTTACCGCCAGCATGTGAAGTCTGGCATGGTATTCACCTGTGACAATGAGCCCTAAAGTACGTTTCCTTGTCAGATTCTGTAGAGCAGCCAGTAAATCCTAATGAAGCTGGTCGATGCCTCCAAGGTGCTGCATTAGTTTCCGGCTGTGTGGCGATACAGGATGAACTGCAGCAGTGTCACACACCTGCACTTTAGTTCTGTACTTTACAAAAACGTTTATAAAGATGGTGCGAAAGATGGTGACAATGAGGAGGATCCTCCATGTGAAGAGAGATGTGCTGTGCACAATACTGCTACTGACACTCTTCTGTCTACTGCTTTACGCCCACCAGGTGAGAATGGAATAAAACAGCACAGAATTACGATGTAATACTTGTTTTGTAAAGTATTTAATGTGTTATTGACATTTTCCGATGAATTCCAGGTTGTAGTCTCCTCTGGATGGGACAAGCCACTGTGGAAGTTTGAGATTCACAGCTCTACAAGTTCCAGCCGGACTCTGCTGGAAACCAACTGGGCTGAAGGTGGGCCAACAGTCTCCAGAGGTATGACCTGTTCCCAACTAATCTTACATATTATATATGAATCAAGGCATTTAGTCACACAACATGTCTTCTAATGATCAGTCTGTAGCCAACCCATCACACCTACGCCTGTCCCCTTGCAAGCCTCAGTTCAAGTCTAAAGAAATCTCAGCCCAAGAACAAATCTCAGGTGAAATCCAAGTTGCGACGGAAGAATGCTGTGTCACCCAAGGTCACGGGCAAGGCCCCTCCTACGATGCCACCATTTGATTTCAAGGGTTATCTGAGAGACAAGGACAACAGGAACTTCAATCTGATCATTGACCAGCCAGAAAAGTGTCACATGACAGGAGCAGCAGGCGAAGGAGATCATTTCAGTGCTCCCTACATGCTAATCGCAGTAAAATCTGTTGCTGCTGATTTTGATAAACGTCAGGTAAATATGCTGTTTCATGTACTGTAGCCCTTTGTAGACTCACCTCATTGTTCCATTGATACCTTCATAATTCATCTCTGCTTAATGTTTTCGCTTTCTGACCCTCAGCTTTACCCGGTGTTTGTAAAACTGTTTGTAAATTATTTGCAGAGTAATGTAAGGAGCTAATGAACACATCAGGGTGTACAGTATATTATTAAATAGCCTCATATTTCCCTGGAGAGTTACATTCCTACACAACTCCAAATTAAAGATAATGTTGCTCTTTTTTCTTTTAAGTGTTTAGATAAATATTGGTTTGATAAAGTACTGTCCCTACGTTTGTTTATCTTCAGGTCTAGTGTTGCATTCATACTGCCTTTTTTCTCTGACCTCATTTCAGGTAGTACGTCGGACATGGGGCAAGGAGGAGCGTTCTCAAAGTGGCGTTTCCATACGTACAGTTTTTCTTCTGGGTATTCCCCGAAATCAAACTGCTCTGCCTTTGTGGGATCGGCTCTTGTCCTATGAGAGTCAAACTTTTGGGGATATCTTGCTCTGGATTTTGAGGACACCTTTTTTAATCTGACACTTAAAGAAACACATTTTCTGAAATGGATCAACAAGAGCTGCCCTGATGTCAAGTCAGTAGTTATAAAACTGTATTAAGTGAGGTCAAACTTATTTCCACTTATAAATGTGTCCTGCTGTTGCTGATTTTATCTTTTGTATTCTAATGCAGGTTCATCTTTAAGGGTGATGCTGACGTGTATGTTAATGTGGAAAACATATTAGAGATGCTACAAGATCAAAAGCCAGATGAGGATCTGTTTGTTGGTGATATTATTATCCATGCCAAACCCATTCGCCGGCGCAGTTCTAAGTATTATGTGCCAGAGTTTATGTATGGAGGAGGTTTGTACCCAAATTACGCTGGTGGAGGAGGGTTTGTAATGTCAGGATACACAGCTCGGAGACTTAGCTCTGCCTGTCAACAGGTACATCAAAACGAATCAGAAAATGTCTTCTTTCAGAGATCTTTGAACTACAGTGGGTTTCTTTGTGTCATAGGTGGAGTTTGTTTCCCATTGACGATGTCTTTCTGGGAATGTGCCTTCAGGTTATTGGTGTAAAACCGTCACGGCACCAGGGCTTTCGCACTTTTGGAATTCCCCGACCGTCTTCAGCGCCTCATCTTCAGACATTTGATCCCTGTTTCTACCGAGAACTCATGGTTGTTCACAGTCTCAGTGTTCCCCAGATCTGGCTGATGTGGAACCTCCTGCATGATCCCAAACTGAGCTGCCGTAAACGAGCCAGTGCAACAGCATGGCCATTTAAGTGGAGGGGAACGATGGGACAGATGACAGAGATGGAGAAGGACTATAGTGAGAAGCAGGTCACGCATTAGTCATCTCCTGCACGTCCAAATGGGATCTGCCAGAGCCCTATAAATACAAAATGAGCATAATCGAGGATCTGTGGCCAATTTGAAAGGCTTCAGACATAAGCACAGCTGAGTCATATGGGACTTGATCCAAGTTGGAAAACTACATTGGGGGAAATTAATTGGCAGAGATCAATTGTGCTTTAAATTTTTCAGACAGGAAGGAAGGAAGTTCTGTTTTTTAGCATCAGAGCTTCTCTGTTTCTACATTGTTAACAACTAAGGTGCACAATTTTGTTTGGCAAAGATTTTTTAATGAATTGAATATCTAGATTTTTTAAAGTATTTTTTTACGTCATTGGTTTTGATTATGTACACAAATATTTCACATTAGAAGGGACAATATATTTAAATGTGGTTAGCTGGTATAACCCCATCCATCTAAGGTCATCAGAATGTTAAGATTTTGTCTTTTGTTTGGGTCAGTGGCAGCTAAGACCAGACAAGACTGGGTTGATGGAAAAGACAGCAGTGATGTTTAGTATTTTTCTCATGTGCTGATGTGAATAAATAGCAGAGATTCTCCTCTCTTCCTAATGCTGGACATAAGTACAAACGGATGGACACATTATCTGTTCCCTCCAGTAACAACAAAAGGAGTCTAAATAGAAACCAGCTGCACGGGAACCATATCACGCAGCAACAAAACAAAACATTAGGTTTTACTTTAGTAAAATAATTCCAATTCTTCGTCCTAATTTGTTTTCATAAGGTGTTTAATGTCAGAAAGACCTTGTTTGTGTCTCTAATGTGCTTTGTACTTGTGACCCCTTTTAAGTTTTGCCACCAGTACAACTCTGTCTGTTCTGAAGTCAAGAGGTTCAAGGTTGAAATAAAAACCTCCTGATCTCTTTCACATCCACATTTTTTATTATTTTCATATCCTGGTTGCACACACAGACAATGAACTTTGATGTCAAAGAACAGTGAGCACTGGATTCATAAAGGTCCAAATGTTGCATTGGAGTTGAAGAGTGCAACAGCTGTAGCACATCTCAACAACCATCATCAAACACTGTCAAACGTAATTGGTTGGATCAAAGCGCTGAGTCAACCCTAATCGTTCTCTTTGCACTACATGTTATTGTTATTGCCTTTTCAGTGGACATGCTGAATAGATCTTCATACACAAAGTTATAGTATTCAAAATATAAAAATACCACATACCAATGAATTCCACAAGTTTTAATTAAGTTTAGCTGCCCAGTTTCCAGAATTGGGCTTAAAACAAGTCCTCAAATATTCTGAGGAGAAAAATGGAGATGGGCAACAGAACATATGATACCAAGAACAGACAATAAAAAGCATTAATATAAGTTTCTCATTACACTGAACCGAAGCTGTCCCATTAAAAATTACAACAATCTGATCATCAGTCACTCAATCCTTCATTTTATGCAGTAAAAAATCAGGTGAAATTTGAAAGCTGCTCAGACTCATAGTTTAAAGTTGTCACTTCTTTTTCCTGTACAAATTGAAATAAGCAAAGCTGAAAATCAGCAATAGGATGCGATATGACCACCTGAGTTTGGGTGAGATAAACTACCCAGCACCCTACAGCTCACTGTGTTTTCTCCCAGCAACAATGCATCCACAGCACTGGGCTGGGCTTACCAAAACTAGGGTCTGAGCCCTGCATCATGTGGGCTCACTGTCCTTTAGTCATTTAACATTCGTAAGTATTGTTTTTTGACTTATCTACTTTCCTTTGGGTCAGAGCTTGTGAGCTCATTGTTATGTTGATTACTTGATTTAAATTGATAGAACTTATGTTTAAGGATTGAATTTAAACCAATCAGCCCAACAGATATATACCTCTGGGCAGCTCCTAACTTTGGCAAAAATAATCTATTCTATGTTGACTATAATTGGTTTTCAGGAACATATACTGCAGTTCTGGATTACTTGCAAACACATGCAACACATGTCAAACTGAAAATGTTCTTTCAAAACATTGTTTTAGGAAACCCAACCCAACTCGCCATTTTCTGCAGGTAACAAGGAAGCTTAAATGACTTGAGACAGCCATAATAATACACTGGCTCATTTCTAATGCTGAGTGACACATAAATATTGGACAATGATGCAGCTCAGAATGCATTCTCATATCATATGTACAAGGGGATTCTTTTTACATAGGAGAAAGAGACAGAAGTCAAAGAAAGTCGGTGGGAGATGAGGCACAATGTTCAACAGTATTGTTTTACATATTATTTTCTAGTACGTACTTGCACAAAAGCAAGAGATATTAAAATGCCTGAATATAGCACGAGTAGGGATGGACACATCTGGTTCCCCATTTAACTTGAGATGTGGATCAACCAAAAAAAGAAATAAGGAACAGAGTGCTTATGGGCCATCATTATCGTACCCTTTACAACTGGGAGTCCCATCATGAGGTGAACTTGCTGGAATTGAAAACAGTTTGTATCTCTTGGGGGTCCCAGTTAAGAAAATGTCTAAATGTAAAGAAGGGTTATTGTTTTCTCTGTTTGTGTTTAAAGAGCAGTTGTGCAGTTTAGACTTGTGTGTAAAGGTTTGAATACTGTGAGGTCTGAAAAAAGAATTTTAGGTTCAATGACTGTTAATGTGTTGGATGTGTGCAGATGCCTCCTCCTGAGTTTCAAATCTAATAGAATCAATGAGGGAATGTTTAGATACTCGGCCAACAACTGAGTCAGTGATAATCTATTAAACACTGTGTAAAGAAGAGGACATTATAATACAGCTATTTACTGCATTTCACCTCGTTACCACAACAACACAACACAGATTGTAAACATCAGGCCGGATGCAAATAAAGATAACCACTGATTGGGAACAGATTGAGAAATAGAAGTTAGTTTTTTTTTGTTAATATAAAATATAATCCTGGTCAGAAATACAATATATATTTGATGCTTTTTGTTTTCGCTGATGGGTAAAAGAAATGTTTGATTTACTCAATTTAATCACTTACTAATATTCACAGTATTTAACACACACTGAATAAATAAACAGTTCAATTGACTGCAACCTGTAATCAGATAGCTCCTAATTTCCGTTTTTGATGGATACAAACTTGTCTCGGACCCTGATGTCTGCGATGGTGCTATCAAAAGCGTTGCCTAGCAAAAGTGACCAAAAAAAAAAAACAACAACTGGCATTTTTGTCAAGGGACAATTGAAAAGAATATATGTATTAAAGCTAATACATAGTTAATTAAAAAATACTTTAAACAGATAAAATTGTGTAAATAGCAAACTGCACTCACATGTTAAAAGAAATGACTGATGTTAAAATTAATAGAATCTAGAAGCAGATTATGGTATTTCCTTGAATTGTATCTGTCTGAAAACAATAACCCCAGAATAATTAGACACCAACGCTACCTGGGGAAACTCTCTCTATTGTTCATAAGCAATCTAATCCAAATGGCAGATTACTGCCAACAGTTACACTGAACAGGATTTACATTAAAAAAAAATTAAAAAGACACTTAAGTTTAAAAGAAAAAATGTAACAGAAATATAGTGCCAACATGTGACACAGGGATAGGTTTAGGCAAGAGATTACAGTGGTAATGTCAGCAGATCAATGAAATGTCTTTGGCTGTAGCATTTGGCAATTCAACAAAAAAATAAATGCAGACATTGCTCGGGAATTGCAACGCATCAATATTTTGTGGAGATAAAAGCAGACATGGTAACATGTAGATGGAAAGAAATGTGACAAAACACAATTTCCTCTCCTCTGTCCTCACAATGGAGAAATCACATATTCACAAACACAACTCAACAATCTGTCACGCCAGCCTTCCCACAACTCTCCAGGGACAGGGTACGATCAACCAATCAAAGTACAAAGGTGTGCATTAGTGCAAATGTTAAAAAATGAACATTAAAAATTGACATGGTGTGAGTGAGAGGGAGGGCAGTCAAAAAACAAGGGAACTGTGACGAAGCCCCTCACGGAATCATAAATGCAACAGACTGCCAGTTTGTTGCTTGTAATGATTCCTCCTCTGATTCAAATATGCTGGACCGGGTTCATGCATCTTTGTGCCATGCCTGCATGTCTCCTGGTTTGTCCTTGAAAAAAAAAAACGCTCTGTGGTCAGAAATGCAGCAAACTGAATAAAGAAATTACTGAAAATATTGAAATGTGACATCTGTGAAAAGAGCGTGTAGATTTGTTTTTCATAATTTATGCAACTCTGGGTGTGTGTAAGCATAACACCGACACAGCACGATTCAGACCTGCAAACGACACACAGCTGTGAGTGTTTGATGTTATTACGCCCGTATTCATGGGGACCGCTGATAAAAGTTGAAGATAAAGACGGAGACATTAATCAAGTGAGGTGAGGACTGTTAGATGTCAGAGACTTCATTGTGGTTGGACTGACCCAGTCATTAGATTATGTGATTCTTCTCCTACACAACAAAAGCTAAATTCTGGGGTTTTTCCATTTCTGGTTCAGTCTTCTGTAGTTTCTCATGGCTTGATACACTGTTCTGGGCTGGTTTAGTTTGGTTCTTGTTGGTTTAAATCCAGTCTTTGACATAAGTAGTTGGGTCTGGTTTGTGAGCGGTGGCGGAAGACGAGTGGCTCTGTTTGGCTGGCAGTGTGTGTTGATTGATGTGTTCTCATTCAGTCCGAGCGTGGTTTTGCTATTGCAGTAACTCTACCTTATGTTCAGCATTAAATCTTGCATTTTTGTCTCACTGTCTTTTGTCGCTGATGGCAGAATGCAGACGACTTCATCTTACTGTGATCTTCCCACACAGCCAATAAATGATTTCATTTGATTGATTCTACAGGTTAATGCAACTATGTCACACACATCCGCGCTCAAAGACGTGGCATGCTCTATTTTTGGGGTTTACTGTGCCAAGCTGTGTCTGATTGAAAGCGTTTCTTAGGATCCACATGGAAGAGTGAATTATTGACACGTTGACTTGGTTGTTTCTGGATTATCTTGAGTTCCTGTTTAATAGCATGTAGCATCTAAATTGGTGGGAATTGCCTAATTTTTTTCTTGGTTAGATTTGCATTGGCTATAAATTAGGTTCTGGGTTAGAAGTTCAGTCAGTCTAGGTACTAGATTCAGGACAGGCCAGAATGGAACATGATTCTTATTACTTGTTCAGTGGGAACTACTTCTGGACTTCAGGTCGTGCTTGACCGGTGGTCCGAGGAGCAACCATAGAGGGTCACTGATGCTATGTGGTTATTCTGCATCACCTGAGAAAGAAAATACAAGCATTTCAAATGAAGTCAACAAGACCACCTCATATGGCAAATATATAATGCCAGCCAGATGAAGTCCCTTGGATGAGTAGTGTTTGATTTTTCAAAAAAAGAAGTCCAGTTTCAATAACTCAACCTCCAAATAACCTCACTATTTACCAATGATGTTCGTACCTCAAATATCATTCTCTGCAGTCCAAAACAGAAGGTCGAACCAAAGGGGTTGGTGTTGTTGGCTGACGAGGACCTGTCAAACATGTCATCAAGATGGGAGAACACGACTTAAAAACTAAAATAATCTTAGATTTATGAAACTGCCATGTAGCAGTGTGCGTACAAGGACTTTACCTGTGGAGCACAACAGGTTTTTCCATCGGGTGACCTAGCAATTCCTGAAACCTGATCCCACTGGCAGAGAATCAAAAAGTAAAAAGTTGTGGAAGTGTCATGTACCAGTAAGCAGCAGTAAGGCATGACAGGAAGGTTTGTTAAGCAACTGATTTTAGCTGATCAGAGGAATAATAACACATCTTTGTTTTGCATTTATTGCTGTATTTACTGCAGATCCTCCAGGGATAGAGTACACAAGTGAGATATTCAGTATCATTACTATTACAGGCAGATTGCAACGCAGCGCCACCTGTTGGATTTACAAACTGAGTCCCATGACAATGAATGTTTCTATATTTCTGGAACTGACCTTGCTGTAGGTAGTTAACACACAGTCCTCTGTCTGAGAATCAACGCCCTCTAGGGTGAAACATGACAAAAAGAGGAGATATAAATCAATTAATAAAATTATTTTTTAATTATCGAGTCAGAGTCATGTCTGACAACACATCTTACCTTTTTTTAATGACAAGTGGAATTTTAAAGTCAGATCGATGATATCTAATGAGAGAGAAGGCACAACACAAACACAACATGACAACTAATGAATTAAAAATGCCTAAAAATAATTTGTAGCATATTATTGTGTATTTTACGTACATATTGAAGTTGTAATGTCCAGGATAATTGGTATGGAGGACGAACTTTTTAACTAGGTGAGTTGTTGAGTCAAACAGGATATCCTGAAATACAAGATGCCAAAATCATCAACACTCTTTGTGCAAAACCTAACCACAGCAGCTCAGTCCCAATTGAGGAAATAGAAAATAAACTCATCAAACAAAAGTTTAATTCATTCTCTGAGCTTTGAGATAAACCTTAAATAGTTACCGTTTAGCGACAGAAGAACTTATCAATTTCAAAACCCAGACAGGTCTGGAGAACTAGTTAGTAACCCAAAAAGAGTCTCTTCAGCATGACTGAAAACTGAAAGTCGACCCCCAAAACTGAAACCCATCCAACAGTCTGTTATTTAAAATTATGACTGAACTCTATTCTGGGCTACACTGCTATTGTTACATTCACTTAAGTCATACAGGTACTGCTGGGAGTATCAGTCACACTTATATAAAAGAAATCTTACAGTATCTAAATATCGACCAATTTAATTCATGTAGTACGTCACATCTACGTTTGCTCTTATCTCTCAGCAACTAATTTTGAACTACACAGGCACCAATGTCTCCAAAGTTAATTAATTGTCATTAAAAAAAAATTAGGCAAGTACAATACTATCATCACAGAAATACACAATTGTGGGCACACAGATTAGAGACATGAACATACCACTTCCAAGTGTGAAGTAGTTGAAGAGTATCATTACAATTTCGACGGAAACCTGCTTATGAGGCGAAGGAGAGTGGATCTTCATCTAAAATGAAAAATATTGGTGACATCAGATGTTGTTGAGAAAGAACTAACACTTAACCTAACACAATAAAAAATATATAATTATCTGAGTCAGTGTGCTTTTCACAATGCTAATGACTAAGTGCAACAACAGCTTAAAGAAGCCACAACCTTGTCCTCTGACTTGTAGAAGATTTTATGTGGTGAACCCAGAGCACCCAGGACATCCTGACAGGAATCTCCAAAAAAGATGCTCCTCTCTAGAGATTTCACTTTAGCATCAGCCATCACACCAGGACCACAACCTGCATTACCACCCAAAACACATAAGAATAAGTCACTCAGCCTCCAGACGTGACATGAGAAATAGTCATAACAAGACACACAAACCAAGTGGAATGAGATTAAGAGAGAAAGAATGAACTACGGTCAGTGCATATTACCTGCAGTGAGGAGGCGGAGTTTGAGCCCCAGTGGTCCAGCTTGATCTCTCAGGACATCCACGCACTCTGCATAGATGTTGCCAAGGAACAAGCTAATGGCATGGCTGGAGCTCTAAAGACAGAGATGGGAGTGTGTGTATGTGCTTTAATAGTTTTTCTTATTATTAAAAGGTTTGTGTTAGTGATTTCTTTACACTCTGCGAAGTTATATCAATATTTGAAGTAAAATCATAATAAATTCTTTCTTGGAAGCATGATTGTACTTCTTGACCAATATGAATACAATAAAAATATATTTTTTAACCAAGTAATAATAACATCCACACAGTCTCCTTGTTTCCTTTGGCTCAAATAATAGTCTATGAACATTACTTTGTTCTTGGAGGTTGTTGCCAGTGTAGATGTGCATCCTCTTGGACCATGGCCCCATGTGGTATCTGCAGGGAGGCCAAACCCAGGGCATAAGTTAGGCTGCCAAGGCAAAACAACTGGGCTCATATACACTGTGTGCTGGACGTGAACATTAAACACACATACTGAGAAGACAACTGACACCGAAGAGATATTTGGTCAAGTAAAAAATAATTAATCTTCTTACAAGCCAGTAAATGACCTAAATTCCCATGTTCAACAATATTCTGTCTGGTTGAGGATACTGGATTTTGATCCCACTTGGACCTGTGTCACATAGAAATACCTAATCTGACTGAGGTTCAATATCCAATCAGCAGCAATTAGTTGCTGTAATGCTGGCAGTTCTTGCAGAGACTGATATATGGTCAGAAATGAAATGACTGCCAAAACATATATATGTATATATTTTCTCTCAGTCATTGTTTACTAGAAAAATGTAAATATGAATGCATATTTAGTGACTGAGACAGTGTGTTTGTCAGTCAAAATTCTAAGTGGGTAAAAGTTTTTTTTTTTTTTTTACAGAAAATATGCTACGGCTGAGAAATAAGTCTGATTCAAACGTTCAAACATTCATGAGACTAGGCTGAACTAAGCAAACAACTACATTATGTCACAAAAGTGAGTACACCCCTCACACCTCTTGCAAATATTTAATTATATCTTTTCATAGGACAACACTTGCATAAATGACTCTTTGACACAATGAAAAGTAGTCATTTTAAAGCACCTTACGGCAAACAACTCTCAGAAGACCTAAAAAAACAAATTCTTGCTTTACATAAAGATGGCCAAGGCCTATAAGAAAATATCCAACACTCTGAAACTGTGCTGCAGCACAATGGCCAAAATCATCCAGCGCTTTAAGGGAACAGGTTCTTCTCAGAAGAGGCCTTGCCATGGTCGGCCAAAGAAGGTGAGTCCATGTTCTCAGCGTCAAATCCAAAGACTAGCTTTGGAAAACAGACGGATGAGTGCGTCCAGTATTGCTGCACAGATTGAAGGGATGGGAGGTTAGCCTGTCAGTGCTCACACAGTATGCTGCACACTGCATCAATTTGCTATGCACGGTTGTCGTCCTAGAAGGAAGCCTCTTCTAAAGATGATGCAAAAGAAAGCTCGCAAACAATCTGCTGCAGACATGCAAACTAAGGACCATGTCCTGTAGTCTGATGAGACCAAGATAAACCTATTTCAGATGCTGTCAAGCGTGTGTGGCGGCAACCAGGTGAGTGAGTACAAAGACAAGTGTGTCTTGCCTACCTTCAAACATGGTGTTGGGAGTGTCATGATCTGGGGCTGCATGAGTACTGCTGGCATTGGGGAGCTACAGTTCATTGAGGAAGAGATGAATTCCAACATGTACTGTGACATACTCAAGCAGGGCATGATCCCACTCCCTCCAGAAACTGGGCCGTAGAGCAGTGTTCCAGCATGATAATGACCCCAAACAAACCTCCAAGATGACCAGTGGCTTGCTAAAGAGGCTGAGGGTAAAGGTGATGGACTGGCCAAGCATGTCTCCAGACCTAAACACCATAGAACACCTCTGGGGCATCCTGAAAAGGAAGGTGGAGGAGCACAAGGTGTCAATGTGCACCATCTCCTTGATGTTGTGATGGAGGAGTGGAAGAGGATTCCAGTGGCAACCTGTGAAGAACTCCATGGCCAAGAGAATTCAAGCCGTACTGGCTGGTGGCCACACAAAATATTGACATTTCACATTTTCACTTAGGGGTGTACTCACTTTTGTTGCCAGGGGTTCAGCTATAATTGGCTGTATTTTTAGTTATTTTGAGGGGACTAAATTTACACCCATACAAACTTTACACTGACTATTTTTTGTGTCAAAGAGTTGTTTTTGCAGTGTTGTCCTCTAAAAAGATTTATATATGGTGTATAATGCAATATCAAATACAATATAAACACTATCATTCAATAAACCTTATACCAATAAAACCAAGAATAATAACCTTCATGAAGTGAGCAATGAAGCATTAAAGACAAAACAGAAACTAGGACAAGAACAAAACAAGTAACAGCAGGATATGGAGTCTATCAAAATAAGCATGAGAGACAGCGCAATGATGACATCTGTACCTGAGAGAAGCAGGAACAGAGCAGCTGAATATCCATAAGTACTAATTACACAGCCCTCCAACACATTCCACAACAACACAGTATGTGATAGATAGATAGATAGATAGATAGATAGATAGATAGATAGATAGATAGATAGATAGATAGATAGATAGATAGATAGATAGATAGATAGATAGATAGATAGATAGATAGATAGATAGATAGATAGATAGATAGATAGATAGATAGATAGATAGATAGATAGATAAATAAATAAATAAATAAATAAATAAATAAATTAGCAGATTTCCTGACTGGGCCCTTCGGTATTGAAAATGTGATTTATGAGCCGGTGGCTTCTGTGTCGTTTTGGAGGCACTAATTACGAACTGTTGCATAACGGATAATACAAGGTTGCTTGAGATGTTTTGCATCCTGGTGTGCTCCTCCCTAATGATTACATTTCCACATACTGTATTATAAAAAAAATTATTTAAGCACAACATTAAACAAGCAGCATGACTTTTGATGGTCTAGGCATCTTTATTCAGCGCTACATTATTAAGCATCGTAGCTTACTTGGCGAACCCTGTGTCTTAAACAACAGTGCCGCTAATTTGTAGATTTTTACCAGCTTAAAAGCTTCATGCCGACGAACACAGCCAAGATGTTTACACTGTGTAGATCTTGCTGTTGGTGTTACATTACAGATCTTTTGGTTTCTTTTTTTTTTTTTTAAGGACGCACCCATATGTGATTGACTTGCCGACCACGTCAGATGGACAGAGCCGACGAAGCGAATCATTCTTTCTGCCTTAAATAAATAGCTAGTTCAGTTACTTTTGTGACATGCTGCTGCATGTTTAACCAGCGGGGCATTCAGTCACAATTGAGGAAAAAACATTTACCATATTTAATTAAAAGTTACAACAATCTTTCTTTGTATCATCTCTCTGCGTAAATATCTCATGTTTTACCATGGACCCCTGCGGCGTATAGACAGGTGCGGCCTATTGAAATATATATGAAATTTTTTTTTTTTAAATTAAAATCTAATGGGTGTGACTTAAATTTGGATGCGCCCAGAAAATACAGTGCTTCAGCACTTCTAAGTGGCCTCAAAGCAAATCAATGAAACCATTCTGACCTCGTATTTTGGAGCTTCGTTCCATGAGTCCAGTTGGAAAGAGAAAGAGAGTCCTCGAAAGTTAAGATGGAACAACTGCTCTGCAGCATTGTAAACTGGAGGGGCAGAAGAAAAACATCAGACACAGGGATACGCTAGGTCAAATGTGGGCTCACACAACATCAAACATTTAATATAAAAACATGTGTGTCTGCATCATTATTGGCCATGTTTTCACATTTATGGGGTGGTAATGAGATATTCGTGAGGTCAAACTATTTCATTGTGGGTGTAGTTTGGAAAGTACCTCCAGGGTGCGTGGCTCCAAAAGACTGGTCTATTTGCTCTATGGTGGGTACGATGGCTTGAGAGTTGAAATGAACTCCACTGAAACACAACACACACACACACAGCCAATACTTAATCTCATACTTAACCAGGTTTATCCTGTTTTAATTGAGAAACTATCGCATAAGCACAGAGTTTAAGAAAAACATAAACATATCATGTTTCATGCAGTGAAGGGCTTCTCAACTGGCAATAACATGAAGCACAATCTCAAAGATACACTGGGGTAGCCTGAGGAACTTACTAGATATAACCAGTCTATCCAAAGCTTAGATAGAAATCCCATGTTCATGTAGATGTCAATATATTTCTACTCACCAGTATTTCAATTTGACTTTGCTTAGGTCATACACTTCAATCACCTGTAACACAGAAAGATAAGTTACACCACAAATTATCAGTTAGATATTTTTTATAGAATATCTAGTTAGATATATTTTATAGTATATAGAGTTAGATATATATATATATTTCATTAAATTCTAAAATCCAACCTTCTGTTCAACGGCCACTGAGCCCTTTGGAAGTTTTCATTGTATTTTGGCGACACCCAGAAAATGACACTATAAGGATGTCACATATCTCCCGATCCTAGTCTCAGTGCCCTCTGCCCACACAGGTTCTGCTTTTACATGTGGTGGAAAGTGCTTCTGTCAAATCAACCAGAAATTACCTAAAATCAACCATTTTCACCTTGAGTCTCTGATTTGTGGCATCAAACAGCAGTTTAATCCCATCCTGAGTCAGGTTCAGTATGAGGTCATGGCTGAGTGGTGTCTGAAGGGGAAAGATAAACAAATGTATTGACAAAGACATCGAGAATACGCTGATTTTGAAGATGACCCTTATGCAGCCCTCAGATCAATCTCATATCTGACCTACAGTGTTTTAAAATCAAACTCCATGAATAATGATTAACAACTATTCAACTTGTGGAAATGTACATTTAAAAAAATCTGATAATAATATTTACAGTACATGTCATTTACATACACACAGCACATTTAAAATACATAAAAGAATTGTGACTATCTTTATCATTTAAGCCGTTTTAGTGACCCCTAGTGGACTGAGCAATAATGTTTCAAAAAGCTTGTAATTTTTTAGCAGATGGTATAAGCTATTAACACAGACAGATACATGATGAGTTGCATTTAATATTAAATGCAACCTAAATATTCTAAAAATACCAACAGGTGCATTTGTAAATTTTGTATAATTACTATAATACAGCCTAAAATAAGATGATTAACATTTTTCCAGTGAAAATGTGAAGACTCATAAAAACATCAGCCCATTTTACCTGTTCACTGTATAGAACCTGGACGTTTTTGATGATGCGGCAGTGTTTCTGCAAAATAGAGATGGCCTGGGCCAATGGCATCCCTGAAGACCAAGACATGCAATAACACAGTTAGAGAAATGAAGTTATCCTACTCTTTAGTGTCTTTATTTATTAGTCAAAGTTAACACTAATCCATCTAAAACTCATTCTATTCTTCCATATGTGTGAGGTATGTCTTTATACCTTGAAAACCCACCTAAGGCGAATTCCCATTGCTCATTTCCTAATGATCTCTCAGGCACCACCTCCAGATCCAGCATTGGCAAGAAGTAGGGAGCAGCTCACCTCACCTCAAGACGCACAGAGACCCTAAAAGGGGCCCTTACTCTCTACCCGCCTCTCTGATCACAAGACTGCTTCACAATAGTCTCAGGTGGCTACTTTAATTCATAACTCTATTTATTTTATTTTCCACGTCCACCCAATTCATTCAAATATTAAACTAATCAACCGATGTATCACATGCCACGTGTTTTCGACATTAGAAATGTATCAAAGACGATGTGTAAAATATGTAAAATGATATCCTGTACGGCACCTTACTTACTAAGACACACAAGTTTTAAATAACACTTTAACAAGTTACCAAGCAAAGGCTGACGACTTGCGTATAAACAACTTACGCAACCTATCAAAAAATTTAAAACGTCCAAGGCCAGCTTTCAGTTCACCTCTTGTTAGTGTGGTTTAAAATCGATACGGATACAAACAACCTGAAATTAAGTCAGTTTAAAGTTAATAATACACAAACATGGCTATAAACGGTCGAAGAACAAAATATCTCCAACAGAGTTTAATTAAACGACAGAAGACCAACTTGATCGGCTACAGTGCTGTGTTGAGTCTCCAAACGACCGACAGCAGCTGACCCGTGTCAACCAGTAGAAAGAAGACCAAAGCCGGCTGTTCTCACAGTGAACTGCCGTTATCTGTCACTGTCGGGCGGTTACGAAAGCATCAAAGCTTGACAACAACACGGTTTCTTTGCGCTATTGGCTAATGTTAGCGGACGCGTTAGCTATCCTCTGCGTAATGGTAATAAAGTAAATATAACTAACGTATGTGCAAAAAAGACAGAGAGAATTTAAATTGGGCTTCAGACTGCGAGCACACAAACAAAGAAAGCACGCCAAGCCGTCGACTGTCTGTGCCGTTTTTCTTTTCTTCTTCCACCGAGGGTTCAAGCTTTAGAGCTAGCTCTTCTGCCGCTGGTGCGTAAATTCAGAGTCCTTGCTGTGACATGTTTCCCTTGTCACTCGTTAGTCGCTAAATGCTCCCTCTGTCCCGTTGTCGTTTATAATGCGCATTCAATGCTAGAAGCAGATAAGAGCAACACAGTGTCCAAACAACAGCAACTTCAGGCATCAACAACAGCCAGCAGGATCAGCTGATATTCAAGTTCCTGTGTTGAACGCAGGGTCTCTGTGACGTAATGACGTATTCACGACACCGGCCGAATCAGTCGACGAAGGAGCCGCTGTAGCTGTATAAAAACAAAACTAAGCTTTTCCACAAAATGTAAATTATTCGTGTTTTAATTATTGTTAAGGAATCCTCAATGTCAAAATATTTTAGAATATGCATAGCTCACAAAGTTTTTTTTTTAATTTTTTACCGGAAATGACACAGGCTTCTATCAATGTGCATCATATAAATACAATGTTTAAGACGATGTAGAAGAGGTATCATTGTGAAAACAGTTATTACTCATGTTTTATTTAGGACACTTTCAGTCTGAAAGGGATGGAGTTCATGGATAAAGATGAATGAACAAAAATACCAGTGGAGACATATAAAAAGCTGGTCAGCAATTATAGGAAACGTTTGATTGCAGTAATAGCCAATAAAGGCTTTTCTATCGCTTATTGAGAAGTGATTAATATTGTAGAAACAGACACAATTTTTCCAAAATGTTGCCTCCTGGACATAGTCTTATTGTCTTTTGGGAGAGGCATGTGCCTGGTCTGTCAAAAAACAGACAAACAAAAAAAACTTGCTGATTGAATAAAAGTAAGTCAGAATTTGCCAGGGGTATCAATAATAAATGTTTTAAATGTTTATTAAATGTTTTTATGTTAAATCTGAATATGACGTTTTCCTTCTAAGTTGTAAACTATTTATCTATTTATTTTATTATATTTATTTTTACAGAAAAAAACAGTTGACTTGAAATTCTTCACATACTGTAGCACCATCAAGGTTTCAGACCAATACCACAAAGCAGCACTGTACATATAGTACACTGTACAGATACTATATGTTAAAATGAAATTAGATGAAAATACATTGCTGCTGATGAAACAACATTAAAACCTTGCAGCAGTTCACTGCAAGTAACAATTGATTGTGTACAAAGATCCTGCAGCAAGGCCAAGAGGAAGCAGTGACTGTTTTGAAGGTCATTTTGACAAAGGATCCACGTTTGTGAAGGCGTGTGCAAAAGCTTGTTTGACAGATTATGTAGTAACTTTGAGTGTAGTCAATAGAAAAAGTTCCGTTTGACTTCCACCTCATTTTTTGTGTGTGTGTTGTAAAGATGAACACTTGCAAATCGCAACATAGGTTACTGTAACTACACACATTTAAGAATAAGAATAAGAAAGCCTTTAATAGTCCCACAATGGGGGAATGGGGGTCTCACAAGGCTGCTCTCTAGCCTTCAAAAGGTAATTTAAAGTTGTTTTAAACTAGTTGAATAATGATAACCTCTTTCATGTTCTGTCAGTCAGAAGGGGGTGTCTCTGTGTGCTGATGTAATGTGTGACCACTCTAGGTACATTTTCTTTCAAAAGCAAACACAGATTGGCCCCAGGTGAAGCTTAAGATAACCTTTTGCCCTGTGTCTTGTTAAGAGCTTCTTTTAAAAGCCTGTTTTTCATTTTTAGTTTTGGTCTCTTTAGCATTTTTAAGGCACTAAAGCACAGCACAGTCCCAAAAGGTCAGTCAAGAAAGTGTCGTCTAGGTTGATTAAAATCTATCTCCATAATAGCATAAGTAGTGTGTGAGTGCCAACAGCTTTTTATTGTGCGTCTCAGCTTTTAGTTGAGTGAACATAATGTTTTTCATTTGGGCTTGGAGGTTGTAAAGCTGTATTTGAGTATCTACAATACTGCAACCAAATATATAAATCAAATGTGCTTTGGTAATGATCTTCTTTATAAATACCTGTGAGAAATAATGTTACTTTTGTAATTTGAGCAGTTGGCATTGCAAAAGGCTGTGCACACCCTGGAAAAAAAAGTATGATTTGTTGTTTATATTTTGGTGTAGTCATTGTGTGCCTATGATCATATACTAAATAATACACATATGAATTGTAGATAATTTCTTAATGAACTTTACTTCAATATACTGTGATTTGTTAGTGACCTTCGAGATAATGTCTACAATCATAATACCATGACAGCAATGATTTTATCTGTAGTATTGATAAGAAACAGTGTTTTGGTCTGTTGATATCGGATCAACTTCACACAGTTATTGGTTGCTGGTAACCATTGTTACTAATGCTGGGCTTGTTCCAGGTATAGCGCACGTGGACACATGCTGACATTTATTCTGAAGGACTGCTGGCACTGACGCTGGGCAAAAATGAAAGTATTTGAGTTGTAACAGACGATAGACAATTAATTGGAGGGTGAGATAAATGCAAGCAGACACATTTTCATAAACCCCTGTGTGTTAGAGCTATGATCCTTTCCATTGTTTATGAACAGAAACAAAAAAAAACATATGTATATGCATATGTATGTATGTATTTATGTATATGTGTATATGTCACGTTAGTTAAGAAAACATTATTTAACTGAACTTCCCATATTTCAGTACCTAAACCCTAAAACAAAAGGACAGATAGACCACATACAAGCACACACTGGAAAAGAAAAGAGTGCGTAGATAGCTTAATACTACATACAGTAGGTCTTCTTTGAATCTTTGAATCTCTACAGAAATATCAAAGAATAAATAACAAATAGGATGATAAATAGTTAGGCCTTGTACTGTCCTAATGTCGGCATTAAGTAAATTGAGTCTGGAGTATTAACTATACATGGGCAAACATCTAACTAATGGGGGAATGGGGGGCGCGCTGCTGTTGCTTTGCCAGTTCAGTCCACTAATCAGATGTAGTTTGATCCCACAACTCGAGCCTGTTCTGTAAATATGGCAGATTACATGAAACCACTCACCGATGACTAACAGGTGACTCACAGTCACACATCCCAGTGTGTAGTCTGCTCCTCCTAGAAGAGCCATCTACTATTTACCTTCATACTGGTTCCACAGAACCGACTCCTATCAGCTCATTTTAATACTGAGTCTCATTTTGGACCTCAACACATTTTCATCTTTACATGCTGAATATGCTCACCTTCAGCATGTAATAATGAAAATACAGTGGGTAATCAGAGAAGAAAAGGATGTTTTCCACATTCTTTAAGTAATTAAGCAGTGAGTCACAAGGTCAGCTCATTTAGTGGGATCAGTACGTTCTGAGAAACATTGGGAACATTTAAGCTTTTTTCCCCAGTCTTGCAAATCTCTCTGGGAAATAATGAACCAAAGCTGCCAATTACAGGGGGAATTCTGAGACCTTAGGCTAACTAATTTAAATGTGCATTAGGAAGAAAATCCTACGTAGTTTTCTGTATTCTTAGGAGTGAAGTGGTTTAACAATGTAAAATGACAGGTTCATAATTTCTTGTTGTTTTCTTCTGTGGCACCATGAGATCTAAAAAAATAATAATTGAACCTCTCCCTAACAACAACTAATTAGGTAGTGTGTCTCTCATCCACTTTATCATGCAATGCAATGTTTTACATACACACCCTGTAATTTAAATTTGCTACATTTTGTTATGTATGTTGCGTATGTTAAACCCAATGGAATTCTCTACTCAGGCTAAAAGGAAAGAAAAACATCAACAGATTTAATAATTATAATAAAACCGTTCAGCTAATGTAAAACACACTGGGAAATGAAATGAGCCTTGAATGTACAATATAAAAACACGTATGTCGCCTAGCAACAGGTCATGAGTCATTCCACATCCAATACATTTAACCCAGAAAGTGGATTTCCTTAATAAAATAAGATTAATAACACATGAACAACAAACGCAACAAAGGTCCTTAGGCTCCCAATTCCTACTACTAGTTGGTAACAAAGCTGAAAGATGAACACAAATGGATACATTGATAAGAGATGAGAAGTAATATAAAAAAGTAAACATCATGACTTTCACAAAACAAAATCATAAGATTACAACATGTATCATTTCATCACACTAGTGCTGTAACAGGACAGGGAATAGAATTTAGATTGCATTTAGGCTTCTACAGTTGTTGGATTAGGAGTAATATCTGGATGACTGATCAATCAAAAAGTTCTTTAGTTTGATTGAAATACTGGACCAATGTTGGAGACATGAGGCTTATACTGACCCCAATCAGTGCACTCTTGTTTCAGAGATGTGCACTCACATGTGCCATGTTCATTTTTTGGCTGACAGTCATAACAAAGCAATGACACCAAGTCAAATGAGAAATAAGAAGGACACGTTGTTTTGGGGCCAACTCAGATGAACTTTACTGCATCAAACTATAGTCTTGAATCATCCAGATATTTCTCTTCTGTAATCACAAGCTCTGCTTTGAATCTGCTGCATAGGGAACATGCTGTAAGTAGGCCTTTGTTTGGTTTCATGCATTTACAGGGAATCCATGTGGCGATCACAACAGATTGTGTCACATAGTGCAAAACCCCTTGTAAGAGAAAGGACATTTTAAATGCCCCCCCAACACACAAGCACCCCCTTACAAAAACATTTCCCCGATTGCTCCCATAGCCACAGAAAGCAGAGTTTCTAGCAATTTTTTAATAACCGTCCTTCCATGAAGTTGTTGCTACATAACCTGTGATTGGATCTTTACGATAGCGATATTTTAAAGCGGTTGTGAATATTATTGTACAGCATTATTGTACCAGTTCTTAACCCCACGATCGGCAGAATGTTCTCCTGATCTTTTCATCCTACCTGTCCAATTGTGTTAATATGTCTGAGTGACCCCCTCCCTCCTTCTCCCCCACGCAGCAAAGTGAACTTTGGTCTCAGAAAACAGCAGGTTTTAGGAAGTGAAGTCGTTACAGTGGGCTTAACACGGCCATGTTCACAAATGTGAAGCGCTGCACCATGACCAAAAAACCGTGGTCGTGACCCTGAGCCAAACACATGTCTCTTTCCTTTTGTTCTACATGTTATTAACATCTGCACCCCTTACAATGCCTCCCTCTCCATTATAACATCTTTTATTTAGAGCAAACTTTACTTGTGCTAATAATAATAATAATAATAATAATAATAATAATAATAATAATAATAATAATAATAATAATAATAATAATAATAATAATAATAATAATAATAATCCTTTTTTGACATGGACAAGAAATATCAAACTCCATAATTTCTTTATAAACTGAATCATAAACTTTTACTTTGGATGTGTCACATTTACACTGTAATGCTCAATCCACTATGTTCCTTCCTTTGTATTTAAGTAATAATAAGCTACGTTTAGCAGGTTGAACATTATGATCTTTCTATTCAGGGGCTTTCTTCACTTTCAAATCAATCAATTTGTAATTGTAAATTTATTCTCTTCTACATTCAAATAATATTATATTTTTTAGGAAAAAGTAGTGAACAATTGGCCTACAACTGTAAATACTTTCAGCAGATTGTGTTGAAACTGAACTGCTCTTCCTCCTTCCTTTTATCCTCAGCGCATTTTGTGTTCCACATCAGCGTTGGCCATGTTTGAGCCAGGGCTGGGGTCCTGCTGTCGTCTGGACTGGGGAGAGAGAGGGATGGAAGGATGAAAGATGGCATGAGAGAAGAGAGAATGGGCAAGAGGTGACACATAAAGATGTGAAGGACAGCAGAAAAGGGGACAGAGGGAAAACAGTAATACGTTAAGTACAACTTTTTAAGTTAAAAACGTCTGATATTATAAAGCAATTAGAAAACTTTGAAACCTTGTATAAAGCAAAGAATTACCAAAGGCGTAGTAAACCGGAATGATGAAATCTAATATGTATACACACACACATCACTAATCGCTGTAGCGGGTTCTAATGTTTTGGCCCCTGCATTTTTTTTTTATTATTGTGGCCAAAATATTACAACAATCCTCTAATGCAATCGACTTTCATTTGACTCATGTCTTCGTTAATGTATAGCTAGAGTTGATTCTCTTTGCTTTTTCCTGTTTTTTTTAAACTTGCACAAGCTGATGTGGGACAAAGCAAATTATTACCTGCGGTTCCTCACACCACCAGTAGAGGAGGCCAGAGAACTTTGGCTTTTTTACAAAGCTTAGAGTTGCTGTTTATACATTTCACTGAAGTTGATATTTGAGGCAAGACAAGACAAAGTATGTCTACAAGATGCAAACTTTTAGACATACAGACGGTGACACAGATAAACACACACTCACACGTTCCAAGGGCATCGTTAGGTCAGTGTTAGAAGACATTTAAATATATTTCATGACTGGGTGTAGTGCGTGTGCCTGTGGAATGACTTGCTGCTGCTGTAAAAAATATTTGTGGTTATATGTTTACCCTCAGACTAAGTGATAGTGGAGGGAATTTAGCAGTGTTGCAAGAGAGGGAGAAAGGGGAGAGAAAGGAGAGGGACATGAGAACGTGTTGGGAGAGGTGAGGCAGACAGAAATGCAGACAGAGATAGTGGAGGGGTTGCTTAGGTCAATTGGAATGTAGTTTGTGTCATCTCAGTGACTCACCATAATAGAAACCTACAGAGTCACACACAGTATGTCATACTACCATTTTGACCTCTCACAGCCAGACTGACTCCAGCTTCCGTCTCCTCAGGGAACCTCTTTGTGTTTTTTTTTTTTAAATCAGACCTGCTCCCATTAAATTTCATGTGCCCTTCACTCAGAACTACTTTGTTTTGAGTGAAGGTTGATTGTTCAGTAAAGAGCCCTGTGTGCGCCTGTCACTGATGAATGTTTCATCCTGTTCACACTGTCTTTTCCTGTATTTCCTGAAATTAACATTTGAGGGGAAGCAGTGTAATAATAATTAATAATAATAATAATTAGCAATATTAATATATATTATAATGCTTTAGCAGCCTGACTTAGACTAACAATATAGCGTAAACGTCTTACTGAGGACCTATGGTGTTTTACCTATTATCTACCTACCTACTGTATAGTATGTAAAAAGTGAAATTTGTCACAGAGATTTTAAGTAATATTCTCCCTCTTTGCACCATTTTTTATTATCATTATTATTATTATTTTTGTTGTCGCTTAGTGTTTAGTAGTTGTTTTGTGAAGCAGGGAGGGATCTTTCAACCAGGAGAGCTTTCTCTATATACACACAGATGGAAGTCTGCTTGGCCACTAACCACAACCACTAAGGCAGTGCAAGCGTATGTGTGGGGTGACAAAAATAAAGCACATTACCGTATTTGCTGGTGTGTACCCCTGTGCCCACAGTGTGTGTGTGTGTGTGTGTGTGTGTGTGTGTGTGTGTGTGTGTGTGTGTGTGTGTGTGTGTGTGTGTGTGTGTGTGTGTGTGTGTGTCTGGAAGGTAAAGCAGGGGTTTCTGATGACAATCAATACTAATGATATATTAATGCTTTCAGTGCCAGCTCATCATTTCTGCTGAGCACTCAGAGATGTGTGTGTGTTAGCGTGGGCTGCAGTTAAAAGATACATTTCTTCTTGATCTATTCCTGCCCCATCCATCATTCTGACAGATACCTTATAACCTTGAATACCTGGACTATCACTGATTCTAGATGAAAAATGTTGTGTCTGTCAAATGACAAGGCTTCAGCAGCAGAGGGAGAAGTGGCTTCATATTCAGTGAGCATCCCGTGAAAGTAGATATCAGAGTTTTATTTTGCTAAGCTTTACTGTGTTGAATAGAAAAAATGCCGTTAAGAGAAACTGAAGTTAGAGAGAAACGTGATAATTTCATCAACATCAATTGTTGAATACTTAATCTTACTTGATTGCCAGTGTGGACGTTGTGTTTAGGCACAGATACAACTAGATCAGCAGTTACTGTATAAAGCCAGAAAGGAGGAGGAGAGGTGGAGTTCGCACCACAGAAATGCAGAGGCTGAGTCTGTAAAGCTATTCAGCATTGCTCGTCAGTCACACCCAAACTCTCTGAGCAGATTTACGGTATCCCACTGCGACTGTTTCCATCAATCCTAACTCTAAAAATGCTCTTCTCATGGACTTCATGTTATGAACCATGTTTTGCAACTTGCAGCTAATCACTGGTAAGACAACAGAAGCATTTTTGTTCTTAAAGTTATTCTCCTACCTCTTTAACCTTTTATCTCGTTAAATCACTGTAAATAAATAAAGTATTTCAAGCATTCGAAGCAGCTCAGTAGAAAACCACATGTTTAGGTGGAGAAACTAGGCTAATTATGCATTCTGTGGTCTCAACTGAGGCCTTGTTGCATGCCGATGAAATTAAGCTTTATGTAAGGCATATTTTTAAAACTTGTCAAACCAGGACATCAGTCACGACAGGTACAATAGAGTATAGTATGACCTAGTAAAAACAGGACGCTTTTAATACTTGGGACACACTTTCTAAATAGACAGTTAAAATACGGCCTTAAGTATAAACCTGACCTGTTGACCGGCTGAGTTTCCTACTCTAATGTCAAGCACTGTGGGCTACTAAGGCGGTGGTGTGTGTGTGTGTGAGTGAGTGAGTGAGTGAGTGAGTGAGTGAGTGAGTGAGTGAGTGAGTGAGTGAGTGAGAGAGAGAGAGAGAGAGAGAGAGAGAGAGAGATAGAGAGAGAGAGAGAGAGAGAGAGAGAGAGAGAGAGAGAGAGAGAGAGAGAGAGAGAGAGAAACTAGTTATGGAATAATGTTTGGTTTTTTTCTACCACTCACCTGGTAAAGAACCCGGAGCCGGTCTTAAGGCATATAATTTATTGGAACTGCTAGTGCATATTTATAAAATATGCATGCACATCATTTACACAGACACACACATGCACAGTATATTACAAACATTACTACATCCTGTGCTCATAGACTAACACAGACAGAAGAGAACAAACACAAGGACGCATATAAATGAAACAGGTGGGCACAACCACACACATACAGGGTGGTTTAGTGCATGACAGTGTGATAGACGGTGAGAAACAAAGGACACAGACCCTGTTCTTTTCTGCTGGCTGTCTGTCTGTCTGTGTGTCATCAGTCCCAGATTTTAGAAACCACAGGGTCCTAAAAAATAAACAATTTGGGGTTCATTCTTATGGTGTGAACTTAGGAAGGATGCCACTGATCTCCCCAAAGCCTTGCTGGGAAAGTAAGTCAAAAGTCAAGGAATTTCAGTTGGGACAGTTGTGTGTAATTCAAACCTACACAAATTTGTGAACCTGAATTGATACTTTCATTAGACACTGCAAACCTGAGAGCAATGTAAGAACAGCTCTTATCAGACATTTCGCATTTTAGTCTATAAACTACTTTCCCCTCTGAGGCTTTCGGGACACCTGACAAAACTTAATCACTCATTCAATATTACAAAAAATATTATCGAATCAAATGAATCAGATTAGATTAAAATGAAATTATTAGATTTATTGTCAAACTGTTCATGCACTAAACCTAAGAATTAAACTGCAGAAATTCTATTTGAATAAAATAAATTGAAGCACACAACCACACATCACACAACCGTGACCCGCCACTCAAGCACTCAGCAAAGAAAATCCAACTGGAAATTTGAAGCTGCGGCTTCAATGAAGCATAGTCTTAGACCTTCAACGACCAATCAGTGTATCTTTCACTGTAATGGCAAAATAAAATATTAAAAAAAATTAACATGCTTTGTGTGTTTTCTTGAAATTGTAAATCTCAAAATATTATTTTCAAATTTTCAGTTGGGTTGGTGCAGTCCTGCAAAGCCAGCAGACAAACTAGAGTCTAGCTTTAGTTCACTGTCGTCTGCCAAAGCTCAGACTTGTCTGACTCTATAGTCCAAAGTTGAAAAACATTGACATGAATCCATTCTCACATTTAAGTGGACGCCCCATGTGGTTAAGTTTTCATTTACACTAAGTTACATGTGTGGCACCTCACTACTATACTTGAGACGACAGAGCAGAATCAGTGCAATGCCTTAACGAGGCCCCCTCACCTCTAGATCCTCTCTGTGTGATCGGTCCCTGTCTTCAAAGTCCCTTGTTCTGCGTCGAGCCTCTTCGAATGCTGCCTGGGCCAAAGCGTCTTCATGCTGCATACACACAGACAGAGGGACGTTTTTAGCTGTAGTCTCTGCTATATAAAGAAATGTCTAATATGGCAAAGAGGTTTGGCAAGCACAAATAGAGGAGTTGTTGGTGAAAGTTTTCAGGATTTGGACTCTCTTTGGATATTCTTAATTATTGTTTCTGTTCTCTACTCTTACTATATCTTATTTTATCTTTATAGTTGGACAGTTGTGTAAGCTTTTCACTCTCATTTTCCAGTATCTTAAGAGATGGTATCGTTGTGTATGGGACAATAGCGAAATTCACGAAATAAAGGTTCACAAAATAAAGAAGCGCATTACTGACACTAATACTTATGTCAGGCCTTAAACCTGTGTGCAGATGTGTTGCGTTACCTGTGCCCTTTCGTCATCATACTCTAGGTAACCCATCCCATCCAGCCTCTGTAGGTCAATCCAGCCTCTCCAGATCACACACACCCCATTCAAGATCATGGGTGCCTTCAAATAGACCTGAAGAGACAAAGAGAAACAGGGAAATGTTACAGTGAGTCTCAAGCATGCATAAAACAGTGATAAATTAAGTACGACAATAAGTATCTGTTGTCATTTCCCATGACTTACTGGCTTGTGTTGCATGTGCCTTAGGGAAGGAAGAAGCTTCATGCAACTTTAAGGCTCGTACACTATTACAATTCTTAAATCAAACACTCAGCTGCTTGCATCTCCGGAAAATAAAAAGCTCTGTGTTTCCCTGCTCCCACTCTGCCTGCTGTGAAGGAGGAAAAGCCACTAAGTACGTCAAGACCTCTGCAGCACAACAGAGTGTAGGACTAATAAATCACAAGCGCACACACACACACACACACACACACACACACACACACACACACACACACACACACACACACACACACACACACACACACACACACACACACACACACTCAACTGGGGCTATTTGTGTGTGAGCTTGGTTGTTGCTGCAGGCTGTTGCTCCTGCTTTAGTGGAGGATGGCGTGACTGAACAGGGTGTCTCAAACTAAATGTCATACGCCTAAAGGATTTCTGTCATTGTTGTGTGTCGTTTCAATGACCGTTGACCAGGGTCTGTTTTTTTTTAAATGGCCTACTGACACATTGGCAGCTGATACCAACTTCAGCCTGTACAGTTCTTACAGCCTGCGTTTTATTTACTGGACATGGATGCAATGTTCCCCGATTGTTTTCAGTAGGATGATAAAGAATGAAACAACATGAGCTGCTCACAGATCAGACTGCATCGTTTGACCTTTCTAAGCAGCTGTTTTGTCTGTAGTCCAGACAGAAGGACAAAGGGAGAATGTGAAACAACAATAAAGAACTAGAAATGTCTCAGTCAGCCCTCAGTCAAAGTGCTGCACAGGCAGAGGAGTGTCAGTGTCTTCCTCAGTGCCGGATTTTATTTCATGAGTATGGCTCTGGTCCAGCAGTGTGACCAGCAAATGTGAGTTAGGGTGCTTGTGTTCACAAGGTGAACAAAATTACACATCTAAAAGAGTGGACTGCAAAAGTCATGTGGAAAGATCACATATAGTACGTTAGTGTCGTCACCTCACACAATACAACGATGGACTGATGGGAGAGAGCACTTCTCTTCTAAAATAAGCATGTAACATCTACTGATCTAGACTGTTTGTGCTGCTAAGCATAGATCCAATCTGCTCCAATAAAGGCTACACTTCTTCTCAATATTTGTCAAATTTTTTGTCATTCATGGCCAATAGGAGCAGATGCAATTTATAAACTGATACAGTTAGTTTGGCCTATTTGGCCTTCACCAACTCCTCAGGGCTATTGAACCAAAAGTGACCAGACAGAAAATCAGGAGAACCCACTCATTGTCACAAAAAAAAAAAACTACTACTACTCAGCTTGAGGGGTTATTTTGTAACAGTTCATATTAACCTAAAAGGTATTGATATGATTCAATATCCTCCTTTGATGTGTGAACGCATTTCTTTTACCTACATATGTGAAACCACAGAAAGCTTAGAAGTTTAAGTAGAATTGAACACACCCCGAAAAGGTTGTTTGAGAGTAAATATACACTCAAATATCTGGCACATGATCTGGAACTCGACTGTCTGGGTGGATCTTCATGCACCATGTGACAAAATAAACTTTAAAACGCATGATTAAACACAACACAGAAGACGTGAAGTGACTGAGTTAAGATCAAATTTGCTCACTTTGTGTTTTTTTTGGTACCACAATACTGATTTCCATCACGAAGAGTGAGCTAGTGAGGTTTGTTTTTAAAGGGATATTTTTATCCAGATAAACAAGTATTTAGGAATAAACACGCCCCTAAAGTCGCACACATATAAACACACACAGACTGATTTTTTTTGTGTGTGACAGTGGGCGAGTGCCACGTTACTGAATTTTTTACTCAGGCTATTTTTGGACAGCCTCTCACAGGGACGTCCTTTACCACAGCTACCCACACTGCACCGGGGCTGCAGGGGAGACCGCACCCCAAGAGACTGTGGGTTTTTGGTGTTTATTCGAGTGAATGTTTTTCTATGTGTGTGTGCGAGAGAGAGAGAGAGAGAGAGCAAGAGAGAGAGAGAGAGAGATAGCTTCCACATCTGTGGGGCTGTATTTATAAAGAAAGCTTCATTTTGGGGAAGTGTGAGTCTGTGTGTATGTCTTTCTGGTCTTATGTAGTGTAGTATAGTTCAATACAAACATTTGGAGGAGGTTTGCTCATGAGATCTGCTTAAAGTTGGGGTAAAGGTTTGGGTTTTGCAAGTTGAATGTGATAGTGAAAGTGAGGTTAAATAGATACAGAATGCTACGTTATGGCGTTATGGTGATTGTCCTTACAACTATAGAAAAATGTGTGTGTGTGTGTGTGTGTGTGTGTGTGTGTGTGTGTGTGTGTGTGTGTGTGTGTGTGTGTGTGTGTGTGTGTGTGTGTGTGTGTGTGTGTGTGTGTGTGTGTGAAGGGAAAATATGTAGAAACGGCCCAACCACAGACTTCCTCTGTGAGAGAGAACCATGTCAACCCCCACATCCATTTACTGACGCACAGGCACACACGTGTGAAAGCAGGATGACTCTGTAACACACTGCAGCGCCGCGAATAAGGAGAAGAGGCCACGTAAACGCCGTGAAAACTTCTCACAGGTTTAGTCTCAAATGCCACGCGGGAAGGTTTCTGTTATCGTACTGCTTGTGTTCACCAGTCTGGTGCATTCATGTCTGTTTGTGATGCTTACAATATTAGGTCAAACTGATTCCATAGTTTGCAGTGTAAAGGTGACCCAGTGTAAAGGCCTGATTCCTATGTGCAACTGTGTGCATCAGCTTTTCTACACAGTGCGATTTCAGTCTTCCAACTTTATCAGAATTACATCCTTGTTTTTAAATATTTGTCACAATATTATTTAGTTGAGTTATGACCAATTTTACCAAGAGTCTCAAACTCTAAATGAACTCTGAGTGAGTTTGCACATCTGTGTCTATATGAGTTCTGGTCATCTATGCTTTTGTCTTTGACTTAACGCATAAAATTTAATCTGAAAGCAGCAACCAAGACATTAACACACAAGTGTAAATGCTTCCTACACTGTGTGGGTGTGTGAAGAAACACACAGACACACACATGCGGAGTGTGTGTTGGCCGACAGTGTGTGACACAGATGTAGAGGGATGTGTTGGCACAGAGCCTCTCATTCAGCATGGTGCCAACTATCTAGTCAGCACAACTGCCCTCTGATGTACTGTACTGTACACACACACACACACACACACACACACACACACACACGAGAATAACTCTAGAGACTGGAAAAGAATTCAAACAGGTATGTTTGACCTTGGTGTGTGTGTGTGTGTGTGTGTGTGTGTGTGTGTGTGTGTGTGTGTGTGTGTGTGTGTGTGTGTGTGTGTGTGTGTGTGTGTGTGTGTGTGCGTGTGTGTGTGTGTGTGTGTGTGTGTGTGTGAACGCGTCATGGCCAGGAAGGAAGACAAAGAAAGAGGAGTAGTTATATTATTATCCAGTGGTGGCTGTTGATGTGTCTGAGAGGCCATGTGAGCACCATTTAGATCACAGATGAGCTCTAGTGACTTTATATCCCCATGATAAAAGGCTTGAGTGTGAGTCAGTACCCAGTCACAGACGACTCATGCTTGGCTGTTCGCTTGTTCGTTCTTTCTTTCTTGAACATTTTGCAAACAGACTAACTGCAGTATGGCATTCAAATGTGTATCATATTAATCATTCCTGACTCGTGGCCTCCTCCACTGTGCGCACACACACACACACACACACACACACACACACACACACACACACACACACACACACACACACACACACACACACACACAGCGGCTCTTTCATGACCAACAACAAAGACATAAAAATAAAGACAGAGGAAGAGATCAGGGAGGAGAGAGAAGAGAAACAGAGAGAGCGATTTTGCAAAAACAATTTAAAAAAATGTAATTATGATATGAACTGTGAAGCAGCACACACACTGGAACAGTGTGGTTTTCAAAGAAAAGTAGTTGAGTCAGATAAATGAGCAAAGACAGAGACATGACGTTCATCCAAACAATTTTACACTTAGTGGAAACTTCATTTGTTTCAACTCAACACCATATAAGAACAATTTTGTTCTTGTGTTTGTGACAAAAGGCCATATGACGTTGGGCAGTATTCACTCTAAGATTAGGAACAGAAGGCCAGTAGCGTGCTTTATCTCCACCTGCTCACTCACACACACACACACACACACACACACACACACACACACACACACACACACACACACACACACACACACACACACACACACACACACACACACACACACACACACACACACCACCTGCCAGAGCAGCAGAAGTATAATAGCACGGTACTCTCCACATCATCATCACTCTCCCTTCTTCTGCTTCCCCACCCTCTAATTATAATGGCTGGAAAACAACATGAGACACACGCCCACATGCACACATCCCATGACACACAGCGACAGTCAGGTCACAGAAGCTGATGCTGCTTGCTCATGGCCAGATGTGATTTTAACATTTTACATCTTCACACTAGTGCGTTTCTCTTTGGAGATAATCCTTTGTTATCACTTGTTCTCCACGATTAACTGAAATAATTGCGAACTAGCAGCAACAAAGCACAATGACTCAAGTCTTATTTTTCAGTCGTGTCAGTTGTTTTTATGTTCAGACTGAAAATAATGGAAACCTTTGTCAGAACATGTGTTTTCTATTCAGTGGCCATTTTATTTCCATCGTGACTTGATGAAATTGTTGCTGACCCTGTCTGAGTCTCTAACTGCCTGTAGATACATAATGTGCATCATTGCCATGCAAACTCCTTTCTTTGTGAGAGCCATAGGGACAAGCAGTGGTTGCTGGCACTTTGGTGCACAATCATGGAAATATCATGCAAATACGCACACAGGTACAGATAGAATTACGACCAGACAGGGCTGGTAGAGTATATGGGTGGCAGTGGGTGTAACAGTGTTCCTGTGTTTGCTTTTTTTTTTTTTTTACGAGGATTCCTTCATAGCCAAAACCTGAAAAGTGCCAGAATTTGTCTATTTCACTTGAGTCCTAACAGATAAACAGTCATTCCTTCCTCCTGCCTAAGATTATTACTCTGCTTTCAGACTCTCAACTAAGACAATCTGGGTGTTTCTGTGTCAGTCAAGAATTTGATGTGTTGATTTGTTGGGTGCTTTTCGTTGCCTAAACATAACTATGAACACATTTGTGGTGACCGTCGTGATCTCATACATTTTCTTTACCAGCAGGATAGTGCAAACTCTAGTTATGCTTTAGTTGATGGGTCAGTGTGCAGTTTGGTAAAAACGATTCTCTTAGTATTTTAAGTCTTAAGCCTTAAGTCTTAAGTCTCTTCAGCTTAACCTGACAACACTCCCTTACAATTGTATCATTATTACTATGACAACAATGTCTATCTGTGCTGCCATTTGTCCTATAGCATCATCATGGCATGCAATTTCCTATTTGCTCATAGCTCCCATGTTAAGGTAAGTATTCCTGCCACAAACTGGCCTCCTTACTCATAACTATCCATGCATGCACATCAGGGCATTGTGGGAGCTGGATCGTTCAGGTGAGCAGTGTTACATTCTTCAGTCCAGACCAGCAAACAGTTGCTGGAGAACTAAGAATAGAGTGATGAGAACTAACACACACATGCTGGATTTCTCACCATCCTGATCTCTCACTCTGCAGTTTTCTATCCCAAAGTGGAGTCTCATTGCTTTTTCTTCACATCTGATCTGAACAAATACACACACTCTCTTCCTGCTTTTATACAATAAGCACAAATGAACTTGTGTGGGCATTTACCCAAACACAAAAACACTGTGACTCACACAAAGAGCAGATGAGCCAAGGAGCCTGTCTGTGTGTGCTACAGTGCATTATGGGAGTGGGTGTGGCCATTGATCTAAAGCCTGGAGCAGGAAATATGAAACCCTGTGGGAGGAGGCAGCGTCGATACTGCAGGGATGTGTGTATGTACATGGAAGACGTTTTGGACGTATTAACGTCTCCTAACACACAGACTCTGCCTGCAGGCCTCCAAAGAAATTTTACTGACACGGTTTTCAATCGAACACGAAAATGCTCGTCACACAGTCACACAGGTTGTGTGAACTGGGAAGCACACAAACGGCACACACTCAGACGGAGAGCAGCAGTAGCAGAGGGAACCAATTAGTGGTCTGGCTTTGATGATGTCACTGACAAGTCACGCACTGATGGCACAGCTTCCGTTCAAAGAGAAACGCAATACCACACGCGCACGCACGCACGCACGCACACGATGGGAAGGTTAAAGCTGATGACTAAATTATAGGGAAACGACATCAGATAAGTAAGCGATTGAAAAGGTTGTGTGTGTGTACACACAGACACACACACACACACACACACACACACACACACACACACACACACACACACACACACACACTTGCATCAAAGCTACAACCAAAAACATATCTTCCTATGTTTTCAGATGTTTTAAGATGTGAGTTTAGGGCTGAGGTTAGAATTGAGTTTTGGTTCAGATTGGAGCAAAGGTTAGCACCAAGCACCAATACAATGAGCACCTAAACAGCTAAATGCTTTGCTGTCTTTAGGTTTAGATGTACAGTGTAAGTCAAGCTGTATTTGAGAAAAGCTGTACAATTCAAACTACTCATAATCAATACAAACATACTTCTTTACATAAAAAGAATGCTGAGAATGGATGAAGACATCCTGCATCCGTGTGACACTGAGCCCCTCAACAACCACGTTCAGTTTATTTACACTCTTCTCTCAGCTTTACTGTACTTAGTTACTCGTGCGTGCGTGCGTGCGTGCGTGCGTGCGTGCGTGCGTGCGTGCGTGCGTGCGTGCGTGCGTGCAAGCGTGCATGCGGCTTAGCAATCAGTATGGCGCCTCATCTAATCAGCATACATGAGTTGTGCACCAACAGACGGACACACAAAGCGAAGCTTCCAATGGAAATTTCTGTGGTTTGGAACTCAACTAAAGTCACATCCTCAGGTTTCTCCTAGAACTATACATGTCTGATCCTAACTTTTATTTGGTGTATGTGTCTGTTTGCGAAACCCCAACACTTCAAAGCACAATGGGTGAAAAAAAGCAGTCATTAAGAGAATCAATGAAAATCTGAAGGAACCAAGATGCTTCATGCATTGCACTCACTCTCTCTGTTTTACACACACATGACATGTTTGGGCAACTGGGAGGAACAGAGTGCAAGACAGGAAGTGAGGAAAGACCAGTGTGTGTTATCAGGAGGACGGTAGAGATTCCGCCACATAAACAAAACCACAAAGAAAAGCAAGAAGTCAATGAATAAATAAAAGAGAAGAATGTTTGAATTTGGGAGGCTAACATACAGTGCATGTCCATGGTTTAAGTACAGCTACAGAATAAAACATTTAACACCAGCTGTGAATGCTGAAATTAACCCACAGATGGTTTCTATTAACCTTCGACTGCAATGAGAGTCTATACTGCTGCTCTTTCTTCTGTCTCTCCCTTAAACACACACAAATATATATGAAGCTGCCAAGTTCAACCTGGCAACGCGGCCCTTTTGGTTTGGCTCAGTCTGTGTTTAAAAACACAGGAAGCAGAGCTGAAGGGATGGTGGGACGGGGGAGCATGGCAGGAGCGAGGATGCGAGTCAGCACACTGGGAATGGACTCGGGGAGGACGGGAAGGATGGAGGAGAAGCAGCGTGGATGTTGACATAAAATACCACAAGAACAACATACAGAGGAAAAAGAAGGAGCCGGAGCTGAGAAAAAATATGAAGGCAATGGTAATAAAAGCAAAGAAGCAGGGCAGAAACTGGAAACCTACACCAGATTCCTAGTTACTGTATATGGTTTCACACTTCTCTATTTGCCCTCAATCAGACTTTTAGTCCTCATCTGCGCTGGCTAAACACTGTACATTTGTCATTTGTATCATTCATGCATTCATGTGTGTGTGTGTGTGTGTGTGTGTGTGTGTGTGTGTGTGTGTGTGTGTGTGTGTGTGTGTGTGTGTGTGTGTGTGTGTGTGTGTGTGTGTGTGTGTGTGTGTGTGTTATAACACTATTGTGACGGTAATTAGGAGGAAAAGCTGCAGCATACACAAGTTTTCTACCTTGGCCTGACACTGTACTCTACTGAAGGGTCCGGGGGGATAAGGAGGTGTTTGTGTGTTTGTGTGTGCGTCTGTGTGTAGGTGTGTGTGTGTCTCTTAAATGCATGCTCGACCAACACTGCAAGCCAACATAATTAAAACAGTTGGTAAAATTGTCCATTTTCTTCTAAACAGTATTTTTCTCTTCTGCACTGAGGAAACCACATTCTATACTGGCCTGTCTTTTTTATGCCTGGGGAATAAATGAATATTACAGAAAAGTGAAGGCTGAAACCTAATACTTGTGTTTGTACGTTAAAGCTGCATGAAAAGCAGTTGTAATCTGAAGTTATTCTGGCCGCTGGTATAGACTAACTTGTGTTGTAGTTTAAAGGATGAATAGGAGATTGTCAGCGTGTTTATGTGGAGCCTCAGATTTGTGTGTGCGCACCGGCCTCAACACTGAACACTCTGAAACTGCTTTGCATTGACGGCTCTGGCCTCATTAAAACTTCATAGATCTGTGAGCACCGTCGAGGTGACAAAGAAGAAGATATCGTCTTGCAAACGCACACACACACACATACAGACACACACACACACACACACACACACACACACACACACACACACACACACACACACACACACACACACACACACACACTCCCTTTTTTATAACACACAAAATTGCACACATCAAACACACACTCACACACACACCTTCAGAGCACTTGTGTTAAATAATTAACAGTGAGAGATTAGTCTGTCAGCCTTAGGGCACGGAGGTCCATCGATTCCCCAGAATGCATTTTTAATGAGCCGCCAGTCGGCATTCATGTCAGCTGGCCAGTGTCCGTGCGGCGCCTTCTGACACACACACACACACACACACACACACACACACACACACACACACACACACACACACACACACACACACACACACACACACACACACACACTCTCAGCGCCAGGGGAGACAATTAGCATACACGTAAACACAGCAGCAGCACCACTGTACTGTGGATCACCTTGACAACGACACCAAATGAACATCTTTGGATGTTTGCTCTTAAAGTACTTTGACTTTGACCGTACCCTAAATGACCAGGAGAACTACTGAGCTGTAATTCCTCCTCTATGACTAGGATGGGCACGTTGTGAGGCATGCTGTGACGCCACATTTATATCAGATTTTAGCTCATGATTTCTTTACTGCTGTGCTCAACCTGACACTTACTGTCAGAGTTACTGAACAGGCTGGACACCAAGCGCCGATCCAGGGAACAGGAACAGAAAGAGTCAAAGCACATGTGCTTCTGCTAATCTACAGAGGTTTCACACTCTATTGTGTGACAGCAAGTCAGCCTGGAAGCACATGACTTAAGCAGGACAAATGACAAGCATGTTTTCAGGCCAACCGATGTTGCAATGAGGGTTTTTTTCAGCAAATGTCTGAAATGACATTTTCTTCAATTTTTTCTTCCATTCTTTTTCCATTCTGAATCATAAAACCTCTGCAACAGGTGAAGAGCAACAGTCTGAATATGAGGAGGTGGATGGATGTTCTTCTCTTGTCCTACCTTTCCTGTCTCTCTCTCAAAGTCAACATACTCCCTCGTAGGAACTTGTCTCTGATCTCCCAGCAGGTTGGCTGGAAAAAACTGGAGGGAGAGGTTGGTACCTGTAGCGACAAAGGCCTGCAGAAAAAAAACAAAGACAAGTCAGATGTGAGCATTAAGATCATAACATCCACAAGCTGCACCCGTGTGTCCTTCTCACTGGGCTGCCTTGGCCTCATCTAACCTGTAACACCTGCTTGTTTTATTCCTCCAAGTTTCTAGTCAGTCACTAAAGTGTCAAATTCTTGATACAGTATAGACAGATCAGTGCCTCCTCTTCACAAGCAGCTTCTCATCCACTGGATTTGAGCATCAGTTTATTCCATGCAACAGAAAAGCAGACTTCACACGGGAAGTGCTCAGGTACATGTGAGCACACAAACACTTCATTCACTTTACAGTGCAGCAGGTGAGGTCAGCAAAGTCACTATGCAGGTGAAAGCGAATCAGAACAACAAGAACAACAATGTTAAATTTATTTTACAATCACAGTGGTCACTGTGGTCTTTTGGATTTCCTGGAGTATTGAAACATGCAAGTAGTGAGCTTCACTGTCGGGACTTATACCACAGGAGAAACCCACATCTCATTCATTATTCCAGGGTAAGTTTTTTTATTCTATCGCCATTACCTTGTCTTCATAACCGTTGGAAGTTAAAACATCAACTGAAACACAGCTCAGCCTTAAACACAGCAACAGCAGCAGATGTAGTTCATTCAATATTAAATTAAGTGTGATCAAAGTCACTGGGAAATTTGGGGAAATCTCAAAGGAGACATTGACCAAAGAGTCTAAGTTACAATAGGTCTTGACGAAAGGATGATTTTCCCTGTTACTGATTAAAAATATCTCGATTGAGTCATTGATCAAGTCCTAAATGCCTGGATCAAACCCTGAAAAGCAGATGTTTGATAAACTGTTGTTCTATTTCCTGTTTTCTCAACCTGCCCAAGGCTGCTTTCTGTTTCTTTATGGTTTAACTGAAGTGAACCGCTGCCCTGCTCAACCAACACACACATAATCACAGACTGGAGCTTTGCTCCATTTCTGTGAAATGGCTTCTTGCTGTAATGGAAGACAATGCTGCTGAGATAAAACACACAGACACAAACACACTGTATGCATGCACATATGGGAATCAACATAATGCATTTCTCTGCTGTGCTGCAATAAGAAAGGAATTAAAGAGAGGCAGAAAATCAAGTTGTCTTGTTTTTGCCAGTATCTGCGTGTGTGTGTGTGTGTGTGTGTGTGTGTGTGTGTGTGTGTGTGTGTGTGTGTGTGTGTGTGTGTGTGTGTGTGTGTGTGTGTGTGTACACACAACCACAATGTTTTTGCTGAGAAAGATCAATACTAAGGGCATCAGGGCTGCGATTGCGATGGAAGCATATGAATTATGCACCCCGTTAAATGCGTCCCTCATCAGACCATGAGAGAACGAGGTAGAAGATGTGAATGAAAGAGCAGAAAAACAGAATAAGAAAGGAGAGAAAGAAAACGAGCGAACACTGGAAAATACACACAAGCACACAAAAAGGAGAGCTCAAAGAACACCCAAGTCATCATTTCTGCTGTATTTGAAGTATTGGATTACAACCATCTGACACTAATTTGCTGCCTACTACTGCTGAAGAAAAAAAAGAGGGACGGAGAGGCAGCGGCAGGGGAGGGATGGAGGGAAACTGACAGACAAAGGAGGAAAATGAAAAAGAGGGAAACAGAGAAGTGTGTGTGGGGAGGGGGGTAAGAAAGAGGAAGAGAGGAAGGAAAACAGCTTAATCAGACAAAGAGAAAAAGGAGAAGGAAAGCATGTTAGTGGAGGAGATAAAGACAACTACAGACAAGACAAACAGAGAAAACAGAAGGAAAGGAAATGAAGCCAACAGACAGAAAGAGAGAGCGAGAGGGATGGGAGCAAAGCAGCATGAAAATCAATAGCACTTTAGTAAACGACTCATCTCTAATGAGCTGAGCTAAAGATAATTTACTTTGAATTATTGTCCCATTTATCAAATGAATCCTGAACATTTTACAGTCTTGTCTGTGTGTGTGTGTGTGTGTGTGTGTGTGTGTGTGTGTGTGTGTGTGTGTGTGTGTGTGTGTGTGTGTGTGTGTGTGTGTGTGTGTGTGTGTGTGTGATTCCTAGAAATGCACAGATATTATTATTAAAAGGCAGCACAAGTTTGTTGTCTTATTAGAAGTGTGTCTACTACTGTATCTGCCACTTCACCAAGGTCAATTCTTTGTGTGTGTGAGTTGGGTATTTCTGTTTCCACATCAAACACACGTGGCACATTGACGGGCTGTTAGAGGTGAGCAGAGAGAAAAACGTGAAAACTCTGCACAAACTGTCACACAAAGCAGCTTTGGAGATGATGTTCGTTTGGTCTTACTTCGACAGGCTGCGGCCTCATGTGGGACACTTCACACTCGCGTCTCGTGTATAAATGCAACCCTTGATGGCACGGTCAGCTACCATTGTGTGTGATCGTTGTTCACACCGACCATTAAAATAGCAGAAGGTCTTTAGCGGCGTCTGGCCAACGGATAAATCAGCAACATGATGTCACGGCTGCTGTCAAACCATTAAAACCATGCCCATCAATTCTCACTGCAGAGGAGCTGCTTATAAATACTGTGAGGACAGACAGACAGACACATCATGGCCTACTAAAAGAAGGTAAAACTAGATATGTCTCACCAGCCCCCACAACGATGACAGTGTGTTTGTGAAAAATACCTCCAGGATGACTAAGACAGCAGAAGTTGGCCTGTGTTTGCCTGCGTTTGTGCCGGGAGCCTGCGGGCTTTTACGTCGAGGGCAGGATTCAGATGTATTAAACAGATTTCATAATGTAAGCGTGCAGGAGGTACATAATGAAAACATAAATGGGTTCAGACTTGCGTTACATTCATAAACTTCACAAACACCAGCTTGAAGTATGCAAAATAAAGTAGATCAAATGAGAAAATGACTTCAAGGAACAAATTAATAAAATGTTATTGTCAACAAATTCAAAATTCAATTCAAATTCAAATGCAAAACATTCTGCTATCTGAATATTATTTTACATGAGTTTACTTTTAAAACAATTCTGTGTCTACTGTCGACATTTTAATTAGGTCGTCAGTGAGAGTATTAATAATGTGAAGATGATGACACAGAGATGAATAGGTTTACTTTAAAAAAGTCTAGTAACCAGTAACTCAAGCTGTAAATTAAATGTATTGGAGAAGTAATTTAGGTAAATCTGATGTGAAATTGTGAACCTGTATTTGGATGAAGACCTTCGGTAAAAATCTGAATTTGAAGACGGTGCTAGAGGAGTTTGGTTTGGAAATGGAGGGAAACACGCTGACTCTCTTCAACTGCGATACTGTCACCACAAACTATCTCCGCCTGCAACCACTACCAGAAAAACGCCATTCTGTTTTATTAATTCAAAAGAAGGCTGCTCTGCATTATTTTGAAGTTCATGAAGGATCTATTGTTACCTTTGAAACAAGACAAATAAAGACATTTAGATTTGACTGTGTTCTGGCATCATACTCATCATCACAGTGCTGTGTGTTGATCATTATTCTGTTACTGTATATTCACGATCACACACAGCAGGTGACTATGTGTAGGCCCCAAATTACAGCTCCAGCAGTGTTTGTTCTAACCATTAAATGGCTATTGTGAGTTCATGCTTCTGTCAAACAAAGCAGAGACAATAATGACTGCAGCTGCACAATAAATAAAGAAAAAAAGTTCTATGAGTGTGTGTGTGTGTGTGTGTGTGTGTGTGTGTGTGTGTGTGTGTGTGTGTGTGTGTGTGTGTGTGTGTGTGTGTGTGTGTGAGGTTAAGCACAGTGGGTCTGCATGTCTGATAACACGTCTACTTCCTGGACAGATCAAAACACCAGCGCACACAATGAGCTGAAGGCAGAGTTTCTCATCAAAGCGACGCACTTGTCTGTTAAAGTGGAGACAGCCTTGAGATAAACGTCTGCTGCCTCAGAGGCTTTTATGGGTTTTTTTTAAGTTTCCTTCCAGTGTGTTTTATTTACCGAAACACACATCTGCCTCCATCATTGAAGACATGAAACACTTTGTCTAGTTTTCCCGTTTCCTTAATGTGCAAATGCTTACAAATACACAGATGATGTATTTATTTCTACTTGTGTCAAATAATAATAGCATAATAGGACATTAGCTCCAAGTCTCTCTACAGTAAATTCTAACACTCAGGGAAAAGACAAATCCAGTTTGTACTCACTACTTCTGACCGTCCGTCCCTGCAGGCATTCTGGAAGCGAGCCTGTCTCTCCTCATGGGGCCTGTCTCTGAACCCAGTATATTTAATCTACAGCAGAGAGAAAACAGACCTTACAAAGGCATACAGTATATATCCACACATGTATAGCAATACAATGATTATATCACATATGGTATACATGAGAATCCTTCAAATGCATTTGAAAATGGACGGTAATGCTCACTGGCACCAGAAGGCTGCAGTTTAAAGATAAGCCACAGGAATTTTGATTTAATGCAAAAAGCATCAGGCTTTGTCTCTGCTCTCCACCAGAAAAAATAAATCTGCTAAAACTGGGAAACAGAGCATTAAGCTTTATGTTGAACTGAAGTGAATTATGAGACAAAATAGAAAATAGCTGAGTGAGCTTTTTCTCTGCGAGCTACAGCCTTTCACACCTCCGAGGGTTTGATCCCGCTGAGCGCAATGAATGAAATAAGCTGAAGCCTGGAGACGTTCGAGCCGCCAGCGTGCGGCTGGACTCAAGACGACACAGTGTTTCCGTCTGACTGAAGCACAAACACAGACTCACCTCACACTCCCTGCTCAACTTGCGGAAAAACTCCTCATTCTCAAACTTGCTCCTCTGGTCCGGGACTACCCGCGGCATCTTCACCGACGCTCTTCCAGCTTTCGCAGTTTGACTTTACTTTTTTAGAACGATCCCGCACAGGAAGAGTTGCGTCTCGCCGTTCGTCCCTCACTCAGCCTCTTTCACTGACTTCTCTTCCGCGTCTCTCTCTCGCTGTGTTTTTTCTTTCCCTGTGTGGAGCAATGTGCTCTCTGCTGCTGGCCTCTGAAATTATGACTGCTGCTCTTATTAAGATGATCTGCCTGTGGCTGCGGCTCCTGCGCGCTGCGGGTCGCTCCTGGCTCCAAATGGATCTTATCAAATGACCCACTGCTAAGATAAAACTAAAATTGACCGACCTCTCTCTCTCTCTCTCTCTCTCTCTCTCTCTCTCTCGCTCTCTCTCTCTCTCTCTTTTCTCCTCCTCCTTCTCAGGTCTCTCTTTCTCTTTCTCCTGACGGGCGTGTGATCTTAGACGAGTGGCAACAAACGAGCTCCCCCTCTCCCTGTCTCTCTCCCGCTCTCTCTCTCTCTTTCTTTCTCTCTCGCTCTCTTAGTCTACCTGTAAGTATTTTCGGTGGGCCCGTAGAACAGTCGTAATTTCGAGAGACTCAGGTACTTACGCACTGGATCACTGGGTGAACTTCCTGTACGTTTCAATTACAGTAATGCATCATATGGTTCAGAACTGTTTGCTAAATTGGAAGGATACAACCGTGATCATATGCAGCCTAATTTGCATTTTTATCACGCACCCTTCAAAAGTTACATATGTTTCAACAGGACGCTACAAAATAAACATACAACAAAATACATCATGTTTTAAATACGGTTGGTTTTTAAATAAAAAAAACATATTAATGAAAAACTAATTACAATTTAATAATAAACTAGCAGATAAATGCATCAATATACACAAAACAGTATGAATTTCTTCAGGTTTTGCTCTTTCTTTATTTCTTTGACACTCCGTCCCTTTGTTCTGACACGGGTATCAAACTTCAAATTTACGACATTTTTTGTAAGTCTTTGAATGCATCGGCAGTCTACTTCCTGGCTCCGTCTAGTCGCTCTTATGACTGTACACCCAAAATACCTCCCTCTCCACCCACCACACCCCCCACTCCACCACTCCAGCCCCCATTCACAATAATAATACTACTACACACGGCACGCGCGCGACACCGACTGCGCATGCGTCTGATCTGGACCAGAGAAACTTTATAGTATCCTTTAATGAGACATGTAAGACACAGGGTGAGGCCGAAGAGGTGGGCCCCGAACACTGTTTGTGTTTGTAGCTAAACTAAATCCCAAGATTCTCCAGAAACCTCTGCAAATATTTGAAAAAAATGAAAGAATGTTGGGGTAATTTGAAATAGCTTGTTATGCAAATTATGCAAGAAGTGTGTGTGTGTAGTGCAGTATTCCTTCTGGTGTTCTGGTGTGGTGTATGTGCTGGAGGCAAGGCTGTAACTTTGACAGACACTTCATAGAAGGTGTAGATAATCACTAGTGATTAGGGATTATTGTTGCTTTGTCATGGACCAGGGGACTGTCCATGTTCCATGCACTTACTCTTACAGTAGAGGCAGTTATGTCTTGAAATTTGCATAAGGTGGCATGATCACATGGTTTAGTGACTTTTTTCACTGATTAGTTTACAGCTGTACAGCGGAGACATACTGGCATTTGCGACATAATGAGGACTGGATGATTATGAAACGAGCAGGATAAAAACGTGCCGCAGCACAAAGTCAACACACCTACACACAAATGAACTGAGTAAATAGGATTATTAGACTCCTGTGTGAGTTTATAGGAGTTTCATAATCACCCAGATGGAACTTAATTAAACTATGAACAAGAACCTGCAGGTTGGAAGTGTACACATGATTACATTCTCAAACTGTGTTTGGCTGCCGTGACACGTTTTGTTGTTTGCTTTGTTGGTGGTTGTGAGGTTGTGTTTGTAGTGAAATATGTATTTGCATCAAAGTTCCCCTGAGATGAAAACAAGAGAAAATGATAATTTATAACTTTAATCATACAGATACACCAACAAGAAAAACACTTTTGACCTAGTTATAGTGTGTCTGTGGAGGACGAAGGGGGAAATGTTTAAATGATTACTTTTCATTCAACAAGGGCTCCAGAGTGGGAAACAAGGCTCGGGGCTCTGGCATATGCTCCTTTTTACAAAATAAAATACTCCTTTTATGACTGCATGTCAATGATTTCCACCAAACATAGCCTGCAGACCCCCCCCCCCCCCCATACACACACACACCACCACCACACACACACTCTACTGCCTCAAACTGGCCAGTGGAGCATGTGTGGTAGCTGCAGGCCAAACAGTGCGTGAATGATTAACAACTGGAGCTGGTGACGCAGTAAAAGGTTCATTAATTAATCAGATAATCTGTGGTTGCCATGGCGAATTGTTCTGACACGCCATCATGGTCTCATCTTCACACAGCACAGTAAACTCTGTTTGCATCATTTTGTTTCTAAGTGTGACGTTTAGTCAAGTCGTTGACTCGACAGTCAGGTTATGCTCATGAGAAATGTCTGCTCTTTGTGTTTGCGTACCTGCTTCATCTTCTTCGTCAACCTTCAACAAAGGAAGCCTCTGCAAGGAGACAGTCAACAGCCCCTGTGTACTGAACTGCACATGTCCCAGATAAGTAGACCAGGCAGTGAGAGTAGTAAAGTTTCAACATGCTTGACACAGTGGTTTTCCATAGTTTTATTTTATTTCTAATGTTTTGCTAAATACACTAGACGGCAGAGTTCCTGGGGGATCTCCCACTCCTCATGAGCACCAGACTCCCGTTGCTCTAGTTTTGCTTGGAAATCCCTCTGTTTTCTAAGGACCTCAAATCAGACGGATGTCTTCTCCAACCAACCTTTGGTGGACTGTAACGTATCCTTGGGTTCATTGAATCTGTTAAAAGTCCACCCAGGCTTTAGCTTCTTCAAAGAGAGCATGCCATTGTCTTCTTCCTGCCAAGCACAACCCCTGTAGGCAGAACGTTCTGGTCAGCGTATCCTTCTGCTTCCACACTGGTTCACAGAACTCAACAGATCACAATCCAAGAACTTCTAAGTCCTAATTATATGCCTTGCAGCATATTGCGGTCAGCTTCTTTTGTGCTTCTTAGTTATTAGTGATGTATGTCTTGGAATGCTGGCATGGAAACTTTCAGCGTGTAGTACTGTATGTACTGAAATCTCAGCAGCTTTTTGGTTGCAGCTCTTGGTGCCTTTTTCCTGTATCCCAGTCACATACTGTAAGTCACAACCATGCTACTATTTTGCTACTGTCACTGTCTACAGTACATGTTTCTCATTTTTTCCATGTGGACTGATCTGATCCGTTGCTTAAACAGCTTGAAGATGTTCTTCTGGATGAAGCAGTGGAGGTTGTAACTTGACAGCGTCTGACTATGCTTTTGGTCCGTGCGTCTTTAAAATCTAATCATGGCACCTTCACTTGTTTCTAATGACGATGCTGATAATGATGTCATTCTCAAAGATGTTATTTAAATATTTTACAAGCATGTTTTGAGTTGTTGGCTCAATTTAAAATTTAAAAATTATAATTGAAACTAAAATCAGTCAGTGATTAATTCTAAACATTGATGAATGTTGAATGAATGTTTAGTTGTTCCTTTTAGCAAAGGCCCCACATTTACAGAGATGGTTTGATTTATTGGTTTGATAAGTCAGGCCTTTTAATGGGTAAATTAAATATGTCTAAAACTGTTAATGTTAATGTTAACCTGCATTTACATTTTGTTTTGTGTTGTCCTTTCAAATGTATCTGTAAATGTCAGCATCTCTAGACACACACCTACTTGCAAACACCCAATTTATGTTGAAACTCAGATTTTTACGTAACACATCTCTTACATAAGCTCTCATGCTTTGATTGAGCCCTAAAGATGTATTTTGCCTTTTTTGTACAAAGAATAATGTTTTGCTTCTCTAAATAATAATGGACTTTGCTGATATCTCTGTTTTATATAATTGTGAATAAACATCATGGCTTGTGGACTGTTGGTCGGACAAAGTTCAACAACCGACTGGAGCCAGACAAACACAAAGCTTGAGTTTTCTGTGGATGAAGTCAGACGCTAAGTGAAACGTTGCCCTACTTAACATATATCACACACTGTAGGTTTGTCCCTGCTCATTGTTATTCAAACACACTTACAGATATATCACGGCTTTGTTCGGAGATGCTGCTGCAGTGCAAGTGGTCTAATAAATATTTAAAATGCATCAATAAAGCAGGAACAGCGTGAAAAGCTAATGATGCTGCAGGAACACAGCTGACTCCAGACAATCTGCGTGTGCAGAGAGGAGAGACTGGAGACGCCGTTCTCCGCTCATCTCTTTGATGTTTGTATGAAAAAAGGAAGTGAGCAAGAGCAAGTAAGTTCAGTTTTCATTTCTGGCGCAGCTGCCTGCGCCTGATGTCGTCCTCTTCAATAATTCTCAAAAGCAACGTAGCGCAGAAATAGAGTCTTTGCAAGTTTGTCCATAGTGTGTCAAAACTGAGAAAGTGAGTCTGAAAAGGCATCTGACTTATCTACACAATTGTGCTCTCCTTGCAAAAGGAAAGAAGCAAATACATCATGTATGAGGGAAGGATATTCCAGACAAATTGCCCGTTCAGAATCTTAGCTGTTTATTATTCTCTCAGTCATACAATCAATGTCTCTTTACCTCTTTCTCCTCACAAAAAACACCTTTGACAGTACTCACTGTGGACTAAAGACTTCAACAAATTATACAACAAACTCTTTGATTAGAAGAGCAGGTCAACAAAGGTTCAGCTCAGTGGACCCACACTGCAACAACATTAGGATTAAATGACCATTAGCAGCAGACAGGATTTACCAGGCGGCTCCACAAAGAGGCTGCACGTGGCCCAACTCTGCCTGTCTGCTTAGATCAGCGACTGAGAATCAGCCTCCTTCCTGCATCACTAACTGTGGTACCCACACACACACACACACGCACGCACGCACGCACGCACGCACGCACGCACGCACACACACACACACACACACACACACACACACACACACACGTGAGAGTACAGTATGGCGAGAGGGAGACGCCTGGATGTGTGTGTGTTTATTCCTGGTCAGACGGCGGGATCCCGTGGCTGGAGGACAGATTTGGAACGGCGCGTGGTCCAGTATTTTAGTTTATCAGTTACAGTGTTACAGTGAGCCAGCCTGTCTGTCTGCCGCTCTGTTTGTCTGTCTGTCTACTCGTCAGCCCACCAAGGAGACGTGTGGGGTCTCCTACTCCTCATGACAGCAAAAAATACACACACACCACACACAAATATGTAGTCAGACGTGGCTGCAGATGGAAACATTTAGTGCTTGTAATAAACACAAGAAGATCAACTTCAAAATGGCAAGAGCATCACTTTAGTCCTTAGTTAGTATCCTACTGAAAACACTAGACTAGATTAAGAGTATGAGAGAAATTAGTTTTACTACAAATATAACAAGAATCCTTGAGGAAAAATACAAACTACGAGTGTAGACACTCAATAAATAAACTAACATTTAGGGTTTGATCGTGTGGACTGTGGCTGGTATCACCAGTTCTAAGAAAAGTTAAATCACCCCTGCTAAACTCCCTCATGGCCAGTAGAGGGCGATATGGGCAATTGGTTCCACATGAAGAGCCACTGGTTGCCCACCTCCACCCCCGTTACCCATGGGATCCTGCTGACAAACCAGGACAGGTACCATAGACTGTCAGAGCATGGAATAATTACTGTCAGCATTTTACCCGCTTTTGCTTGCATGTTTTTGGACTCCCACTACATTTTCTGTCACCTCGGTGTAAGTGGTCAACGTGATCCAGTGAGGCTGTGAAGTGTATGTGGATGTGCGTGTTTTTGTGTGAGTCAGACAAAACATACTGAACATGTTCATTTATATAAACGAAGCTAAACTGCGTGTCTGAGAATTCTGAGCCGGCTGGTATCCTAGCAACCAACAGACTGCTGCCCGAGTGCTATAAATACCTTTAAGTGTGTGTGTGAGGGACTCTATCTATCTATCTATCTATCTATCTATCTATCTATCTATCTATCTATCTATCTATCTATCTATCTATCTATCTATCTATCTATCTATCTATCTATCTATCTATCTATCTATCTATCTATCTATCTATCTATCTATCTATCTATCCATCCATCCATCCATCCATCCATCCATCCATCCATCCATCCATCCATCCATCCATCCATCCATCCATCCATCCATCCATCCATCCAGACATGGTGTAATAGCATGAAATCCAAAGCCACTCATCAAAAGCTCTGAGGATGTGCTACTGTCTGTGTTTCCACACCACATAGCCAACGTGACACAGGACTACTCATCCTGCAGCTCAAGCTCTATGGGTGTGGTGGTGCACTGCCTCCGCCTCACCACAAGGTGGGTCACCTGTTCCACTGTCATGGAGAAAATCCATGACAGAGAGAGAGAGAGAGAGAGAGAGAGAGAGAGAGAGAGAGAGAGAGAGAGAGAGAGAGAGAGAGAGAGAGAGAGAGCAAAGGGTTAGAACAAGAAGGACAGAGTGTAGGGAACAGAGGCCAGAGAGGCTGGCCTGGTGTAAAGCCAGGGGCAGTGCTCTTTGTGTGTTCCCCTGCTCAGGATGAATAATATAAATGAAAGAGGAACGTGACCAGAGAGAAGAATCTTTTATTCCTCATGACATCCACATCATAATTTCACTGTACAACCTTCATCTGCATGTAGCTCTACACCGCATGTATCGCTACACTGTACAAGGCAATAGGGACAGCGAATAATAGTAATTGAACTACTACAACAGGATTTTTTTCTGAACACCCTTTTCTAATATGCTGTCATTTCATAGTGGTTTCCTGCTGACTCTGAACAGGATGAGTTTGTTATCAACAGAGCATCTCTCCATCAGAAGTAATACTGAGTCATCTTAGTAGGTCCCATAAACTGTAGACATTGTATATTCTGCACTTACTGCACTTCTAGTTAGATGTTAACCATTCTGTTGTCCTGTACTTGTACAAGTGTAATGACAATAAAGTTGAATCTAATCTAATGTTTTGTTATTATTATTAAAAGGGTGCTAATATTTTTGGCCATGACTACTTTTTTATGTGCCACCTTGGCCACCCTATGAAAATAAAAATCAATGACTGAATCACTGCCTCACCACCTGTTATTGAACAGATCTCTGCTGCCTCTCTCTTCTTCATTCTAGTTGGATTTAATAATGCAGGGAAGGAAGTTGAAAACACTGCAATCATGGGTTTCCAGCTTGCATAAAAGTAACTATAGGAGCAATAAAGTCAATGATCTTTCTCTAATACACAGAAAAACAACTCTTGCTGTTGCGAGCTCAGCTTTTTCTGAACTGTGGAAAAACACCATAGCACTGAGTCTGACCCGAGATTTAATGGAGCGCTGAACCTTTCAGACGCTCAGCATAACATAGCAGTCAAGCTTCTTGATTGTCATCTCAGTCATTTGGCTTTGTGATTATTTCTTATACTGTTTATAAGGTGCCGGAACAAAGACACTGACAACGATCTGCGTCTGCACCAGGACAGTGATGAAATGAAACTTTGCAGATTGTAACGTTAAACAACTGACCTTCAATGGGAATAATACAGATATGTCTGATTTTAATGAGGATTTTGTTGAGTTCATATTGTGACGACCTGTGGTACAAACCCAACAATCAGCAGGAAATACAGTATAGTCAGTGAAGTAGAAAGACATCTGAGGTGTGTAGGGTTCAGATTTTTATTGACTGCAGTTTATTTGATTCTTCCTCTAGTTCTTCCCTGGTGCATGTCAGTGCTAATTAGTGACCAATCTAGCTTTGCATTTGTAAAACATTGCTGGACTCACGATAGAGTCAACAGAGTTTTCTAGAGTTTATATTATTACTCAACCACTGACTGTATTCTGTGGAAAACTTTGTGTAGAATTGAATATGTTCAATTTAAACACATAATTCTAAATGATTTGGTTAAAATGCTTGTATTGAGGGCTTCAATTATTGGGGTCCACAGGCCTTTCTGTGTGTGGTAGGAGGTTCTCCTGGTGTGGTTAGACTGATAGAAGAGCCCCAGCTCATCTGACTGTATATGTGGCCTTGTCCAGGGTGCAGCCCCTTTACGAGGATGAATCATGTCTAGATCTGGTTCCTCCACTCTTAGCATACACTGGAGCTTGTGCCTCCGCTAGCACACATAAGAACCACATCTGAATCAGTGTAACGTGCTTCCTCCCGCCAACATGGCAGCGCTAAATTTGATCACTGAATTCATTGATCACGTGACATCACAGAGGTCAGTTGACACCAGCAAATTTACCAATTCTGAAAACATTAAGAATGTTTTTTTAGCTTTCAGATGGTTGGGGTTGATCTATAAATCAATCAACAGTAATCAAAATTAACCATACCATATACATTTAATACACTGGTCACAGTGGAGAGAGGAGTCCAGTATGCTTTATCGATCATAAGGGCATGCAGGCTGGCAGTAAGTCTCGTATTTCAGGTATTACTTGGTATACTTTTATTAAATGACAGCTCCAGGCAGGAACCTGCACTGAATTATAAACAGCAAATATTTTTTTTCACTCACCGTTGGGGATTCTGGAGAAAATGAGCCCAATTTAAAAATATATTTCGTATTGTAACTTATGCTTCCCTGTGGTTTTCCTCTAAGTGTGTTCGACAAAACAACGTCAAAATGAATTTTAACTCTGCTCTTGTGCAATTGTGTGCAAGGCAGCATGACATGGGCAAATGTAATGAAAGGTGCTGTAGAGTGTTATTTTCCAAAGCAGAAGGGAGAGTGCGTACAGTGGCATCGTCACTGAGGGACGGCACAAAGGAAGCCACTGGCTAACAGCAACAAATGAAAGTCTGTTCTCTCCAGCACGATTCCATTTGTGAGTTGGTTCTACATCATGAAGCTTCACTTCACATAATGATGATTCATTGCTGTCCCCAGTATTTAAAACTGCCCACTGTCACTCAGACCAACGTTTAACACCTTTACCAGTGCAGCTCTAGACTCTACCCATTGCCTAGTTTCTCACTGTCTCCTCTTCATCTCTGGCCTCAGCTCTGCTTCTGCTTAAGTCCTGTACCCCACATCTTAATGTTATTACTACACACATCTACAATTAAAAAGCTTTTTGTTCTGCTAGACCTCCCTCTCTCTTTTTCTCTCACCAGATGTGCTTCCTAGTCTGCTCTTTGTGACTTTCTTTCCCACGTGTTGCAGTTTTTCTGAATTTCCACACCAGAAATGTTTTCTTTACCACACTGACTGCATGTCTATCACAAATCCTGTTTTGTGGCTCAGTGTTGTGCACTTGAACATGGTTTGATGTTCTGGAAGCATGGTAAATATGAGCATCCTGGATCGATTACTGTAGTTTTAAAGCTTTTCTGTACTGTAGCTGTAGCACAGAACTCCAAATGAATCAAAATATAGTGAGAAAGAAGTGAGCTGAATGATCCTCCATCCCTCCTCCTCCTCCTCTCTGCTCTGTGCCCAATCCCAGTCAACCAGCTTTTTCCTTGCAGCTACATCCACATCAGTGAAGATGAAAGAGTCCTTGTGTGAATTTATAATACTGTCAGATGCAACCTCTCTCACTCAGATTGTGTTTGGACATTATGTACAGTTACTTTCCTACTTCATATCTGAACTGATGAGACAAGCCTTCACATTTGAACTGCAGACACGGATTTTCTTATGAATGTAGCATGAACACAGCTGGAGAAGAGTGAACAACTAGTACTGAGATCTATGTGTAGAGAAGAAAAACAGAGTTTGAGCAGGAAGTCCGTAATGTCAGCTAAGCAGGTAAACATGAATTGCAAATAGCTGAACTATTATTGAGCTCAAGTGTGTGTTTATGTTTATCATCCTGAAATACGTCCACTCATCTCACCACTTCCTCCCTTTGGGGCCTAACTGAGAGAGGACAGGAAGCAACATGTTTCGGTCTCCATGCTATTACGTGTGAATAGTTTGTGGTTGGTGTATTTTTGAGAGACAAATACCTGAACCATGAAGTCACAATCTGGCTTTGACATATTTAGACCACATAGAAAATACTTTTTAATTTATTGGATCATCTCAAACCTTTGATCACAGACCTGAATGCTTAATCATGATTATGAAGATGAGATAAGCTGTCATAAGGTTATCTTTTATTCTTCCCTGTTTTTATTAAGTGGGTTCTGGTAATTGACTTAGCCTAAGACCGTCCAGTGTTTCAGCCTGATAAAAGCTCACATGGAGGGTTACGTACCAGGTCTTGGAGCACGATGAAGCTTTGATTTGAAAAACACTGCGGCTGCTGTGACCTGAAAACACCTGGTGGTGGAAACAAGACTTGCGTGGAGATATTTATTTTGCCCCATACAGAGTGATGATGTGTTTAAATGCAACATCTGTATGTTGGTGAATTGGCACCAAACTGTTCTGTACTATTAGCATTATTTTTTGACCAGCACAACTTATATCATCAATACATTTTCCATTTAGGAAATGCTTATTATACCTAAAGTCATTTGGACTTTGCTTGAAGTCATTGAGACAGTTCACAGACAGATCTCAGATGCTAATAAAACAGACCATTGTTAGTCAGTATTACAGTATTTCAGTATTATTACAGTTTTTCTCAGTCGCTTTAGTACAATTCTCAGATCAGAGTTGAAGTTTGCAAATATGTGTGTCCATTTCTCAAAACAATTTGTACAAACAGCAAAACACAGTGGATTTCTTGCAAAAGCCTGTAACTTGCTCAAAATTTAGTTTATTAGTTCTTCTTCTTCTTCTTTAGTTTATCTCTCAAAACTAAGTTTTTATGTCATTGAACGTGTCAGTGGCGTCCTTGTGTCATTGTCTACGAACAAGCCAATCAAATTACTTAGTCATGTTGTCAAAATTACTGTGTACTTTGGAGGGACGTTCTGACATAAACTATGGCTAAGGTTTGGATGAAAATTACTGTAAAATGTAAGTTACACCTTTTTGTTTGATTGCAAGAGACTGGACAATGGAGCCAGGAGGGTCATTTGTTTATGTGGCTGGTGATCAAAAACTTTCCATCCTGATGCCTGATGATGTCCCAAACTATCCCATACTTTGGTAGGTGATCTCCACTCTGACCCCTCTCTTCTTCAGGGATGAGATCTCTGTAGAGAGTTTCTACAAAGGTGATAAGATGCTGTGTTGTATGGACCAATTATGGGAATATGAGTAAGCACACCATTGTCAGACATAGAACATTGTGTTGTGCTTCAGGCATATATATATATATATATATATATATATATATATATATATATATATATATATATATTATATATATATATATATATATATATATATATATACTTGCCAGTTGATGGTTAATGAGATGCACCTTTGTTAGAGAAAGTCAAGTCACCTGAGAGCAATTTACCAAATCAGGACAGATTTAGAAAAAAACACATAATAGAGATGTATATGTTTGTAAATATGTTTGTCACATTATGACAACTTGGTCAACCATTTTGCGGTTAATGACTTAAACGATGAACTAATGACTAGATGTTTTGAGGAGTCAGACTGTTGCACAGTGAACTATATAATACATTTTGATTAACATGACATAAACAATTGATAATTTAGCAAAGAGCAGGGAATTGTACATAATCATTTGAATGGATCTACCAAAGCATTTGCAACCTTGTTCAAAGAAGTTAGAAACTGCTTATATGATGTGCACACGTGACATCATGATGTGGAGATTGAACAAAATCTTTTAAGAATTTCATTCTGATCTGAGAATTGTACTAAAGCGACTGAGAAAAACTGTAATGAAGGGAACCTTGGGTACAGCCAACCCAGAAGTTAGGCACGTTTCTAATAACAATTCAGAAGACGAGTAAAGCTGATGATGAAAACCCTGCACAAAGTAGTATAAGAGAGATCAAAAGAGAGAAGTGTGGAGAAGAAAAGTGACAGTTCACAATCAGCCATGGGTCAAACGTGGTGGAGGCGGTGTTACAGCATGAACACTTCTACCAGTGGAAGCGGTGAAACCAGGGCTATCAGAGGAAGCATGATGGCTAAGCAAAGCTGTGAGCAACAGGAACTGGCAATCAGTACAGACCTTAAAACAGTACATGGATGACTTTGGTCTCTGTGACACATGGCGTTCTCTTCATCCTACATCCTTTTTCTCACCAGTTCACCACTCTCACTCCCGTATAGATTATATTTTAGTAAATAACTCAGTCTTACAAGATGTCTCTGACACCAATATTCACTCTATCACAATCAGTGATCATGCACCAATGTCCATTTCGTTGATTAAGACAGCCACACCATCAACCAGGAATTGGAGGTTTAATACATCATTACTCAATGATCAAGACTTCATCAGCTATGTCAGGAGAGAATGGAAAACCTTTATAGAAATCAACGATACACCGGAAATCTCACCCTGTGTTCTTTGGGAGACTGGGAAGGCAGTTATGCGCGGTAGAATTATTTCATATTCATCACACAAGAAAAAAAAGGACATGTTACTTGAATTAGAATTAGAGCAAAAAATAAAATCTCTAGAGATTAAATATGCAGCCTCTCCAACCAATGATGTCCTAGAAGACCTAAAGAATCTAAAGCTGAAATTAAATAATATAATTGATTGCAAAACTCAGTTTCAGATAGACCAATTACGCTGGGAGAACTTTGACCATGCTAATAAATGTGGTAAATTTCTAGCTAACCAATTAAAAAATAATAAAGAGAAACAAATCATCCATTCAATAACTAATAAGGAAGGCAACATTACTTGTGATCCCCATGAAATAAATGATACCTTTAAAAACTTTTACCAAGAGTTATATACGTCCCAAATAGATCCACCCACCTCAGCCATAGAGGCGTTTCTGAATAAACTAGAACTGCCAAAGCTAAATGAAGAACAATCTACAACCCTAGACTCATTGTTATCTTTGGCAGAACTACATGAAGCTCTGCAGGAGATGCCCAATAAAAAAGCTCCAGGACCAGATGGATTCCCAACTGAATTTTATAAAGAGTTCTGGTCCATGCTGGCACCCAGCTTTTACAAAATGTTAGCTGAAATTAAACAACAACATTCATTACCCACAAATATGAATTCTGCCTTCATAAGCCTGCTCCAAAAACCAGGAAAAGACCCTACACTCCCATCGAGTTATAGACCAATTTCACTAATAAATGTAGATCTAAAAATAGTGTGTAAAGCACTTGCTAGAAGACTAGAAAAAATCACTCCATATATAATTCACTCTGATCAAACAGGCTTCATTAAAGGTAGACAGTCAACAAACAATATGAACAGACTAATTAATTTAATTGATTATGTCACCATCCATAAACTAGAGTCAGCCATCGTCTCCTTAGATGCAGAAAAAGCTTTCGATAGAGTAAACTGGAAGTTTCTTTTAGCCACTCTGCACAAATTCGGCATTGGGGAAACATTCATAGACTGGATCCAAATATTATACAACTCAGCAAACGCTGCAGTCAGAACAAACAACCAGATCTCACCAAGGTTTAATCTGCATAGAGGGACAAGACAGGGCTGCCCACTGTCCCCATCACTATTTGCAATATTTATTGAACCTCTAGCCGCAGCAATACGACAGCATGAAGGAATTACTGGAATATCGACCAAATCAGTAAATCATAAAATAAGTTTATATGCTGACGATGTGTTACTGTTTCTCCTGGAGCCACAGACGTCTCTTCCTACAACTATCAGCCTCATAGATGAATTCTCAGGACTTTCAGAGTACTCTATTAACTGGACCAAATCTATAGTGCTACCACTTAACCTTAAGGTGACTAACATCTCCTCTACCACACTCCATTCAGGGAACATTAAATACTTGGGCATTGAATTGTCGTCTAGGCTATCAGAGCTTATTGATCTAAACTACAATCTATTATTAAAACAAATAGAAGCCAACCTCAAAAGATGGCAGTCCTTACCCATTTCACCTATGGGAAGAATTGCCACCATAAAAATGATGATCCTGCCAAAAATTAATTACATATTTTCAATGATTCCAACTCAGCCAGCCCAGGCGTGGTTTAAGACATTAGACTCCTACATCTCACAGTTTTTGTGGAAAACCAAGCCACCACGAATTAGTTTAAAACCTCTTCAAAAATCCAGACGCTGCGGCGGCCTAGAACTACCTAACTTCCACCACTATTTTCTTGCCAATAGACTGAACCATGTCCACAAATGGATAAAACCCATGCCAGCAGACTCCTCCTGGATAGACATTGAACAAACATTTTGTGGAAATGTTAAAGTTGCAGATCTGCCCTTTATCAGCACCAAAATCAAACATCATAGTTGTTACCAGAACATTAGCATAAAAGCATCTCTGCAAGCCTGGTGGGGGTTTCTTAAAATTAATGGGTCTTCGCTTACTCTTTGCCAAAACACACCTCTCTGGAACAATCCAGACATCATACAAAACAAAAAGGCAATACACTTTCCAACTTGGCATATCAAAGGGATAACACATCTGAAACATGTTTTCACAAGAGACAGGTTTACCTCATTTGAAGAACTAGTGTCTCACTATGAAATCACTAGTGCCAATTTCTTAGAATACCAACAACTAAAGTCAATACTTAATGCAAAAAGTAAGAATACTGCCATCCACATGCAACCACCACCAGTAATAGAGCGATTTATTGATATATCAGGGAAAAGGACAGTATCCAAAATCAATATCTTAATTTCCAATGTAGACCAGACAGTGAGCCTTCCGATCTCTAAATGGGAAGCTGATCTCAATATCACCACTAATTACACGTTCTGGAATAACACATGTTCTAATTTATTCAGAATGACAAAAAATACAAATTTACAACTAATACAATACAAAATTCTTCATAGAACTCACTATACAGGACAAAGAATGTTCCAAATGGGTCTCACAAACTCAAATATTTGCCCTCACTGTACAGATAACACAGCAGATAGATTCCTACATGCATTCTGGTCATGTTCACCTGTGCAGCAATTTTGGCAAAGAGTATGTCACACCTGTCAACCCAGTTAAGCTGTCCAATCCCAGCAGCCCCTGCACTTTGTCTTCTAGGAGATCTAAGTGGGCTTGATCTAGAGACAAACTCATCACACACACTTCTTTCTGCCCTCTGTGTCGCAAAGAAAATCATCCTCATGAACTGGAAAACTAAAAAAAATTAAGCATTACTCAATACCTGAACAGCTTGTTAGATTATACCACCTTAGACACATTGTCTGCTTCATCAAATCAATGACCAAAACTATACTCTGATTGATTCCATTTCCAGGTAAGGATGCGTGGGGCTCGGGTGCTGCGTCGTGTCTGGCACAGTGGTGGGGGGATGACTGGTGGTTGGTGGTGCCTGCCTGCCCAAGGAACCGGGACAACGGGTTGGTGGACTCTGGGCTGGCCGCATGGGTCCCATGCGGCGGGGGTGTGGTGACTGCTGAGACCGGCGGCCCTGTGCCGGGGTGGGACCATTTTGAGGGTTGGCGTGTGCCTGTCTCCGGGGAGCCGGAGGCGGGCCTCCCTGCCGGTGTGCGGGGGCGGACCTGGGGGTGGAGACCTGGGTGACCTGCGTCCGGGGGACTCCCTCTGGGGGTGCCTGCCTGTGCCCGGAGGGGTGTCTCTCCCCTGGGGCGCTGCCCCTGCTCGGGGGGGGCGCTGCCTGCCCTAGCGGTCCGACGCCCTCTGGTAACTGCTCGGGCCTGTTGCAGGGGGGGTTGGCGTACTACTCAGGCTAGAACCTTCATTGGGCCCTGGGCGGAGGCTGGCCCTCAATGCACAACCGCAGAGTATGTGTGTGGGTTTGAGTGTCACACTACACGGGGCGAGCATGGGCATACTTGAGCGAGAGAATGGGTAAGTGTGAAAGAAGGGTGAGGATAGCTCTGGCTGTTCTGCGTGTGGCGCCTGGGCAGTAGTACTGCGGTCCCTGGGTCTCGGCTGTCCTTTCCTGGCTGGGGGTTGTGGGGGGTGGTGGGATGGGTAGCAGAGCCAGTCGGGAACCTGGCTCTGCGGACCCTGGCGCTCTGCTTCCCAACTACATTTCTCCGCATTCATCCACTTAGGTCTGCAAGGGGTGTCCTGCTGATGGAGGGACAGGGGCTACTGGGAAGTGGTTCCGTCCCTTCCAAGTGGGATGCTCTGCAGTTTTAATTGCATTAGTCATACACACTTGTCCAGGAATCTGGGGGCTCCTTCCGGGGGGGCCAGTAGACGGAGCCTTCCCATTGATGGCTCTGTCTGCTGGACCCCCCGGAGAATTGGGTATCTCCCAAAGTTCCTCATACTTAGCTACATACACATACATTTAGGGCCGGGGGTGGGCTCTTTCACTGGGGCCTGGGGCTGAGGCCAGTTGTGGCCTCGGCCACTGGCCCTGATGGAGAGATCACCACCCAGTTTTAACTGCAAAAAGACATTTAGGGCGAGGGGGGGCACTGTCCGGGGGACACACCGTCAGCCAGCGGTTGTGCTCCTGGAGGTGTCACCCACCTTCAGTGCACTTTAGTTCCACACACTCACGTCCAAGCTGGGTTGCAGGGTTCTGGGGGACCTTTCTCTGCTGCCCTCTGCCTCCCCCGGGTTGGGGGGGTTGGTCGGGGCTCGGGAGGAGCTGCGGTCCCTGCCTGGGGCCACATGGACGGCAGGCCGGAGACCTACCCTCCCCACGAATGTGATCAAGCGAATGGTGTGGGTGCGAGAATGTATCTGAGAGTGCATTGGTTCACGTATGATTGACTAGTTTGTTGTGAGAGAGTCTATGGTGTGTGTGTGTGTTGATGTGATGATGTGTGTTACACATGCGGGTGGGTGTATGCGTCTGTGTTTGTGTGAGTGAAGTGTGGTGCGCTTGAAGTGTGGGGGGTCCGGTTTTTTGCCCGGGGTACGATGATCGTCTGCCTGGGTGGTCTCTTTTCTGCTGACCCCACCAATTGCTGGCCTTGTGCTGCAGGCCGCTGTAGCGCCAGGGGATGAGGTCGGGCCGATGGGGTAGGCCCCGCTCCGCCCATGTGGGGGTGGTGGACTGGGGGCGGGCCCCACTCTGGGCGCGGGGGCATCTTCTGGCGGGCTCCCTACGGACCGTGGGTCCTCGGGCTCTACTCTCTCAGGCCGACCCTCCCGCCAGGGGGAGTGTTTGCCCCTGGTTCTCATGGGGCGGACAGCGTTGACCCCCGGTGGCCCACTCTGGCCTCGGGTGCTGTCTCTGTGGCTGCTGCAGCTCTGCCTGGGGGGCTCTGTGTGGGCGGCTTGGGTCGCAACACCTGCCCTCCTGGAACTGAAGGTGTGTGGGCTCCCTGGCTGCTAGGATTCCTTCCTCTGCTTGCTGGATGGGCGTAGTGGCCAAGCCCCTCACATCACCCTGGCTTCCACAAGTGGCATTGTTCATGCACCAACGTCTGCCTCACCCTTTGGGTGAATAATGTTAAGCTACAGCCTTACTAACCTTGTAGTGGGACACTTTCCAAATCCAACTGTAAGTATTATTGATACTTATCACTACCAATATGAATAATGTGTGAATATGGAATTTGTGGTGTTGTATGTCATGACTTTTATTAAGTAGTATGGGATATGTATAATAATGCACATATGTATGTATATTGTATGTATATGTTTGTATTAGTATGTGCACATACCTTAGCACTATTATTGGTATTAGTATTAATCTCCAAGGTAAACCACAGTACAAAAATTGTTTAGTTATGAATGTGTTAGCCTAAGGTACATCCATTTATTTATTATTTTTTTTTGCTCCGATTGTTTACTTAACAGATTTGCTTGGTTTCAGCAGCTGGTTGCACCCTAATCTACCCAAATCTACAATTTGATGTGATGATGTCCTTGAGTTACCAAGAAAATTCTTATGCTCGTTTCATACATATGATTACATTTACACTTTTCTCAAATACCTTTATAAACATCTAAAGTTTATTTAGTTGTTTATTAATACAAAAATCCTAAAAAAACTCATTGTCCAGAAGTCTCTGTGCTTAAAACTAGAACACCTTTTCTAATCACTGACTGTGCTCTGTGTCTGGACTATGCTTTTGGGGAGATGCTTTTTCAGGCTCTTGGAGACTGACAAGATGGGCTGGATCTGCCTTCAGCTGCTGCTTGGCTGCTGGTTTCTGGTTTTAGTTGTGATATCAGTGAAAAGCTCCTCTGCTGGGTTGAAATCAGGTGACAGGTGTGTTTATCAGTGACAATAATAATTTTTGCTATGGACCCATCCAGATGGGCTGCTGAGGTAAAATGGGACTTTTTTTCTAACATGCACTTGTAATCATTTGCTGTAGGAAAAATACATTTACAAGATCCCAGTGCACATTCACGACAACACTAGAGCTGAGACACAGAAGGACAATTTGTTGTATTACGTCTGAAGCAGCAGATTCATTTGTTGGCGCCTGCAAAGTGACCCGAGTCAGCACTGCAAGACTAAGTTTTGCCTCCGAAATTGATGAATGTCCTCCCACTTATGCTATAGCAGGTTGAGGCAGCCAGCTGCTGGATGCTGAAAACAGCCAGAGCTTATTAAAATGTAATTACTGGAGATCATCAGCACAGTCCACATTGTCACAGAATACACAAACGCTAATCCTGGTTTTGTTCATCCCAATAAATTCAGTGTTTTTACACGTTTGATTCCAAAGAACCATCTCACAATGCACTTTACCAGCTGTTTTAATTAAAAGCAGCATTTTTGACTCCAGTGTCGACTCAGCAAGGTCACATTGTACGGAAATGATCATTTGATGGCGGGTTCCTAAATAACAAGACAAACACAATGATACTGAATGACATGAGACAAAAGAAGTTGGCTTTTTTGTAGTCATGAAAACAGTGGCTTTTTAATGTAAACACTACATTCGATTGGTTTTTCCAGCACGGACATCCCACATGAAATAACAACCATTCACTAAGGAGGAGTAGAGGGAGAGAGAGAGAGAGAGAGAGAGAAGCTGCACAGAAAAAGCATTCACTTGGTAAAGAACAGAACATAGAGAAGGCAAAAATAATTTAAAAAATGAAGGTAACAGGAACAGAATGCCAAAACAGGTATATCATGTCATTATACACAGTCATTTTCTTCTTTTTAAAAACTAGAAACCAAAGCGAGAGAGGTCTATACAGAGAGATGGAGATATAGATTGATGAGGGGTAACATAGATTAGGTTGGAGTAGATAAATTTCCAAATCTACTTATTGTTTGTGTGTATCTGTGTGTGTGTGTGTGTGTGTGTGTGTGTGTGTGTGTGTGTGTGTGTGTGTGTGTGTGTGTGTGTGCGAGCAAGTGTGATGTGAGAACTGTGCTTTTCATTGTAGACCTGGAAGGTGTTTGTCAAACTGAAAAGAGACAGAAAAGGAGGAGGAGGAGGAGGAAGAGGAGCAAAGGAGCATGACTTTGTACAGCGTCGATGTGTGGACATGCGGCGTCTCTAAGTAGCAAACGCGGCGAGAAACGTGCTCTCCCCAAAAGAAGTGGTTTGGGTTTTTATTTTTTTGTCTGAAATAATACAAAATAGATATTGTTATAATATTATATTTACTCGTTCTGATTCAGGCTAAAGTGAGGAAACGGATCTAATGCTAGGACACAGGCAAAACGGTAAAGGAGAGGGATAGGGGTTGGGGCACAGTTCAGAGCATTACAACAACATAGGGTCCATTCACCGAACCAGCTCGCTGTCAGACTGGAACCCTTTGTAAAACGTCTTATTTTAAAAAAGGGCAATATCCAGAAAAAATATTCCGCAGCTACAAAGCACAGGAGAGGTTTGCTTTTGAGAATCTTACAGAATCTGAATGATCGTTGTCCGTGTCATACCCATGTTTACTGGTTTTCACTATTGCAGGTGTAGATATTCTGTTGTTTTTTAAATTAATGCAATGTCATTGCTAGAATACCAAAATCTACTCTTCTAAGCTTTCTTCAAATCACCCACATTACTTTCCAAACCTTTAAAACTACAACTCACAGTTGTTTTTTTACCAGTCCCCACCCTGTCCCCTGAAGGAACCAATCACCACCCTCCTTCAACAGTTGCTATTCGCTTTTCAGATTTTTTTTTTCAGATTTTGCTATTTTTATTAAAATGATTTTTACTATTTGAATAGCATATATGTGAAGCTTTTTTCTTGATGTTTTTTGAATTAAGTGATCTCTTTATACAAAGGCTTGAGTATCTCATGCTATTGTGTCTTTAGAGGGGAAAGAAGGCAAGGAAGAGAGGGAAGGCAAAGAGTTCTGCCAGGAAGCCGGAGGGGGGTGGGGACGGGGTGGTCCTTTGACCCCGACATCTAAACGTCAGGGTTCCATGCAAAAAAAAACCCAAGAGACAAAACTAAAGTAATACAAGGCATGGTGGTGGTGTGTACAGTTAAAGAAAACAAGACAGTCAATAAATAATTAATAAATTAATTGACCATTATTGAATCAGGAGTGAGTTTCATTACACTGAGCATGTTAGTTAGTCTAGCAGTTATAACAGTGAGGAAGTTAGAAGTATAATGTTGTGTACTTGCGTAGCTATCTACAGTACAGTACCTCTAGTACATGGCACTGATAGGACATTTAGCACATTTCCTATTGGCTCTCACGCTCGACCTTTCCCAGTGATTGGATATTGGTAAGGCGAGATACAGGACAAGTCTCACTTGATGAGAATGACACAAGTTACTCGAGAACAAAAAGAAAATTGACAACAAACATCTTCAAAATGTCACGGCTAATGTAAACATAAAGACTAATGTCATAAGCTGTGTTGTCACTTTCAGGAGGTCTCACGAGTTTGTCAAGGTTTTGGCCGACCTGGTGTGTGTGTGTGTGTATGTGTTTGTGTTAAGTGCCTTTGACATTTTCACATATTTCTGCAAAAAAAGTTATTACATAATCCTCACTATTGCAACAAACAAACAAACAAAAATAATCAACGAATAAGAGTCAAGGTGAGGCAAAATGTGAATCAAAATCAGTGTACAGACAGACACTTGTAATAAATATACACACGACCAGCAAAAATAAAACTGAACTTCTATTCATAGTAATAAAAAAAAAATGCAACAAAAAGTATAGGTTTTGTTTTGTTAACAACAAAGATGTGGATGACAAAGAAAACAGAGAGAACATCAGAGAACAGAGGCTTTCATTGACTTTGTTCAGGAGGGTTTGAAGGCTGCTTCAGCGGCTCCATGTTTTCAACTAAAATTAATGTGTTTTCTTGGCAGCAGGCCAGAGGGCATCAGGAGAAGTCGGAGTGAGAAGAGACAAAAACTAAAAACATTATATATATATATTTATATATATATTTATATATGCATGTCTAATTTTTATAGTATCCTCATTATTAATATGTACCTAGTTGTATTTTTGTTTCTTTTCTCTTTAAATAATGAGCAGAATCATTATTATCATCATCATCATCTCCTCAGCAGTGTCAAAGGAACAGGAATAGGGGAGGGGGCAGGAGGGGTGGGAGAAAAGAAGGAGGACATTAAGGGGTAAATAGATGGCTCAGTACAAGCCACAGCCTCTGAGGTTGTTGGCAATGATGATGTCGGTCACTGCATCAAACACCACCTGGATGTTCCCTGTATCCGTGGCGCAGGTCATGTGACAGTAGATTTCCTTATTTGGAGAGCGATTTTTGCTCTCGAACTGGGCTTGGATATAAGCTGCTGCATCATCGTAGGTGTTTGGACCTAAAGGAAGAATACACACAATATAAGTCTTATTAATTTGCATTAAAACGTAAATAAAGGTTGGATACCAGGAGTTGAAATACAGTACTGCTAGTGTGGGAAAACTTTAACAACATGTTAAATAACATACTACTGTAATAACGCTCCTGACAGGTAACTAAATGTATTTCAGTTTGTTGAAATTGTTTCTGCTTCTACAGTAACTAACAAATGTGAAAGAAGAAAATAGAAGACAGCATTTGTGTAAAAATGTAATGACATTCCCTTTAGCCATTACTGGGGCAATACATTAGGGAGAACCATTGCAGTACTGTGAAAACCTCTTCACAAGACTCAGACTTCAACTCTTTGTAAGGAGTAATATGTCGACAAAGACTAAAGGCATCATGTAATAATATATAAAATGTGTATAAGCAGTGTGTGTCAAGGACTTGAGAGTAAACTCAGCAGTTGATTAATTGCAGAACTCATATAAAACTTACAAATGCAATGAGATGCTGACAGCTGCACCATGGGTCGGTTCTAATTGTACCCAGGTCTATTGGGGTTGGGTCTCTCCTTGTGAGTTGGCTTTCCACTGACCAAACACGTCTCCCTTCTCTCCTCACATGAAGGAGAAGAAACCTGTGTAGGTGCTTCATTGCCTCATTTCTGCCTCCTACTCTGTCACTGCTGTCCTTCTCAATGCAGGGATGTTAATGTTAAATTCAGTTGATTGTCTCTTTTTACACAGAGGTTCAGAGGTGGTTCTTCAAACCACCAACATTAACCATTAGGTTGTCTCTGTTGCTGAGGCCGAAAATCAAAGGGGCTGTAAGTTCTGAGCAGCCGCTTTGAATTAAAGTGCCACATTTCTTAGTAGCAGTACTTTGGATTGGAAGAATTGCTCTATGCAGTTCCAAAGGCTCCAACCAAACTACTACGTCAGGCAGCTGTTAATGAGTGGCCAGAAACTTTTAGAGGTTTTACAAACCTGTTCACTTCAGTGGATCACATTATTAAGCTCAGACAGTTGCTAGTCATTCATGCTTTTACTGTCTCCTTTACACTAGTGACCCCGCCATTACCCCTGCCTCAGGTTACAATACTTCACTGCTTTATATTGGTTTTCAGGCAGTTCAGCTCTTATCTTAAGGCCCCAATATGCCAGCTAAGCTATAGCCTGACTCTCAACATCAATCCATACTGGCCAGCCCTCCCGGTCCAGCTCTTGAGAATGAATAAGAATACCTCTGTGTGGATCACAGGTGGCTGTGCAGTACTAGTGTTTTCATTTACCATTTGACCTGCATTCAACTTTTTGTTTTAAATCTTAAGAAGTCTTTTAAAATCACACTTGCATTCACTGTTCTAGAGTGACGATGAGAAAGTTCTGCATATTGGTTTTGTCTGTATTATGATTAAATTTAAAACCTGCACAGCTGTGGTTGAGTCATATTTTCTCCGATTTGTCTGCTTCATCAGTCAGTCACGTCAGGCCATGTGGAGCTCTTCCTATAACGAGTAACTATATTTAATTTCACTGCTGCAGTTTTGTATGTGTTGTCTATGAAATGAGTTTGGTGCACCTGCCAGGTTTTGCTGTTGCTTGTGTTTGGGGAGCTGCTGATCTCACCCACGCATTTTTTTTAACTCACCTGTGTATTCGGGGAAGCAGATGCTGAGAGGAGACTTCTTGATCTTCTCTGCGAACAGATCCTTCTTGTTAAGAAAGAGGATGATAGAGGTGTCGATGAAAAACTTGTTGTTGCAGATGGAGTCGAACAGCATCAGAGACTCATGCATGCGATTCTGCAGAGGAAGAGGAAGAAGGAGGGACGCAAAAGATGAGTTCAAGTAAGATCCATAGAGCAGGTTAGAAGAGGATGATTAAACCAGAGACAGGAGGAAAAGTTGGAATATAGAAAAGTTTAAAACCACAACCTTTTCACAAACAGAGACAAGCTGTTAAACTAAAGAAAAATCATTATGTTATGAATAAATCTCACATTTCAGTTTAAGCTCCTTTAGTGCTATAATAAAAATAAATAAAAGAAGAGATAAAGGCATCAGCAGACATTAAACATCTTCTGCACAATTACTGGTTGAGCATCGTTAATTAAAGTAACGTGCTTGCACAGAGCACTGAGTCAGTGACACTGACTGCTGAGTCAGACTGCTGACACTGATTTCTTCCGCCAACAAAATGACGAAGTCTGTTCAGGAAACTCTTCCCGACATTAACAATAAATATAAGCTCATGAAAACAAACATGTCCTCCGGAAATAAACACTACTGTTTATTTAAGTCCATTCAAATATTCTGCCAATGCAAACACACAGGACACATGCACAAAATAGCAAACAGTGCTTGTGATGAAATACAACTCAATTAAATTACAACAGCATTGAGGGAGATACAGCAGATGTATTGCATCTACAGTATGTACAGCGCTAAGCTGGTGCACGCACACACACACACACACACACACACACACACACACACACACACACACACACACACACACACACACACACACACACACACACACACACACACACACACACACACACACTGAGAGATCTGATTTTGGAGGAGTGGTCTCTACAGCGCACACAGGTGTTGTTAGTAAAAGGCTTATATGTTTTTATCAGGGTTTGAGAGCATAATGACGACAAGGACAGTGAGCAGCCTATCCTCCCTGACTCTGCAAAGGTTTATTTCATCAACTGCAAACGTTTAGATGAGAACTAAGTAGATTATAAGACAAGGAAAAAGCCGTAGGACTGAATTTAAGACACAGGAGTAGAGTTAATTTGACACTAGGAAACATTTGGCACTAATTCAGTGTGAATTGCTTCTCATTTGGCTGCACTGGGACATATTCACAGCTCTGTGACTAAAAAAAATATTTAGTCGGCACAAAGAGCTTTCTTTTGTATCGGCACCAGTGTCCAGAGATGCAGCAGCACTGGACCTTTTTTCATATACCTGAATGCACCACTGATTGCATTATTATTATTATCATCAGGACAGGCCACCCAAAAAATCCAAATCTCCTTCATTACACCCCACAGCAGTTCACTACTAACCTCTGAGATTGAAATGGGACATGAGCTACTTTAACCATAAGCCTCTCGACTTCACCTGCTGAGGTTGTTTCACACTGGTTGATTGCTTTATCTGTAGTTCAGAGGTGATGAGTTAGCATACAAAGCACAAACACATATTATTGTCCAGAATGAGTTACCACGTCATAGTTTTTCTATTATTATATACAGTATTCTAACTATGTTAATCTATATTTCTGACATCCTGCTTCAGACGCTTTTGTGTTTGAGTGTTTTCTATATTATATTATTATCTACTTTTCTTTAGAAGCCTCCCTTTCTAAACGTCTAAAATATACACAACATTTTGTGAGGATGACAGTAAGTGTTATTGGGTTCATATTACTGACCTCTCTACCGTAGGCATCACAAATACATAGTTGACAGGTCACCGCAAAAAAGCTTTACACGATTTACAAACGGAGATGCTGCTTTAACACAAGTAAAAAAAAAAATCCTTTATTTTAATATTGTATATACTGAGTTTTTTTACTGTATGTACTGTAGCTGTAAGCCTTCACAAGCTGTGGTCCATCTAGTTTTATTTAAGGTTAAATAAGATGGCACAGACACAATAAGCTGTGAACTTACTGTGTCATTAGAGACTAAGTATTACTCATACTAAGTATTAGGGTCATACCATAATAACACTGAACACTGAATCAAATGCCGCTACTTTCCTGTTTGATGTGTAAATATCCAACTAGCAACAGCAGCCTGGGAATTACTAAATTCTTTCAATATTTTCTGGTTCCGTAACATTTTGTTAACTCAAATGATCATATTCTATTCGTTTATAATGTAAACCAATGTGTTGGCTAAAGCTGCACCTACAGTAGAGTAACAATGTTTTTTAATGGCTCTATTGTAATAGTTATTAGACTAGATATAAAAATGAATCCCGTTTAAATACATTATCCTAATGCATACAGTAAATAAAATGAGGGCAACTTACTTTTAGACGTATGAAGTGATTTAGTAAAAGCCACTGTAGCAGAAACATGGAAGCATCTCATTGTGTGAGCTGCCCGAGGTTAACACAGACATGAAAGATGTTGGAAGACAAAGCTCAAACAGTCTGCTGCTGCTGCCACCCTGAGGGTCACCACAATTTTAGGCACTTCCTTTCATCTGAATGGGAACTGAAGCTTGCCAAGTGCATGTGGAAAGACATTCAACCACAGATTGTGTCTACTGGCTACACTTTAGGAACTCAGATGTAAAAAACAAGTGAAATAGACACAAAAAACAGTTTAAACAAGGTTTTATCTATGCATTCAATGAGCGTGCTAAACTGAACCACTAATTTACAGTAATGGGCCATACAGTTGCAAGGAAATACTATAATTTTATTACACAACAGCAGCACAGAATTAGAAAGTTGTGTATTGTAGTCCAGAAACATTTGTTTGGTGTATAAATTTTACAAACAAGGTAAAGCCATTTTAATTTTAAACACAAATGCTCTATGCACAATCAATCAGTTGGGTCATTTCAACACTTTTGTTTTTATTGTTTTATCTCCAAACGCATGAATTATCACACTGATTACTTTAATTTAACATCATGACTGTAAAACTGTAACACAGAGTAGAACATGAATGGTTTCAGCTAAAGTGAGAGCAGGAAAAAATAGCAGAGACCTTTTGCTTGCTGTGGTAGTACTGTACATTATTATTTGGCACAAGCTAATGTTGCGACATCGTGAAGTCCCATGGTTACATCTGTGTCTTTGATGTGTGTGTGCGCGTGTGTATGTGTGTGTATGCGTGTGTGTCATGGGCCTGTGTGTGAGGAAAAGGTAGACAGGTGACTTCTGGGTAATTAGTCCACAGACACTGGCTCTACAATAACACCCATGGGCTAATATTCATGAGCGCACGCACGCACGCACGCACGCACGCACGCACGCACGCACGCACGCACGCACGCACGCACGCACGCACGCACGCACGCACGCTGACCTTTCTTGTACTTTTAACAGACACACAAGTAATAGCTATATAAAATTCATAAGCGCACACTCACGCCCGCGTGCACGGACACGCACACACTAAGCAGGCTGATCAACAGCCTCTGGCGCTCTCTGTCTCTAATTAGGAAAAGTTGGCACAGATGCGGTAGGAAGAGCTAGTGATGTCATCTACCTGTTTTTAAAAAGTGGTAGCTGGGAGCAGATTGAGAAGACACGCCCTTGCTGTTTGAGGGTTGAGTGGGGAGAGTGGAATAAAGCCAATGTCCTGGACATAAATAAATAAAGGAGCTCTCTCCCTCTGCTTGTCAGGGAGCACTCACGCCAATAAAGCAGTAAACACACTCTGCTGTAGCAATTCAAGTGAATCAGACAAACAGTTCAGCCTCTATATGATGCTATTAACCATTGCTTCTGAAGAGAGCTGATGACATTTTCCTGGTATTATGAATGTATCTTTGACTTTAATGCCAAAGCTTCAATTTGAACTGTTGCCACAGAAAGCACACGTCATCCTTAACATCAGCTGCACGCTACACCAGACTTCAGTCATACAGTGCCTTTGGGATGACCGCAAGCTGGCAGAAATGAAAATCATTCAGTACAAAGCAAAACATCAGGGCTACAAACAATAGTCACACAAGGTTGACATTATAGTCCCAGAGGACTATGTGTGTTCACCGGCCCACAATCTCACAAGCTCACCTCTGGCCTATTAAAGCAGAGTAGTGAACAGGGACAGGCCACTGAGCAGCCCCACAAAATGGATGTGGCCCCTGGGCCCTATGAAGTCAAGCTCTACTAAAGCATAACCTAGAAATTGTCTGCCGAGTCATTACACTAGCTTTTGTAGATCTCCGTTTAAAGAGAGTTTTTAGTGGATCCATGCAAGCTCCAACACAAGAGCCTGAAAAATCAATCTCATAATATGAGAAGAGGTAACAGTCTGCAGAGTACTAGCAGAAACACTGTAACAACATCCTTTGCTATAAATTAATGGGGGGTATACAGTAAATGTACTGTATGACAGGGAAACAGCAGAAAATATACAGAGCTTTTTCAAAAGTACAATTTTAGTCATAGTCTACTGCGTCTACTGACACAGTTGACTGGAAACACTCATTTATAAAAGTGTTTTACTAAATGACTTATAATAAGACAACATTGTACTTAAATAACAAAATTAAATAAATATATTTTTGAAATCTGCTAGTTATTGTTGGTGCATGAAATAATTTTGGATGCTACCTACAGGTACAGTACAGTACGAATTCTGGGCTTTAGGTTTAGGACAGGTTTTCAAAGTGTGTTGACAACTGGTTGCTGTCAAATCTGATTAACAAAGGCATCACACGTATATACATGGAAGTCCAAAATGACCATAATTAAATCGAGATATGACATTTTGAGCTAACTTTTCCAAATGAATCTCTCAGTGAATCTCCCTCTAACAGTGTCATCATCAACTACTTGCATGAAGTCATTGTTAGAGCATGAGCACCTGATTTGAAATAAATATTGCTTTAAGTAAAACTATTACTGTAGAAATTAAAACATTTAATAATAATGACTTAATAATGATTTTTATTTTAAGGTTATCTCTCTGCAAATCACCATTCAATTCAAAATGTATAGCATTAAGTGCAAAAATGTTGATAGACGCTGTACTGTAGAGTGCAGTGTTCACTATACAACAATGTGGAATCGACAGCAGAAAACTAAATAGAATAAACTACAAGGCCCTCAGCCTAATAAAAGGAGGAGCTGTGGTTGTAAAGCAGGCACCTTAACAACCAGGCTGCAAGTATGTCGCATTACATGCAGTTGTTTCAGTGTTTTCTTACCAACACCTAATCCAAACGTGAAATTAACCTGAAACGTGGTAACTCAGACCTCAATTCAAAATATCTGGAAGGTTTCTGGGTGGATGAACGACCATCACTATATCAGTTTTTGTTATATTGCTATAAGATGTATCCCTAAATATATGGAAGTTTAAACACTATGGGAATTTGCGGCTGCATTTAAAAACTTAATAACTAATTAACTTAACTTAACTAATTAAAAAATTAATTTGAAAATGGCCCGCCAACCAAAAAAAAACAACGAAAACACACACACACACACACACACACACACACACACACACACACACACACACACACACACACACACACACACACACACACACACACACACACACACACACACACACACACACTTAACAGTATCATCAGAATAACAGGCCACAGCCCCGAAGGTTATTCGCTATGATGACATCAGTGACTGCATCAAAGACAAACTGGATGTTGTTGGTATCTGTGGCGCAGGTCACGTGGGAGTAGACCTCCTTGGTGAGTGACTTGTTCTTAGTCTCGTATTGAGACTTGATGTAGGCAATCCCTTCCAGGTAAGTGTCTGGACCTGAGGAGAGACACGCAGAGATGAGGGAGCTGTATAGTGGGAGTCAGGAGAAGGATTAAAAGCAGGTGTCATCTCAACCTTTGCACCAGTGGGATGTGCCACATTGTCTACATCAGCACTATTTTCTGAAAACATAACCTTTGAGTTTCTTGCTCAGCACAGACACAGCTGAGCTGGTGTGTGGAGGACTGTACTTTCTGCTAGCCAAGCTGCCATAAATATTACTTGTGCAGCTTTTTCTATCAAAACAAAAACGTTGGTTTTTCGAAAGACAAATTCAATGTGATGTTGCTGAATACTGCCAATGAATTTTAATAATAAAGCAGAAGATGAATGCAACAGATGAGCTTCTCCGGCAGAAAAGATGGATATTGATTAAATGTTACAGCTATACCTAATCTACTATTTGGCCTTTTGGTTAAACTCCATTAAGAGCTACATGAGATAGTTCTCCCTGTAATACAATAATCTGGCATGAACTGGATTTAATCTGGGACTTTAGGTACTGTAGTGGTACCGTTTTGGGACAGAGTCAGATCTAAGTGAGTTGAGTCATTTCCTCTGGTGTTCCCAAAATCTACTTGGCTCTGAGCCTGTAGAAGCACTGTGGCTTGTCTTTATACGAACAAGTACGCAGGTCGTGTAAATGGAAGAAGAAGAGAAGAGGCAACAGGCCTGGAATCCTAATTCTCTCTTTCTCACAGTGTCGGGCCTTTTCCATCTTGCTTTCCCACAGTCGTGCTTTAACTAATTCCTCACAGTCTTTCTCACGTTGTGTGTTTTCCCTGTGTTGTCTTGTCTCTCTTACACTTGAGCTCCTCTTCTTTGGACTCTCAGTAACACTCATGAGCCCATTCAGACTTATCCGCTGTTTTTTTCTTGCCTGAGCCTAAATTATATACTACAGTATATGAATGAGGTGTAAATTATGTGACCTCATCATAACCCCTCATAACCCCTCATAAAATAAATGATTGTGTGCAGAGCTGCTGGTTTGAGAATCATAATATCACCATTCAGCATACAGAATAATTTACATGTACCAGTGTATTCAGGGAAGCAGACAGACAATGGTGACTTGGGGATCTTCTTTTCAAAGAGATCTTTTTTGTTGAGGAAAAGGATGATGGAGGTTTCCCTAAACCACTTGTTGTTGCAGATGGAATCAAAGAGCTTCAGAGACTCATGCATGCGATTCTGCAAAAAAGATATTAGCATGACTTAGCATGAATTCAAAAATACACAATCAGCCTTGCAAGCACATAAACACACCCCTAAATTAGCACATATCATTTACAGTCAAGGTTAAGGGGTTTAACTAATGCATTTGATTAACTGTTTAACATCCTATATTAAACACACTCCTCTGAAAGGTTCAAAGACAATTGGACAAGTTAACAGAAATAAAAGACTACAAAATATACAAATCATTTGTAGTGAGTAACTTCATACAATCTAGAGACCATGGAGCAGTTACTCCAATTAGACATTATAGCTGACTTGAGCTCTTCCTGGGTTTTCAGTTGCGCCTTGAGTAAGTGAAAGGCTGCTGTGCTGGGTTGAGATCAGGTCACTGTCAGCTCTATCAATTTGACAGTATGTGTTTCAATATGATAATAGTACATGGGCAGAACTCTAGATTTCTAGAAACGACCACGCTACTACATTACTGTAGGTTGTCAGTCAAATGATCAATAAACCTAGTTCCACTGACAAACATGTCCATGATACAAAACTAATATGCCAATGTAAGTCTGGATCTCCCAGACAATATCAGTGTCCAAAAAACACATGCACACCAGCCAGAAAAGCATAAACACGAAGAAGAACTGAGGAAATAAAAAAGAAGAAGAAGAACAATAGTACTAAGGAGTTCCCCTTGCCTGAAGAGAGCATCAGCATATTAGTAATAACTGTTTGTTATGAAAGCATTAAACAAACCTACCCATTTAAGCTGTGAATTGTGAATTACATTCTATATTACAACCATGAATCATCATAAGCTAAATACTGTATGGAATTTGTAAAGGTATTCGTATTGACTTCATTACAGCGTGGCAAAATGTCTGTCATGTCCAAGAGATTATGTAATCTACATGTTTTAGTCTGAAAAAGGTCAAATGTAAACTAGCTGCTGGAATTAACATTTGAACGGTTCTACTAAGATTCATATTATTGAAGAAAACTTTGGGAATAAGCTGAAAGCAGTTCCTCTCTGGTTATGACCATTATTTACATAATATATGCATATATGAGTAACAGTGATCAATTATTTAAAGGCAAATATAACAGTAGCAAACTTTATTTATTTCATCACATGGAATGAGTTTAATTAGACAAGTAGCAGACAAATACAACATGCTGTAAAATATTTACAGATGTTAAGATTTAAAATTACAGTAACTTGTTAAACTGACAATTTACAGGCTTGGTTCACAAACACAATGGCACTGCTTTCGACTCTGGATGAGTGCATTAACCTACTAGAAGGTTTCATACCTGTCTGTGGGTGGAGCTTCTGTAGAAGATCTGACTGCTGATTGGTTAGAGAGGACAGTCGATGGCGAGAGTGACAGGAGTGGAAGGAGCCAAGATGCTGCAGGGCCGAGCTTAAAGCAGGAACAGAACGTGCAAGGCACCCAACCCCACCCATATCCCACTTCCCTTGTATAGCAGCCCCCCACACACACACAAATTACCCCCCCCCACACACACATCTAGTGCTGAAAAGAAAGTGTTTAGAGGTAAAAGGACAAGATACAGGCAGTTTTCACAGAGAGCAACTGTCATTTCAGAAAATAAGCTGTATACAAAGACAGTGTTTCAACAAAAACAAGACAAGGAAAAGCCAAGAAAAACTAAATGCAAGCAGTTCTTGAATTGAAAGAGGGAAATTATGAAGCAAGTAGTATGAAATAAACTGTCTGTGTGTTCGCTCTTGTTACATTGTGTGAACCTGAATATGTATTTTCTGACCAAAGTAAGGAGAATTTAAAGAGCTGTTTGAGGGTTAAGATTTGGTTTTAGGGCTAAGGTAGGAATGAGGTGAAGACACCTTTTCCAGTTCTCAACTATGAGTTGTTGCATAGTTGCAAGGTGTAACATTAGAAATAAGTCAGAATTGAGCTTTGGTTGGAATTAAAGCAAAGCTTAGACCTTTAGTTTGATGGTTGGGGTTAGTGGGGGCATTCGGGTACATAATCTTTCATAACTATTCATACTGTATAAGTTGTTCGTTTCTAAAGAACACCATGTTTTTCTTAAACTTTAAGAATTACAAATGTAAATATATAATATAAACTGCATTTTTAAAAAATGCACACGTTTTAGCTTTCATTCAAGTCCTTTCTTCATTTTCATTTTTCACATCCTTCTTATCCGTCTTTGTCAATAGCATCGTAAAAATTACAGTAGCCTTGGACATTTAAGGCCATGTAAACATACCTTATACTCAATCACTCACCTAAAATTAAGACTAAACAACCTTTAAATAACCTTTGAGGTGTTTGAGCTCTTCCAGTTGGATCAAGTACATGAAGCGCATCACTGTACCATTGCCTTTACTATAGAGTGTTATTTTTGCCAAAATATTTTACTGTGGAAAGTAATATGTAATGCCTGAATGGCTGGCCACGAATGTGTCAGATTGTAGAACTGACAGCGGACGTGGGAGTTGGGTTATTGGTATTGTAATTAAAACCTACGCTAATAATAACACGAGTGTTGAGGATATATTATCATATAAAAAAACATCACAAAACAAACAAACAAAAAACAGATCTGCTTTTATTGTTGTTTGTTTGTGTGACTAATATTTTTCTATATGGGGAAAATGCATTTTGCAGCTATTGCCTTGTGTTTGCTTTATTTTAACAGAAGGTTGTGTCGCGATATGACAAGAAAATAGCTTCCAAATTGAAATATGTCTTATCGTTGCAGTGCATACCAGGATTCTGTGTTATAATGGATTTCTCCTTGTATGACTGTTAAATAAGCAGTCTGATGTTCTTTGGGGATTATACTTTCTGATAACACAGGTAATATAAGTATTATTTACAAAAAATCTTTCTATTAATCAAAAATCTTATTTAAGAAATATTTAAGCAGATAAAGAGAAAAGAACGTCGAGAACAAGCTAAATGAACTAAAATCAAATATTTGGCTGAGTGGGAGCCTCTAACATGATAAATATGTCCTATCATCACAAGGATGTTTGTTGAGGCATGTATTGCGTGTAAAAAAAGTTGTAAATTAACATAATTTCCCTGCCTGGAATTCTAAGAGGAGGCACTTCAGGGTTATAAATAGCAGTCAATGCTGCAGCTGGTGTGTTATATCTTACAGTTTTATCTTTACATCACACTTTGAGGTGACATGGGGGTAAAGTATAAATGAATAATACTTTGCTTAACATTCCCTACAAAAAGCACTCAAAACACAATTAGCAATATACCAGTAAATAATATACATAAATGACCAAATGGGTACTGCTATGGCATATTAATTATTCAAAATACAATAATGTGACTTAGGTAGTTGATTTGCATCGAGAAAAATGACACACATACAGTAGCCTTATATATATATTTGCATAGTGAAGTTTCTGCACCAGTGATGGATGAATCACCTATAACAAATGATTCCAAACATTGTTTTAAATATGGCCTAGTAGTATGCTGTGGATTTATTTTCATTGCCATGATTTAATATGCATGTACATAGATATAGCCACTGAATAGCTTGTACTATACAAAACTGACTATGTATAGTACAGTAAATGGGTCAAAAGGTTATATAGTGAGAGAGAAGCAGCAGAAGTGAGAAAGGGTTAGGTAGACTGAAAAAATATCTGTTCTTACCGTGGTCTCATCTTCATGCAGCACCTGGTCATATCCACTAAGTGCCACACAGAAGATGATGGCCGTGACGTCCTCGAAACAGTGGATCCACTTTTTCCTCTCCGACCGCTGACCTCCCACATCAAACAGCCTAATAGGTGGACAAAGAGACAGTTGTTAATCAGTTATTAGTTTTGTTGACTATAGTAGTTAGTGGTGTCAGTGCTGTCATCTTATCTGCGGTATCTTTAGCAGTGGAATATGCAGAAGGTTAAATATCACAAGTTACTGTATGGTTCAAGCGCAAACCAACTGTACCAGTGGAGGTGAATGATTACTTTCGGATACAGACTATTTTCATTGTGATTAGAGAAAATCAGAAATTCCAGTTAAATATGTGATGGGTATAACATTAAGTATATTGATAGGTTACATCTAATACAAGAATGATGTACCCACACACTGTCTGCCTGTTATAGAAACAGAGCTGACATTATTTAGGCTTGTCTATGCAACACACCCAGCACTTCGCCTACTCAACTACAAGAGCACCAACAAACTGCATCATCAGGCAGAACTAAAAATTCTTTGGATCAAGTGCGTGGTTATGCATCGAATTCACAACAAACAGTGGTGTACAATGTATGACACTGAGAAATAAAGAGGCGAAGTATAACAAACACGTGTGATGGTGCAATCATCCAGAAAAATAATTGCTGTTTACAGTTTATTAACCTCTGTGCATCATGTGCCTACCAAGATGTACATGCACAAAGGAGAAGCAGGAGTCAGTAATTAAATGAAAGGTCAGGAAGCCTTACCTAACACTAACCCCCCCCTCTCTTCTTTTCCTTCTACCATCCCATAATGCATCTCCTGTCCTCATTCCCACAGCTTCTGTGTCTAAATCAGTCTAAATTCTGAATCAGATCTCATTAAAAAGGCAGGCAATCAGGAACATAGACCTTTATTTAAAGCATTTAGTTTTATTAATTACAGAATAGAGCACTGCACTGCATGTGCGGATAGAGAAGCAGGCAGAGGACGCAGTGGAGGACAGAAACACAATACAGGAGATGGCAAAAGGAACCCACACATCTAAAGACCCAGAAATTAATACTGACCTAAAGTGGAGGTTCTTGAAGGTGAAGTGTGTCTCAACGATGCCTGTGGTCTTGACTCGGGTCCTCAGTATGTCCTGCTCTGTTGGCTGGTAGTCTGCTGCACCAATACGATCTAGGCTGTCTAGATAGCTGCATACAGGCAAACAAAAAAAACATTAAACCCAGCATTTTACCCTTAGGTTAGCTACAGTAGCAATGAGTAGGCACACAAGACTGTTAGGGGCTGCACTACGAAAGACTTAAAAATGTTACGTTATAAAATAATGCAACATTTTTAATGAGCTAACAACAGCTTAATAAGCTGCAATAGATAAAAGAAGAATTGGTCACTTGTCAATGATGACACGAGTGTGTGTCTGCATCACGGATGCCTCTATAAACTACTGTAATAGTTGCTCTGTACATTTCTTTTGTCAGTGTCATGTAGGCCTGACTCACCGATAACACAGTGAGTATGAGGGGGAGGCGTGTGATCACTTACTGTACATTGGCACGTTAGGGGTGCTGTAATCCAGTTTGCATTACATTACCATGAAGTATTTTGAGGCTCAGGTGGGTGACACGGTAGGCATAATGAGAACAATATGTCATGTACCAGCTGCATGACTGTCATCACAATGGTAGTAAATACTCTGGTCTACTGCCTGCAGTGGAGTCAGTTTCTAAGCTATACTTGCCTCCACAGGAGGTACTGTAACAGGTAGAGGTCAGCTATACATGAATGACTGGAATACAGTAGGTGGGAAATCTGTGTACAGTACTGATATGTACTGACTGATATGATCACCTCAGCCTTTTAATACTCATATGCTACAGAGAGTACGGAGAGTATTCAGACCCCATTACATTTTTACTGTTATATTGCAGTCATTTGCAAATCATTTAAGTTCATGTTTTTCCTCATCATTGTATGCACAGCACCCAATATTGACAGAAAAATATAGTATTGTTGAATTTTTTCAGATTTATTAAAAAAGAAAAACTAAAATATCACAAACGGTAAGTATTCAGACCCTTTGCTCAGTACTTAGTAGAAGCAACCTTTTGAGCTGTACCTGAAGCATTGGGCTGTCCTTTGCCCAATGCTTATGCTAAGACAGTAGAGTAAGTCAGGTAGAATGACAAGAGAAGAAAATAAAACTACATTGCACATCTATCTAGAGTAGTAAATATTAACTGTTACTTATAAATTTGCTGAGAGCGTTTTTTCCAAGCCCTGAAATGGATGCTGAGCTACTTTTAAGAGAATGAGAAAAAAGGCTACAGTAGATACCAGAGGGGAGGGAGATACTCTGCTTATTGCATAGACGCGCACACAGCTTCTGTGATAAGGACTATTGATTATACAGAAAGGAATATGGGTTAGAGTTAAGAGAGGAAGTCAATACAGAGAGCTGAAATAGGAAGGATGAAGAGAAGGTGAGAGGAGGAAAGCAGGTTGTTTTTCTCCTTAATACAAACAAGTAGCAGCTTTTGAAATGCTACTGTACATTTTACATGTGGTCTGATCCAAGTACTCAAATTATTTACTGTATCAGAACTAGAAGTAATTTCATTACAGATGTTGTACAGATAAACAATCTGGTATTCAAAACAATATTCAAGTTTTAGTCAAAGTCACAGTGGGTCTTTTAATTAATCTATTTTGGAAATAGATGAAAATCTTATTTTGGAATACTGTGTAATACTGGATACTACTGAAGTACTGTAACTACTAACCATGATAATCAGAAGGTAGAATTATGAAACAGTACAAAGTTGAAGAAAATTGCAAAGTAGAATTCCAAGCAATGTCTGCATCAAAGGTAAGTAATGCAACTATAAGGGAACAGAAGAATACCAGCAGTGTCAGTGTGGGCAATAAAATTATAGGTTCATTGTATGTAACAAATTAACATGAAGAAATATTCTGGTGCACACGTAGCACAGGTCTGCTTTAACATGCATTCAACATCTAAACAAGTAAAGAATGATGGTTCTCAGAAAACTGCCATAACTGTAGAAATTAGCCAATGTGGTTTGTGTATTTTTTCATGCCCGATTTCATTTCTTGATTAGCGTATCTAGTTGCCAACCTTTTCTCTATCCTGTCAGAATCCACCAGCTGTAAAGAACTGAAACCGAAATAAGCTGCAGTTAGATATTTTTACAGACAAAGAAAAGTGATGAATGTCAGTCAAGGCCGTCAATATTGTTGGACTTTAGGGGTGTGACTTTCACAGCTTTTATTGTCACAGGGAGGTGAACTATGCCAGCTTCTCCTCTCTACATGCACGACCTGAGGGCTGCTGCGCCCTGACAGTTTACAGACCATCACTTTATTCTGAGGGTTGCTGTCATCCTTCTTTTCATGGTGTATCAGGTAAATTAACACCAGATGCCAGTGTTTACTCCGCTCATATCCCTGGTGATGTAAAGAATTGATGATTATCACTAATAGAGTGTGTAGCACAAAAAAGAATGATACCCGTGATGTTATAAGGATTAGTGCATTGCGTTTTTCCAGCTCAGCAGGAGCAGCAGTGCTCCCACACGTAAAACTTAAAAAAACTTGTCACAAACTTTTTCTTATGACACTGTCCAGCCTTTAAAACATACAGTGTAGGTCAGGGGTGCCTACGCTTGTCTGGCTTGGTGCAATACAATTCAGTACTAAGCTTATTCTAATGACCTGCACTGCGTGAAGCCAACTGCAATCAACCGCACACATGTTGGGACCCAGATGTCAGAAGAAAACATCTTTCAACCAAGTGTGAAATGCCACAGTGAGGATTAGATGATAGACTAACATGTAATACATATGTTTGAATGATTACTCAGTACTGAAATAAAGCCCATTGCAAAATCATAAATAATACTTAAATACATTAGCTGTAAAGTATGCAGTTGACCACCAAAATGTGTGTGGCATGTATGTTTTCTACAGGATCAGTCCAAAGAGGGATGGCCCAGCTGCCCAGCTTCACAGCTGTTGCTAGGAGACAAAGCTTCAGATGGTTTAGATATGTGGTGTTCTGACACACTAAGTAATTAAACACAGCACTTGTGATTTTACTTATGATACAATGAACTACGTCATAAGACCTTAACAACATAGAGGCTATGATTAGTTTCTGGTTATCATTTTAAGCACTGAAGAAACTACAAATGTCACAACTGCCCAAATTGTGGCATTTTTTTGTTTTTTAGCCTTTCATGAAGACAGCTGACCTTAAAACATTACATGATTAAACAAGTCTATGATGCCAGAAATGGCTAAATGACAGATCTCCCAGCAGGAACACTCTATTGAAGTTGATATGGTGGAATAAGCTTTACATTATGGAATGAAAGGAAACTCAGTGAAGTTAAAATAAAAAGTGCATATACTGTAAATAATCAATATATGCAGTAAAAATGGTATATGATGCAATATGTCTGACATTTAACTTCAATCAGTTCTTAGCAAGCATTCTTAAACTGCTGCTATTAGTGGGCACTACTGTATGTGCTCTTGGTACTGTATATTTATAGAGTCCATAGTCTGGCCCCGTAGTAGCTTAAAAAAAGGCCAGATAAAGTAGTGACTCTGTCATGTGTGACGTGGTTATGTTAGTTATTGGTAATGGATGCCAAGCGGGTACACGGGTGGGGATAATTTATAGACAGAGTGGAGATTTATTGTGGTAAATAGGTCAGTACATCCAGGGCCTTTTGCACATAGATAGAGACAGAGTGGTGGCTTCAGGCAGCACTTGCTGTACTCAGAACGGTGCTTCTCTGCTTTCTATGCAATACAAACACAGTACATGCATGTGTGGTCACAAGCACCCACCCGAGCACTACACAATAACCTTCTTAACCAAAGAGTTTGAACACGTTTTCAAGTGTGAAGCAGTAGAAGTAACACCTGACAACTGAACTGTTTACGACAAAACACACACAAGATGTTTGCCACACTGAGAGACCATTTCTCTTTCAGTACTCATCATTCCTTACTTATTCACCTGTCTGTTTGCACGTCATTACTCATGCTTAACTTTTTTTAACGTCTTTCTTGTTAATTTCTTTCTCTGCATTCTGCCCCTAATGTCGTTTCTGCAGTAGCTTTGCTTTTACACAGTTTGGGCAGTATAATTATGTACAGTCCTGTAGATGTGATTTCTTTTTTTTTTTAATCCTTTATTATTTCACTGATTTGACTTTTGAAGTGTGCATCCATTATCATTGTCATGCTGTCAAGCTATCATTGGCGTGATACTGTCAGTGTTGGTTTTTTACTTCAAATAAACCCTCAATGTATACATGTTATCTAATTCAAAACCTACTGTTCAATCCATTCTCCACATCCATGCAGTGTTACGGCACAGGAGTGGTGTAAAGTGTGTTCACAATGACGTAATGACGGAGTCTAGCTCAATCCCTCCCTTTATTCTTATGCTCGACTTGATGGATGGTACAGTTTTTCATGCACAAACATGGCACTTGAGGGAAGTGACCTCCCCCACTCCTTCGTATTGCTCTCTCCCTTCTGCCTCCACCCACACAAAGGCACTCAGCATTAATCTGGCACACCACTTGGCTGTGTGTTGATGGTGAAAATGTATTCGGATTATAAATGAATATAACCGTTTGTGGTATAAAGAATGTATTCAACTTATACTGTAGGTTTCTTTTCTTCCAGTCTTAAAAAAAGAACTCAGCTGGGCAGTTGGCCCACATCAATGTGGTATTTCTGCATTTCTATTTTATGATGATGCACATCTTTCCCATATGGCACCAAATGTATTAATTTCTATTATTCTATAGATATTGGATTAGATTAATTATATATTAATTAATCTATTAATTTTCATTTTTACGCAGATGATACTCAGCTATATATGTCCTTGGAACCAAATGAAACAGATCAACTAGCATCAAATCCTGGATGTCCCAAAACTTCCTTCAACTAAACTTAGATAAAACCGAAATTCTTATTGTTGGACCTAAAAATCTGAGAGAGACACTATTGAGTCAGATAGCCACCCTGGATGGCATAACATTAGCTTCAGATTCTACTGTGAGGAACCTTGGTGTCATCTTTGACCAGGATCTCTCTTTTACATCATACATTAAACAAATCTCCAGAACCGCCTACTTCCATCTTAGAAATATAGGTAAAATCAGAAGCATCCTCTCTCAGAGCGATGCAGAGAAACTGATCCATGCATTTGTTACCTCTAGGCTGGAATACTGTAACTCCTTACTCATAGGATGTCCTAACAGCTCCTTAAAAAGCCTACAGCTTATTCAAAATGCTGCAGCCAGAGTCCTGACAGGACTTAAAAAGAGAGATCACATTTCTCCTACTGTACATTAGCTTCTCTGCACTGGCTGCCTGTAAAATGTAGGATAGAATTTAAAATTCTCCTACTCACCTACAAAGTACTCAATGATAAAGCTCCTTCTTATCTTAAAGACCTCATAGTTCCTTATGCTCCCAGCAGAACACTTCATTCTCAGAGCGCTGGGCTACTTGTGGTTCCTAGAGTGTTTAAATGTAGAACGAGGGGCAGAGCTTTTAGCTACCAAGGTTTGAGAAGCTGCTTAGAACCTTCCTTTTTGATAAAGCTTATAGTTAGAGATGATTCAGGTCACTGGCAATGATTGTTAGTCACAGGAACCATCTCTTATCCAATAACCTCCCATCATTGTCCCATGTTTAACTAACTCTCTCTCTCTCTCTCTCTCTCTCCCCCTCCCTACCTACCTACCTACCTACCTACCTACCTACCTACCTACCTACCTACCTACACCTCTACCTCTACCTCTACCTCACCTACAGGTATCATAGGACTCAAAGTTTGGTGTCTGTGATGGGCAGCTGCGGATCCAACCATCCTGCCTGTATCCAGTCCCTGGTCCAACCATCCTGCCTGTGCTCTGTTGTTGCTTGTTGTTGCTTGTTGTTGTTGCTGTGCTTTTCTCTCTCTCTATCCTCTCACCCCAACCGGTCGAGGCAGATGGCCGCCCACATCCAGTCTGGTTCTGCTGGAGGTTTCTTCCTCGTTAGAGAGGGAGTTTTTCCTCTCCACTGTTGCTGTCAAATTAAATGCTTGCTGTATGTGGGATTTGTTGGGTTTAGTTTTGTGAGGTTTTAAACCTTACTTTGTAATGTGCCTTGAGATAACTTTGTTGTGATTTGGCGCTATATAAATAAAATTGAATTGTTGATTTTGTTAATGTAGTGTAGGTACCCAATAAAACCTGGACTGGGGGGAAATAGAATTGAAACACACCAGTGCAGCAGTTATTCCACCTGCATACTGCACTTCCATACATTATCTGAGTGATACACTGCAAGCACATAAATGACCATGTGCACTTACTACTGTGCTGAATCATTGAGCTGGTATTCTCGGGCACGGCTGAAGCACTCCTGGATGCCCGAGTCGGACCACAGGCGCATCATGGCGGACAGCAGCTCGGCAGAGTAAGGCTCCGTGTCCTCCATGCGGCTGACCACATCACACACCATCTTCGCATCAGCCTAGTGAAAATCCATAAGAGTGGTGGTTAAAATCCAAAGAAGCCTACGGAGCTGTTGTTGTACAGTACAGTTTGTGCCTTATTCAAATATGATGATAATATGATAATAAAATGATAAGACATCAGCATAATAGTGGCAAACATCCATTATAGCGTGTACAATGCATTTTTAACAGTGTGCCAGAAGTGAAACAATATCCATCCATCCTAAATATGAAGTCCAGTCCACTGCATGTCATAATTGCATGTCGCTAAATTGTGAAAGGAAGCAGGACCCAGCATATTTTAGGGGATTAAGGAGAGAAAAATAAATAAATCAAAGCTTTAGGTAAAAAGATTTGCCAAAATTCAAATTTCTAAAAGCCTAAACTTTAGTAGGGATCCTGAATCACTGCAGTTACAGAAACACAACACAAACTTACTGTACTCCAGGCCAGGGTTTAACTAACATAAAACTGCACTGTGGGCAAAGACTTTTGTTTCATATGTGGATTTTAACATGTTAACCAAGCTAACACTGAACTTTTACAACTCTGTCTGCAGGTATTTCTGTCAGTGTGGTGAATTTATTACTACAGCCCGAGAAGCGTTGGACTCAGCAAAATAACACATCCTGGCCTCTATGCAGCTGAGTAGCACTGAAATCGAATCATCTATGCAACGCTACGCCTTGATAAATGGTCACTGTAACAATAAATCATTGGGTCCTGTTTCAGAAAAGAATGGAATTACTTTCACTTAACCAGTGAAACAGAGCAATATGAGCACTGTGTGTTGCTATTCCCTTTACTGTAATTTCAGCCAGACATTATAATTAGATCGTGCAGCACTAGGACTGTTTGAGTTTCCACATTCCACAAAAATTAACAATGCGCAAAACATCAGGAGGAGATAATAACTGATTACATGGGTTTTGGAGATTTGACAGTATGCCTATGCGCCCCCAACAGCAACCTGATTAAAACCCACCCAGTCTGACACGCTCACACCTGGGAGTTGCTCTGCGCCGCCAGCAGAGCCACATTACAGGCTCATTTTATCTAGTAGGGGAGTTTTATTTCTTCTCATTCATTGTGGAAAATAGTCAGAAACTTGACATGCTTAACATCAAAAAAGCTGTATTTTAAAATATATACTGTATTGTACTTGCTAAGGCAAGTGAAATACATAGCTGCCTCCGGTTGTTTTTTAATCCTCCCAGCCTCGTTTGACCTCACCCAGTCACTAATTTCTCCTCTGAGCTATTGCCCCCCCTTCCTCATCATCCTCTACCAGTCTGTTTCTCTCTGACCTTTTTATCATCTCTCCTTCCATCTATGCTTTTGGCCATGTTTGTTTTGCTCTTTTACATTTGTCCTTCCTGGCATACTGTAGTCCCCCATTTTTTCTGTTTTTTTATCTATTCCGTTTCGTCACACCAGGATTCTCTTTTGATTTTTGACCACCCTACCTCGCCTTCGGCCAGTCTTCTATGCCCCTTACCTCTAAATCTACATTATCTCCTGTACTTGGCCATCATCTATTTGTTCCTTTTAAAACTAGACCCTTCCCCAGTGTCTGTTATCAAGCTATATTTGGCCCTGGTATCGAGTTGAGATTGTGTGTGTGTGTGTGTGTGTGTGTGTGTGTGTGTGTGTGTGTGTGTGTGTGTGTGTGTGTGTGTAGGTGTGTGTAGGTGTGTGTGTGTGTGTGTGTGTGTGTGCGCGCGCAGATTTTTCTATATAACAAAAAGTGATGCAAAATCCACATGCCTTAAGGGAGAAACTTGCAGTGAATGTTTGTTATTGACCAACCCCTTTCTGAATTCTGTGGTGGACTCACAACATTACATTTTTTTAACATATTCTTTTCTATTTCTGAATAGAATATACAGACAAGCAGAGAGCTACAGTATTAATTATGGATTCTAGTGTGCAAGCCCTGGCCAGAACAGTCATACTGTACAATATTCACTGGTATAAACAACAAACTCATTATCCTAGATTAAAAATACCTCCATTTTCTATGTAAACCACAGGACAAAATCTCCTTTTCAAAATAAGAACAAACGGTGCTGAGTGATTTATTTGCTCTTCTACAGTATAGTCAGCAGCCCTTTTGAAAAAGGAGTCATGGTAGCGAGAGTGTCTAGGAGCCACATTTAGGCGTCCTTAAAACTCCATGGCATGATCCTTGGCATGTTAAGACATTATCACACCGTAAACATGCTCTCTTTCACATGTCACTAAGTTGAAGCTCTGGCTACTGGTCAATCTTTACCAGGCTGGTCCATATTCCATATTCCAAGGAATTTGTTTTGATGTAGATGTCAAGTAAAGCTCTGTTGCATCTTAATGTCTCCTACTTAAGCTCTGTCCTTTCTGTCAACACAATGTCTGATATAGAATGCGAGAGAGTTTTCCCACAGAAGTGAGAGGGTGGGGTGTGCCAGTAGACAACAGAGGAGGAGAAAGGGAAAAAAGATGGCAATAAGGTGAAATAATGAAGTGGATACATACAGTAGATGAACATACTTTTTGATGGTCAAGATGTGATTTTTGGGCTGAGGTCAGAATTGAGTTTTGGTTCTGATTGGAGCAAAGGTTAGACGCATTATGTCAATGGTGAGGCCCCACGTAGACTTGAAACACGAAACTGCGTGTGTGTGTGTGTGTGTGTGTGTGTGTGTGTGTGTGTGTGTGTGTGTGTGTGTGTGTGTGTGTGTGTGTGTGTGTGTGTAGGAGGGGGGGGGGACCATAAACCATGTTTTTGCTATCAAGGTGAGGACACTGCAACAACGTGGGGACACTTGGCAGGTCCCACCGGTCCGAAAGATTTTTTGAGGGCCAAGATGTGATTTTAGGGCTGTGGTTAGAATTGAGTTTTGGTTCAGATTAGAGCAAAGATTAGACGTGTGCCTTTATTTGTGATGGTTAGGGTTAGGGTAAGGCGCTAGGGAAAGCATTATGTCAATGGGAAGTCCCCACGTTGATGACAAACACGACTGTATGTGTGTGTGTGTGTGTGTGTGTGTGTGTGTGTGTGTGTGTGTGTGTGTGTGTGTGTGTGTGTGTGTGTGTGTGTGTGTGTGTGTGTGTGTGTGTCCAGACAAGAGTGTGTTCTAGTACTGGGCAGTGAGCCACAGACACACTTAATACCCACAGCCAAAGCCAAAGATACTGTCTAAACAGACATTTTAAAAAGCGCAAACACCCACACTCGCATGCATACACACACGTATACGGTGAAGAGTGTACTTATGTCCCTTTAACCGACTGTTGAGACAAGCTCAGTCTTTTTATCCTTACAGTATGCAGCAATTGATGAACTTGACCTCAGCATTCACATGTAATAAACAGTAAGTCATAGAGCATTTGTGAGGGAAGCTGGAAGGCTTTACTCCTGACCCTAAATTACTATTTATATTTAGAGAATACTTGTGTACAAGAACCTGACTATGAAATGTTAGGATGCTTTTTGTGTAGCTGACCCAAACTAGACTCACAGCTCAACTCACAGCTGGAAATTGTGGTTATTTACATGCCATCTTCTGCCTAGATGCCTGGAAATCTTAACTACATCAGCAAATGTTTTTTAGGTATTGTTCATCTCAAGAAGATGATGTTAACTGCAGCTTAGGAAAAAGAGGTGGTTCAGGCATCTAATGCATGAGCTTTCAGCAGCTACTGTATATGAATTAATGTTTCGGTTGCAGATATTCAACTGTTAATTATCGACTAAAGGAAAGCTAACAAAATGACGTAAGCTAAATGTTTTTGTGTGCTAAATGAGCATTTAGCATCATTCAGCCATTTTTGTCTTACATTTAGAAAAGCAATGCAGTTTTGAAGCACAGTAGATGCAGTTCATCTCACATTCACCCCCAAGGGAAATAATATTACATCTAAGCCACCTTATGCATTATTTGCTTTGCAAACATTTATTCAAGTCAATAATCATTTGATATGAAATGACTTATGTTAATGCAAATAAAGCAAGACTCAATATCATTATTTGTCTTCAACTGATCATTTTAATTCTTCTATGTGCTTGTTTTTGCAGTTCTGCCTTGCTGGCTTGATACAATTCTCTTGTTTGATAAGTACCATTTGAAATCAAATGATGTAATCTCACATCCAAATGAAATAATTAAGAAGAATATCAAGTATAACTCAGAGGGGAGTCAAGCAATGTAGGTGCAGTTGCAGGCCATTTATTAAGAAAAAAAAAAGTTCACTATTTGAGCACCCTCATTTGGCAATTATTAAAACCATATGCTTGAAAACATGGCGGGTAATTAGATGTTACCAAAATATTACCAAAATATTAAACTGGGATACAGAGGTCCTAAATACAGTACAATTATCATGAACACTTCATGTTAAGATTTGGTTTAATGACCTTTAGTACAGTAAATACAGTATTTACCAGATGCTTCTGTAATCATAAAGAAGGTTTGCTGGAATTCTGCTTCAACATGGTCACATATTATAACTTAATTCCAAATCAATAAATATTAAAACCACACAAGTAAAAACATAAATAAAAGTAAATCACTGAAAGCTCAACATTGTAATGACATTTATTTTCACAACATCTGCATATACCGGACACTTTGCGTGTGACTGCAACTGTGCACGCAAATGAGTATTCAAATGTTTGTTTCACATTAACTAGGACCTGATAGACATGCTGTCTCCCAAAGATTATTAAAAGCTCATTTACTGGTCTTATTAAGCATATCATGTATCGGCAATGATCTCTTTAAATCAAATTAAAGGACAAGTCCAATTTTCATTTACTGAACTAAGACTGTGGACTACCTGTGAGGATGATACAGTATGAACGCCCCTTTGACTTGCTTGTACTGTTTGCAGCTAAACTGTATAAGGTACTACTTATAACCCACACCATGTCATCTGGAGGAGTTGTTGGTAACAAGTCTCAATCAACAAATCATCATCAATCATTTAGTGCAGCCCCCCTCTCTCTGGCTGTTGTTCTCAGCCAGACCTCTCCTCCCTTCTATTTCTGGACTTGACTTCACTCTTTTAGTCATCATCTTCATACTTACTGTCAATCATACATGCTTTACTTTTCGGTTTTGTATTATTATTTATAATTAAAAAAAATATTTTTTTACACACACACACACACACACACACACACACACACACACACACACACACACACACACACACACACACACACACACACACCTCAGTATGTTCATCTACTATATGTATCCACTTCATTATTTCACCTCATTACCATCTCCTCCTCTGTTGTCTACTGGCACACCCCACCCTCTCACTTCTCTCTCCTTCTCTCTCACTCCTCCGCATCATGTGATTCTCAGCTGCAGTTGCCATGGTGACCATCCTCATTTCCCAGGAATGCAATCGTGTCTGATTCATCCTCTCCCTCTTTCCCATCCATTCTGCCGCACCCTCCTCCTCAGCATCATTTACCATTTACCATATAACACATTTTCTGTGTTATTACATCTGTAAGATCATGTTGCTGGCATACAGCAGAGGTCACGTTCGGCCATTGCATCTTACAACACACACCCTGTTTCCTCCACTCTACTCCTGCTGTACTTCTTACCCTCGCCTCCCTCTTTGTAGCTATTGCTGAATAATGGAAGTGATGAAATATTTAACCGTTGCCCAGCCCTCCCATAGAGTGCTCTAGCGGAGCCCTAACACACGTGTGTTTGTGGTCCATCCGTTGCCAAATACATGGGCATACTCACCAAATACAGCACCGCACACAAGAAGAGGTAAAAAACAGTAGTGAATACGTGGCATACACAATGTGTGGTCAGGAGTGTAAACTAGACTGAAACAAAAGCAACAGTGCTACTGTATGTTATGCCCATGTTAACCTCAGGAGAAAAAGGAGGAGCAGGCACAGCTTTGCATGTAATCCTAACTCCAGACATACAGGACAGTCTATTCATGAGGCTACTGCCATTCTCTTACTTCCTAGATGTGCATTGGCCTTTAGTGAGATTTGATTAGACAGTGCAGCTTCTCTCTGCAGAGTGTGTTCTAACACTACAATGCTGAAAAGACTCAGTGCTCCCAGATTTCCAGGGAAAGCACTGTTTCCAGTCTGTTGCTAGTTATGACATTGAGATATGTGCCTAGCTTCCAGCAGTAGCTGTGCCAACACTCTAAGATCATTCTTACTGACAAATAGACATATCCCTGCCTTAAGCTGGCAGGTTCATTTGTCCATATAAAAAAAATCTGTATTTAATTTAATTTAATTTAAGGTAGTTTAAGCAAAGGTGTGCATCACTGGACTCAAATATGCTTAAAACCATACAGTAGAGCCCAGACTTCATTCAGTTCCCTTTTTAGACTAGATGTACACGTACTGAACCATTCTATCTACAATTCTCAAGACTTAAACAGCCCTGCCATGCAAAGTGTAATTATTGGATCAAAGTAAAATATGTGTTACTGGTGAAAATGAATGAGTTTCTATACTAAGTATGGTCATGCAGCTCAAGAAGACAGAGTCTGTCTTGGTCTACAGCAATTCTTAAGAAGTCATCCTTCTCTCTCCAAACATCTGTTCCTACAGTAGCTCATCCTGCCAGGGTTCTCGGCTAAACAGGGAATGTGACTGTTCTTTGTTTTGCCTTACGGTAATTTTTATTGTCCTCAAAAAAATGAAGGTTACACTCACAATATAAGTTGTTGACTTGCTTACTAATTTATTATGGTTCTAGTGTTTTTCACTATAATTATTATATTATATTATATTTTTTGTAATCGTTTAAAAAAACAAATGCAGTAGGATGTTAGTAGGATGTTTTTAAATTATAAAACATTCCCATTTACTTAGTTTTAACAGCCTCCATTATCTATTTACTCTGTTTTATTCCTGCATTCGTGATTTTTTTTATTACCAATCATACTACTTTACCAAACAACCTGAACCCCAAAGGCTTCCTTTCACACTTCAGATTTGGCTGCTTTCAACTTCCTATTCCCAACTGTCAGCATGGTGCTCTGAGCATGCTCTCTCAACATTACACCTTCATTCCTTGTGTCTGTGCAATATCAGACTCTTGGCCAGTCTGCCTCTCTGTCACTCATTGTCTTTTTCTTCTCACACTTCATCTATACTTAGACCCAGCAATGAGCTGTCACCCCCTCCTCTGTCTAAACATACTGTGTCCTCTGAGTCTAGTGGTGAACACATGCACGCTCACTTACAGACATGTACACCATACTGATAAAGTTTAGCCCAACCATCTACAGACACTGAAGACAACTAGCCAACTATAGGCCCATTTCAAATTTACCCTTTATTTCCAAGATTCTGGAAAAAATCGTGGCTAAACAATTATCTGACCACCTGAGTGGGAATAACCTGTACGAAGATTTTCAGTCAGGATTTAGAAAACATCATAGCACAGAAACAGCTCTGGTTAGAGTCACTAATGATCTTCTATTAGCTTTGGACAATGGTCTAGTTTCTGTCCTTGTCCTGTTAGATCTTAGTGCTGCATTTGATACAATTGATTATAACATTCTATTACAGACACTAGAACATAGAATAGGGATTAATGGAACAGCATTGGGATGGTTTAAATCCTATTGTTGAACAGATTCCAGTTTGTTCATGTTAATGATGAATTCTCCACATGCACAAGGATTAGCTATGGAGTACCACAGGGTTCTGTGCTGGGTCCAATTCTGTTTAGCCTATACATGTCTCCTCTAGGTGAGATTATTAGAAAGCATTCTATTAATCTTCATTTTTACGCAGATGATACTCATCTATATATGTCCTTGAAACCAAATGAAACAGATCAACTAGTCAAAATTCAGGGTTGTTTAAAAGACATCAAATCCTGGATGTCCCAAAACTTCCTTCAACTAAACTCAGATAAAACCGAGGTTCTTATTGTTGGGCCTAAAAATCTGAGAGAGACACTATTGAGTCAGATAGCCACCCTGGATGGCATAACATTAGCTTCAGATTCTACTGTGAGGAACCTTGGTGTCATCTTTGACCAGGTTCTCTCTTTTACATCATACATTAAACAAATCTCCAGAACCGCCTTCTTCCATCTTAGAAATATAGTTAAAATAAGAAGCATCCTCTCTCAGAGAGATGCAGAGAAACTGATCCATGCATTTGTTACCTCTAGGCTGGACTACTGTAACTCCTTACTCATAGGATGTCCTAACAGCTCCTTAAAAAGTCTACAGCTTATTCAAAATGCTGCAGCCAGAGTTCTGACAGGACTTAGAAAGAGAGATCACATTTCTCCTACATCAGCTTCTCTGCACTGGCTGCCTGTAAAATGTAGGATAGAATTTAAAATTCTCCTACTCACCTACAAAGTACTCAATAATAAAGCTCCTTCTTATCTTAAAAGACCTCATAGTTCCTTATGCTCCCAGCAGAACACTTTGTTCTCAGAGCGCTGGGCTACTTGTGGTTCCTAGAGTGTTTAAATGTAGAACAGGGGGCAGAGCTTTTAGCTACCAAGCTCCTCTCCTCTGGAACCAGCTCCCTCTTCAGGTTCGAGAAGCTGACACACTCTCCGCCTTTAAGATTAGGCTTAAAACCTTCCTTTTTGATAAAGCTTATAGTTAGTTAGAGATGGTTCAGGTCACTTGCAATGATTGTTAGTCACAGAAACCATCTCTTAGTTAAGCTGCAATAGACATAGACTGCTGGGGGACTTAATTTATACACTGAGGTCCTCTGTTTCCTTCTACCTCCTCTGTCCAATAACCTCCCATCATTGTCCCATGTTTAACTAACCTTGTCTCTTTCTCTCCAGTAGTTGTGCTTCTCTCCCTTTCTCTCCCTTTCCCTCTCTCTCTCTCTCCCCCACTCTCTCTCCTTACCTACAGGTATCATAGGACTCAAAGTTTGGTGTCTGTGATGGGCAGCTGCGGATCCAACCATCCTGCCTGTATCCAGTCCCTGGTCCAACCATCCTGCCTGTGCTCTGTTATTGCTTGTTGTTGCTTGTTGTTGTTGCTGTGCTTTTTCCTCTCACCCCAACCGGTCGAGGCAGATGGCCGCCCACATCCAGTCTGGTTCTGCTGGAGGTTTCTTCCTCGTTAAAGAGGGAGTTTTTCCTCTCCACTGTTGCTGTCAAATTAAATGCTTGCTATATGTGGGATTCGTTGGGTTTAGTTGTGTGAGGTTTTAAACCTTACTTTGTAAAGTGCCTTGAAATAACTTTGTTGTGATTTGGCGCTATATAGATAAAATGGAATTGAATTGAATTGAATTGAAGACTGCTTCTGCACATGTGAGAATTTAAGAGTGAACTATTAGAAAGGAGAAGTACTTCTTGTTGCTGCTTGGGAGTTATCTCTCCAACGGTTTAGCAGCCTAATTACAGTATATAGCGCACTGCTGTCTCTGGATATTTGTGGCCTGTTGTCATCCATGCCAACCACCAGTACAGTTGATTCCTAAATTATAATGTTTGTCACCTGTGTTATATTAAAGTTAAGCTATAGTGTATGTAACTTTGAAAACATGCACTATATAGTTTGATTTCTTCAGTATTTCCAAAGTATAATTAAAATCAGTGGGAGGTGGTAAAATTAAACAAATTCTTGGATTTGCCTTAATCATCAGAGCCAGTAGCCTCTGCTGTTTAAGGTTGTGTTGTTGTGTATTTCTATGCTGTCACGGTCAAGTCTAATGTAGACAGAACTACATAAATGGTTCACCCTACAGATTGACATGGTCCAATGAGTGTCATTCTTGAGTAGGGTTCACCAAGACCTCCAAGGGTTTAAATGTACCAGTCAATTCATTTAGTGGCAGTGTGAGAATAGTAATTCAATACGGATCCTAACTGTAGTTGTTAAAAATGCCTCTGTGCGATTCCTTCAGGGGAGATCTAGACACATTCAACCTGGGAGGGAAACTCCGTGACAAACTGGAAAAGACTTACATATCACAAGAGGCCTGCTGAAGGGTGTTTAGGGAATTGTTGGAGAAAATATACCCCAAGAGAATGATAGTGGACTTTTTGGCATTTGCTTTTTAAAACAACATAGAAATTCATAGAAAGTGATTACTGAAAAGTACACAGACAATTATTGCTTTGTATCATGATAAGATAGCTGTGGAAACCTTTCATATAATTCAATGGATCTTCTCACATGCAGGTTATGAACAGGCAGTCAAAAGGTTGTTTGTGAGAGAAAAGGTAAAATGCCACTGCATTGAAAGTAAGTAAAGTGAGTGTATGAAAATGAGTTGAAAGAGAATTTGTGGAGGCCCCTACTCCAATGTGTAGGGTGAAGAGAGTTGGGCAACACCCAACATCCAATCAAGTAAAACATAGGTGGTCAGGTGACTGCATAGCTGAGTGTTTTAATAGAGGTGACTGTCTTGTTGGGTTGCTACGATTACTGGTTGGTATCTTAGAGACTGGCAATGGGGTTTATAGAAAACTGAATGGTAGAACACACAGTGGAAAGACAGGAGGATAAAATAGAAGAAGTAACACCCATGTCTTGCTTCTGAACACGTGTATACAGTACTAGCAAATATTCGAAAGTGTGCAGATGTGTCTGTGTTTCTATGGCTGTGTGGAAAATTTACACTACAAAAGAGATGAGAGAAATCAATTAGGTAAGTGTCCACACAAATTAAGGGCTACCTACTATTTAAAAATTAAAATCTTACTCTTAAAATGCAATAAAAAAACACAACTAAGTGCTGCATACTGGTTTCGACCATATCAAGTCACTGAAAACAAAAACTGGTTAAGCTTCAGATCGTTTTCTTTTCGCCTTCTAAACCCTGTCACAAAACAGTAAAGGTGTAAAATTCAACTCTGGATCTTTGAAGAAGACATATTCAATATTTAAAACAGAAACTGTTTGTGGTCATATTGTAATTGCCTACACGCACATGCAAGTACACAAGTTTGTTTCCATAGTACATAAAAGAAGGAAGACAGTAACTAAGTAGGTTAGTAAGTACAGAACAAAAATATTGATTTGCAATTTACTGCAATGACTTTGAATTTGAAAAAAAAACAGGCTTGTGTGACTGTGCATTTGATCGAGAATGCTTTTGAGGAACAGCTTATAAAATGCACACACAGTCAATGGCAGATTCAATGTGAATTAGGGGCTGTTTTGGCTTAGTTACGACCATGACCTGTACGTATGTGTGAGTCATCAATCCATAAGCCACAGAGAGAGAGAGAGAGAGTTTAAATATTACAACAACCACGCAGGGTTAAAATGAAAAAAGAAAAACTCAAAAAACTCAAAGAAAAAAAAAACAAGAAACACACAATAGCAGCATGGTGACAAAACTCAGTTCTCGACTTAATTTGAGCAGTATTTTCCTTAAGTTCACGAAACATTCTTCATCCATGAAACAACCATTGATCTTCACAACCCTCTTATTTTCGGTGCCACAAAAATTGTTTAACCCAATCAACCGGGTAGGCCTTGGGCTCCGTTGACCGAGATCTACAGTCAGACATTTCACTGAGCTTAGAGAGATCCCACCCTCACTGAGATCTGAATCTACAAGTGATGGTCGGCTGTCTGTTTTATTCTCCTTTACTTTTTTTCCAGGGCCTAACTGATCATGCATGTCATCAACAGTAGTGTCGCTTTTTCTCTTTTTGTGACGTTCTTTTATACCATCGCCCATCCCTGTGTTCTCTTCAGCTACAGCATTGTTTACAATTAAGTCCCGATTACACATTTCTACATCATTTCAATTCTGCCTTCCCACAGTTGACATATCAGCAACTTAACTTCCATTTAAAGTCTCAAATTCAGCCTGTTTAGACTGTGGGTATCAGTCTCGACCACAGTGTCTTGTCCACTCACTACTTGTGTTTCTCCACCACTAGCCTCATCCTGCTGGTCTGCACCTTCTCCACCGTTCTCTTGTCCATATGCACCTTCTCCACCGTTCTCTTGTCCATATGCACCTTCTCCACCGTTCTTCCATTGGCTTCTCCTCTATGCTGATACTCTCTGCCATAGCCAGCTGCAGGGCCTCCTACACCCGAGTGGAAGTTGCCCCCAGCTTTGTCTGTGCAGGTTGATTAAATGTCCTTCTTTGCCACAACCAAAGCATTTTATAGTCTCTGATGTTATAAACAGTACATAATCATAGTCAATTCTGAGCCTAAAACCCAGATTCAGTTCTTCCTCCTTGTTGTTAAGGACCATGTACACCTGATGCCTGTGAGAAATCACATGACTCAGTTTGTACTGTTTACAGCCCAATGATAGCTTTTTAATAGGAGAGATTATTTTTCCGTGCCTGGATAGTTATTTTTCTAACAGGTCATCGCTGACCTGAAAGGTGACCGACCACCACAGCCACAGCAACCGCACACTCGTCCATGGAAAAACGAGAAGCAGCAGCGATCCTCAGGTCGTGCTTGTGCGTTAGCTCGGTGAACATCATGCTGGCGGTGGTTTGCACCTGCAGACGCCGGTCAGCGAAAAAACACAGGAAAAACCCCTCAAAAAGACCCCCAACTCGGAGGACTCACTATAGAAGTGAACACTCACCAGAACACACCAAAGCATACAGACATCAGACCCTGCAGCACTTTTTCTCTATGTCACCCTCTCCATCACAGCAGCTTCCAGTTTTTACTGTTTCTGCTGTACAGCTGCATACTGACATATCTAATATACACGTGAACTCCAAAACAAAAAACTAAGTAGAATACTTCCATGTTTGTATTGTGAAAGATTTACAGTGGCTGTACAGGCTGTAAAGTAGGGGGTAAACTACAGTACAGTATGTAGCTGCTACAGTAAGCTATAGTATACTAGTTCCCTGAGCTTTTTCTGTTCCTTATTAACTACTGTACATGTTACTAGGACTGTACTGGGACACTTTCAATCACATTCACATTCAATATAATTTTTTGTTAAATTGAAAGAAACTAAGACTGTTCGCTAATAAGCTCACAGAGATCTACAGTTCTGTACAGTAGTTTGCATACATCTACGTAGCTCTGTACTTCTCAGTGAGAACCCATCCATTATCCCAAGTGCTTTTCCTGTTAAGGTTATGAGGCACAGAGGTGCAGGTTGTGTCTCACCTGTCATACTGGATCAGGTGCACCCAGATCCTGTAGGACTGTAACATACTGTATATAATAAACTGCTTGTCGCACAGAAATGATGAGCACATTGTACATTATGGAACTAAAAATATAAAACTAAGAAGGGCAGAACCATTGGGCAGTTTCACAAAAGAGAATGCTACACTAGATTGGTAAGCTGGTCAACTAGTGACCAGGGAAGTAAAATGTTGTTATGTTCCATATTGTATTTCATTCTAGGGTCAACCCGCTGCTTTATACTGAATGAAGGGGGGAAGGTATAAAAGATGAAAAAAAAGGTGCGTGAATAGGAGGAGGAGGGGAGGAATGTCTGGTAGGATGAACATGAAAGACGGGGAGAAGAGGAGTGTGATGGTGAGAAAGCAGTTCAGAGAAGGGGAGAGAAAAAGACTAAAACCAGCTTTCCATTAAAACGCCAGACACGTTGGGGCCCATGTTATGTCATTACTCGACACAAAAACACACAGATGCACAAATCCGCACACACACCCCTGAGCTTTTCTCCTCTGGCTGATCAATAGATGCAGCCTCAGGATTACAGCACAAAAAAGAGCTGGAGAGCCAGGGAGGCCTTTGATGGTGAATTAGGACCGATCTAACAGCCTCACAGTCAGAGTCGGATGGCTATCTTTAACCCAAAGCCCTTGTACTGTAAATTCTTTGAAGAGAAAGAAGAAAACACTAGTGTTCCGGTGGAAGATGTCTGTGCACCTCAATATCGGACAGAACAATAAAAAAATGACCTTGATGTTCATTTGTAAAGCAGAAATTAACAGAGCTCTAAATTATTCTACAATGAGTATGAGTGAGACTGACAATATCCTTTTCCACTCAGCAACTAACAAGCTGCCGGTCTGCAGTTTATGGCACAAGAACACCAGCATCCATGCTCAGTTTAAATGCACATAAACCGGTTATGATCAAAATAAACAAACATCCTTACAGTTGACCCCCTTATAGTCCACATTATTTTTCAATAATTTTCACAGATGCGCACATACGCACGCACACACTTAGGGGACACCCCCATTTAGGGCTAAATTATTCACGAACAGAGAGGTTTTATGGTGTTAATAATTAAAGGACATGAATTAGAGGGGGGGGGGGTGCTCAACCATAATACTGTATATATTTTCTGTACTTCTATCTCTTTGACTTGCACATATTTTCTTCACATCTATCACAGTCTTCTTCATGATGTTCACATCTACCCTGCTCAGGTGTCCCTGTTACCATGGCAACAGCAGACATCAGAATTAATCACCCATCACACTCCGTTTCCCTTCGAGCTGCAATGACAACACACACAAACAAACAAACTTACACAAACACACATATCATAAGATATGTGCACGAACAGTGCACATACTGTGTCAAGCTGACATGGCACTGTCTGATTGCAGCTGACTTAAACCTTTACTTCAGAATGTTCTTCAGAACGTGTGAACCATGGGAGAACAGCGCTTTAAAGTCTATATATGAATTTTCAAAAACCTGTTGCTAATCTCTTATGAGTGAAGAATCAAAATCATGAAAAACAAAATTATTTGGTGTTAGCATTAACCTCAACTGTGAAGCAACCCAATAGTTGCATCACACGCATGTTGTGCACCATGCTGCTGTCTATAAGACCCGGGGGGGACATTCAGCTAATGAAACTAAATCATGGGTTAACTTGATAGTGCAGAAAATATAGTGCTCTTTTTACATCAACTGTCAGGAATTGTGTGTAATAATGTTATCTGAGATTGAATGTGTGCAGGTATATTGTACATTGAGTATAGTGGAGGAGAATTAAGCTGGAGCCGATAGTGTCATGTCATGTAGTGTACATGAGCTTGTGGCTAAGGGATGGATATTGCTCCTCTTGAAGTGGACATAAATACAGCTCTATCGACTAAAAGGCAGGAAGAGAGAAGGGCAGGGGGAGAGAAAGACAGAGAGGGAGAGACCCATGCTGATTTTATCTGCTAACCTTCAATTAGCAGCGGTAGTCAGCAGGGCATTGATTAGCCTCTAAATGCCAGAGCAGTGAGCAAACACCCACAATCACATCCACTCTGGCAAGAACAGGTGCGAATTAATGTCACAAGTAATTTCATAAGGATTAAATTTCCACGGACACTATCGGTAAATTGAGGATCTAAAATTATGAATGTATGCTGTCAAAGCATTGCCCGTTATAGATACAGTATTATAATATACAGTAAGATGCAGATTTTGGAGATTGTGTGGCAGCACCAGCATTCTATTACTGTGATTAACTGGATACAACTGTCCTTACTATTGTATAGACTGCGACAAATGCACTAACGCCCAATTTTTATTTATATATATTTTTTTTCTTTCATTACATTTCAGGCATTGGGGGCTTTTATCAATATGTATTCTTAGTGATCAATATTTTATCGTTAGAACACTTACGCCCCCAAAACCTCAGTGATACAATAAATAGTACAATTTAATATAATCCAAATCGTTTGGATTATGCCTTTTAAAAGGTTAGAGTCATGCTCTCATCAACCAGGATGCACTGAAGAATGCAATCTCTACAACTGCTTTCTTCCACCTTAAGAATGTTGCAAAAATCAGGAGCATTGCTATTCACAATTACTCAAAGCATTTATTACTTCTAGGCTACTGTAACTCATTTTCCAGTTCTGACTGGTGGGATCATATTTTTCCTACTGTACATAAGCTACTCTCCATTAGTTCCCTGTAGAACCTAAAATAGATTTTTTTTTCTCTCTACTTCCCCTTTACTCCAAAACATTGAAATACATGTTCACCCTGAACCTGGTTCCAATGCAGTTATTATTTTCTTCATTGTTATCCAGCCTAAGATTTGTAGTAGCTGCAGATCTTGTTAACAAAACTATTCATTCTGCCTAATCCAACACCTAATATTGGCTTCCAATAATTTTTTTAATTCATGCCAATAAAAGAATAATTGTATATGTCTGGTATTAATTGTTGTATTTGACTTTAGTATTTTCTTGCATTAGCATTGAATTTATTCTTAATTTCATCCTTCGTCTGTCTTTGTACTGGCTGCCATGGTTGCCTGGTTGCGTGTGCCAATGTGTATTTAAATGAGGGCTAGGCTGTGTGTGAAAGATATATAATAGCATACTACACATTAACTCAGCATCCCATGTAGATGTCATTGTGCTTGCGTGCGTGCGTGCGTGCGTGCGTGCGTGCGTGCGATTGCCAGAGAACCCACAGATCAGGTTAGGTACTATTCATCAAGGAGCTGTATTACCTCTTTAGAGAGACTGTAACAAGACCTCTCAAGTTCTCTCACACAGGACACTGAGAAACACACTAAAATGTTTAATAACGAGGATTTAAATTATTATGGTAATAATACAAAGGTTAGTCAAAAAATTATTTTATTAGCTGTGGATTGTCCACCTAAAAGCGATGGAAGTGGCATAAATAATAAACATAACATGACATAAAGAGTTGTTAACATGCTGGGGTCTGTTGATTGAACACTACTACAAAGTGCCTCTGTATTTAATTTACAGATTACAAACCAGCTAATCCCAGATTACAAACCAGCTAATATTTATGATTTAAAATAGTAATATAATATTGAAACCTTAACACGAAACTAGTTTGGATCACTAATATCCTTTTCGTTATCTTAAATCCCCCCACTGTCTCTTTTGATGTGATATACTGTACAGTACATGCTGTACCATTCGACTGAACATCATAACGTGACTTGGTAGGCCTACCAGAACACCAGGTGTGTCATGACTAAGACATGTTGCCTTGCATGCCCACCCAGGGGGTGAAAATGAAATTAAATACTGAAGACAAATTTTGTTGTGATAAGTATAATAATGACATAGAAACACTACCTGACACAGTACCTGCCAAGTGTATGGTATGTGACATGAAAAATGAAAGCTTGGCTAACACCTACAGTACTGTAGTTAAAAATTAGACAAGATTCCATACCATTTGTGTGTAGGGTTTGAATGGCTGTCCATACCTTACAATATCCAACACCTGGTACTTTTGGCCTCTGTATATACAACTCAGCATTAATAATTTAATCAATTAATAAAAAAACACTGAAACAAATCAACAAGGCAGGAAGTTTATAAATAGAGAATCTCCTATGTAGCAAGAATAACAATCCCCAGTTTACAGCCAGGTTTGACGACATACTGTCCAGAACGCCCCATATCATAATCAGGACAAGACAGCCCATCGCAAACTCACTGTCAACTGGCTGATAACAAGCTCATGGATCAGTCTCCCTACACAGACCATGTCTCACTGCTGCACCCCTGGACACTACCACTTCTGCTCCAACCAAGCCATGTCAAACTTAATCACCACCAGCGGTCTTACTGATAATGAAGACGACAGAAACAATGAACAGCTCCCCGTTGCCTGGACTTGTGAGACTGATGGGCTAAGACAGGTCACCCAAAGTTCAGTTCTGATTAGCAACTTACACAAGAGTGCCACGAGTGCCTTGGATTAATAGTTTGAATCACTCAGCACAAACTGCCTGTAACCAAAACACCAGAGGCCCAACCCTTACTGAAGAAGTGCCTATAAACAGACACACTTATTTAAAATTGCACACAGGCACAGACAGATAGAACCGCTACAGCAACTTTCAAATATTGGGCAGTAATCAAATATAGATTCAAATGTCCTGTATATTTTACAACTACAAGACACAAGTCAGGTACAGTAGGAAACACGTTTTTTGGCTCTCACTTCGATGCAAGTACAAGTGCTCGTCAGTGAAACTGATGTTTAAAGATTTAGCATGTGATGGTTGGCTAACTGGGCTAATCCTTAATGAGAGCAATAGCATAACTGCTGCTTGTCTTATTATTTGCAGCTGATTCAAAGGGACAGAATATATATATATATATAAAAACAAACAACTCCCTTCTCACCCCACGCGGGTGGTCTCATCCGTTTTCCAAGCTCGGGTCCTCTACCAGAGGCCAGGGAGCTTCAGGGTTCTGCGCAGTATCCTTGCTGTTCCTAGGACTGCACTTTTCTGGAGTGAGATGTCAGATGTTTTTCAAGGGATCTGTTGTAGCCATTCCTCCAATTTGGGGGTCACTGCCCCCAGTGCTACGATCACCACAGGCACCACTGTGGCTTTCACCTTCCAAGCCTTCTCCAGTTCTTCTCTGAGCCCTTGGTATTTCTCTAGTTTCTCATGTTCCTTTTTCCTGATGTTGCCATCGCTTGGTATTGCCACATCCACCACTACGGCTTTCCTCTGTTCTTTGTCCACCACCACAATGTCTGGTTGTTTCTCCATTACCATTCTGTCTGTCTGTATCTGGAAGTCCCACAGGATCTTGGCTCGCTCATTCTCTACCACCTTGGGAGGTGTTTCCCACTTTGACCTTGGGGTTTCCAGTCCATACTCTGCGCAGATGTTCCTGTATACTATGCCAGCCACTTGGTTATGGCGTTCCATGTATGCTTTCCCTGCCAGCATCTTACACCCTGCAGTTATGTGCTGGATTGTCTCAGGGGCCTCTTTTCACAGTCTACACCTTGGGTCTTGTCTAGTGTGGTAGATCTGGGCTTCTATGGCTATGGTGCTCAGGGCTTGCTCCTGTGCAGCCAGGATGAGTGCCTCTGTGCTGTCCTTCAGCCCAGCCCTTTCAAGCCATTGGTAGGATTTGTTGAGATCAGCCACTTCAGTTATGTTCCGTTGGTACATCCCATGTAAGGGCTTGTCCTCCCATGATGGTCCCTCTTCCAGCATCTCTTCCTCTGTTGTCCACTGCCTGAGACATTCACTCAGCACGTCATCTGTCGGAGCCTTATCCTTGATGTACCTTTGGATCTTGGATGTTTCAACCCGGATACTGGTTTTCACACTCACTAGTCCTGGGCCTCCTTCCTTGCGGCTAGCGTACAGTCTCAGGGTGCTGGATTTGGGGTGGAACCCTCCATGGATGGTGAGAAGCTTTCGTGTCTTAACATCTGTGGTCTGTATCTCTTCCTTTGGCCACCTTATTATTCCCGCAGGGTATCTGATCACTGGCAGAGCGTAGCTGTTTATTGCCCGGGATTTGTTCTTGCCATTGAGCTGGCTTATTAGGACGTGCCTCACTCGTTGGAGGTATTTGGCTGTTGCCGCATTCCTTGTTGCCTGTTCAAGGTTGCCATTCGCCTGTGGTATTCCAAGGTATTTGTAACTGTCCTCAATGTCTGCTATTGTCCTGGTGGTGTGAATCAGTGAGTCGATGTCTCGCTCATTCTTGGCCTACAGCTTGATGCCATCCATGAAGAGGAGGTGACTTATGGTGGCCCCGTTCCGGAGTTGGTATTCATAGCCAGTCTTGTTTATTATTTGGCTGAGGTAGTTCAGACCTATGCAGAACAGCAGTGAGGACAGTGCATCTCCTTGGTATATGCCACATTTGATGGATACTTGAGCAAGTGGCTTCCCATTGGCTTCAAGGGTTCTCCAGGCGCTCATGGATTGCAGTGGGCTTCTTTAGCCAGTAGGCATGGATCATGTCAGTGCCGGGTGCTGTTCAGTTTTTCATACGTGAGACTCTTTCTTGGATGTCTGCCACTGTGATAGTCACTGGGTTCTGTTCAGGGAGGTTGCTGTGGTCTTCCCTCAGATCCACCAGCCACTGTGCATCTCTGTTGTGTGATGCCTCCCTCTCCCTTATACCCTTCCAGTACTGTTCAGTTTCCAGCCTTGGTGGGTCTGCTCTGTTGTTACTACCCTGCCCTTGAGAGTACACTTTCGCAGGTTGTGTTGCGAACAGTCGGTTGATTCGTCTGGCTTCATTGTCTCTGGTGTATCTATTTAGGCGGCTGGCCAAGGCTTGTAGCCTTTGCTTGGCAGTTTTGAGTGCTTCAGGTATGGTCATCTGGCTGTACCTCTTGGGCACCGGTCTTTTCATTGCACCTCTCTGGGCCTCTGTCATTTGGCTCACTTTCCTCCGAGCTGCCTTGATTTTTGCCTCCAACCTTCGTTTCCATGGTGGGTATTGTTTTTCATGGCTCCCATGGTTGCTCTTATAGCCAAGCACCTCTAGGATCACTGATGCTGAAGCGTATATCAGCTCATTGGTTTCTGTGATTGTTGTGGTAGGGATCGCTCTCAATGCTGCAGTCACATCTTCCATGAGACTTTCTGATGGTACCTTACTTAGTCGTTGTAGTTGTCTTCGGGGTTGCCTGTTCAATCTCGCCATGATCTTATCTTTCAGGTCAGTCGCTGCCTCGCTCAGCGTGTGCTCAATGTGCTCATTGGGGCATTATACCCAATTTCCGGTTGGGGAGATGGTGAAGCCTCCCCTCTGACCTGGCGTCCTGGCTCCCCCTTGCCGTAGCATTTGTGTTGTACCTCGCCAATCTCAAGTTGCTCAAGTTGTGATAGCAGTTGCCGTTTGTGGATGTTGGAACACATGTTGGAACACAAGTTGCTTCGCCGTCAGTCTTGAATCTGAACACACTTGCACTATGCACTTGCTTCCTACTCGGATCCTACTTGACACTTAAATTCATATCATTTAAACTTAAACCCACGTTTTAGATGTCACAGACTTTGTACGTATGCAGTGTTTGAAAATAGCAGCCTGTAAGACATTACATACAAAAAACAACGTATATTATTTTAGTAAATTGTAAATAGTCATGTACTCCTATAGCGCTTTTCTACGTAGTGGTAGTAACAGCGGAGGCAATTTGGGGTTCAGTATCTTGCCCAAGGAAACTTCTGCTAAGTGAGGCAAATCGCCAGCCCTATGATTGGTGGCCAACAGCTCTATCTCTTCAGCCCCTGCTGCAAACAGTAGAGTTAATGAGGTAAAATACAACTTTCAAGTGGGAAGTGACTTAAAAAAACTGTTTTCTTATAAAAAACAACAAGCCCAATAAACTTTATAGTAACTTAAATGACCAAATGCTATTTTTGTTCAAACAAACCCCATCAGCCATATAGTTAACAATAAAGTTATATGAATTATACAGTAACTGATGTATGCTTGTTTGCTTACATAAACGCTTTATATACTTGCAACTGTCCATCCCAAACTTAATTGAACATATTAAGGGCAAAGCTATCCCAGATTTAGCAATGATGCGCGTGCTGATGATATTAATTTTACATATCGCCCTGACACCACCTCAGTGTTGGCAAACAGCATATACTAAATACAGAACATTGGGATACAGTACCGGTGCTGTGAACCCATAAAGATAATAATGTTTTGCAGAGGAATGGAAATCTGATGACATTAAGACAGTTTTTTTAATCAGCCTAGTGCATTCTGTGTACACACACAGGCATAATGGTGTGCCAATGTGTTACCCCTAAGCACCCTCTCTCCCTGTGCTCTTTTTCTTTTTATCACTCTATTCATCACACTTAGGGAGAATATTTTAACCATTCCTCTCTTTTCCCCCCCTTGAGACAGTGTGGCCCATGTTCTTTCACTCTCAGCACCTGAGAACCCAATCCCTGAGGTCACACACACACACACACACACACACACACACACACACACACACACACACACACACACACACACACACACACACACACACACACACACACACACACACACACACACACACACACACACACAGCTGGCAGACGCATGAATGTCAGCTGCTTTCATGTCTGACTAATCACAATACAATATTTTAGTGATTCAGTGACATAAGGCAATTTGTTTTATCATGGAAATAACTGCTAAAATTTTGAAATGTATTGTTGGTAAAGGGAGACAAAAAGCAACCTGAAATGATTATATGATACAGTATATATATGAATATGTATTTATTCTAATTTAAAACTAACACAGAGCTCATCTGAAGCCCATTCAAGGTCTAAAGTCACTGAATCAGTTGATGAGTTTTTTTCCATTGAAAGCAGAGCTCAGAAAACCAGCACTGATGATTGGCGGTCTTGGTTACTGCTAGTGACAGAAGCAAGGCATCATGGTCCTGTGGGTAACAGCACAGTGTGGTAGCTTGGCATAGCAAGACAGGTCCATGTGCCTGTCATGTGATGCTGGCAGTAGCAGTCTGGCAAACAGTGCAGAGGTCAGTATTGTGCCTGTGTACTGTGTGTAGTTTTAGAGAGCTACAGGGCAATATATGGAGCTCTGAAAGAGAACTAGTTGTGTGTGTGTAGTTCTCCTTCCTAAAAGCCCTACTCTGAGCTTTTTTAGCATTATGCACTCTTGGTTTGTTTTGCATGATTTAGGCATTTTCTAGGTCTGAGAAACTCACACAGCAGGGTAGCTGAACAGTAGGCAGAGGGTACTGTAAGAGTCAAAAACACATTGCAAAGCACAAAATTATATTTTGGTATTCCTGTCCCAAACTATATTTTTGAGTTTTGCTTCTTTGTAGGTCTTCGAGAGGTGGGAAGCTTAAATTGCAGCACAGTGAAGCTTCAAACAGGCAAGTGTGCAGATCCAAATGACAAACCCTGAACCAATAGATTAATACAGAAAATAAAAATAATAAAAATATATTAAAACAGATGCTCTATAAAATTTTTTTTTGCCAATTAAGTGTCTCGTCCTCTCCATCACACTCTGAAGTCTTCCACAAGCTGGCCAATCAGAACCTAAATAAAATAGTCAAGAAGAATGGTGATATAACTGACAGTTTTTAATAAATTAAATGTGGCAGCATCAATTGTTTTTGAGTACTACCAAAAAAGGTTTTTAGGCAAAGATGACTTACATACATACATGCACATTTTCCTTTGTTTTAATTTAGTGAAAAACAATAAACAACCTCACCAAAGGTTTTACTAATATCCGGTCATTTACAATGCACCTACAGTAACATAACAGATTTTACTGAGTCAGCATCAAGCAATTCTTTAAACCCCTTCAAGGTCACAAGACACTGCAGCCCATCCCAGCACGTCTCAGTTCATTGCCAATCCATCACAAGGGCTGGCACAAACAGGCAGACGCATTGATGCTCACATTCACACCTAGGGGCACTTTAGAGCAGCCAAATCACTAAACCTGCATGTCTCTGGACTGTGGGAGTGCACAGAGAGCATGCCAGCTGCACATGGGAAGGTTACAGACGATCCTCGCTTTCAAAGAGTGACACTGAAGCGAGCCTCTGAACCAAGCTATGACGCCTCAGAGCAGCCAACAACCCACACTGTCATTGTACTGGGCAGCTTCCAGCTTCCAAGTGAAACCGACTATTTCACAGTAGTACCTCAGCTGACTAGAAATGGCAGACTGTTACAGTACTTCTCAGAGCCAAGATTAAACTGCCAACCTTCTCTATAAATGCTAAAATAACATGTGTCATCATGTACAGTATTTCCACAGTAGACACACATAACCTTCTTATATTCCATTTTTTATCAACACATGGAAACAAAAACAAGCCAAATCTCAGGTATGGGATCAGGGTCCTTTCTGTTGCTAGGATACAGTTCATTTCACTACTGTGACAATCTCACTTTCATGATGCAGACTCTCTCTGTTCTTTTTCTCTCCGGTTTACTATATTTATCTCTCTGTATGCATTCACACACACAGTTGCTCTAGAATCTACAGTGTGTGTGTGTGTGTGTGTGTGTGTGTGTGTGTGTGTGTGTGTGTGTGTGTAGCTGCAGTAACCCAGAGGATAATGACCTCTCATCAACAGGGGTGGGATTAAAGGTTGAATGTGTTATTAAGATGACTGAACTAGCCAGTCTGGTACCTTCAATACAGCTTGAGAAAGAAGGAATATAGTGAGATGGAAAGATGATGAGGAGATACAGGATATGTAAGGAAGGGGGAGGAAGAGTGAGAAGACCAAAAGAGGAAAGACAAGATAAAAGAAGATGAAATCATGATATGAAAATGTATGTGATACAGGAAGCAAGGACAATGAGAAAAGGTGACCACAGAGGAGAGAGGATGCTGAAAATAACAAGACAAAGAGGGAGGGAGGGGAAAATCAAAGGGAAGGGAGCTCAGCACTGCAGGAAAGTGGTTACACACACACACACACACACACACACATACACACACACACACACACACACACACACACACACACACACACACACACACACACACACACACACACACACACACACACACACACACACACACACGACTTTGAATGTAGGTTCAGTGTAGACTCTGTACATAAAATGACCTTTTCAACTTAGCTGGAAGGAATCTATAATCACACACACACACACACACTGTGGACAAACTACATCCTAGTGCACATGCTCAGTTACCGGGATGAAGCAGTGGTAGAGCCGTGCAGAATCAACAACCATCATTTTGGCAATGTCAACATATCAGCTGATCAAACAGATCCTTCTCTGTTATAATTGAGTGTTTCTCAAAATTTGGAAATTAGGCCAAACACGTTTTTGGGTCAGTCCACAGCAGAGTATCAAATTAGGAGGAGAGACTAGTTCTGGAGTTATTTTTAACACTTTGTAGTTGGATTTATAGGTTTTATTTTTACCGTAAACAACAGCCTTAACACCAGGCAAAATCCTTCCAGAGATGCATCATATTCCCATTGATTGCAATAAATGCTTGCGCATCCAGGAGCCTTATTGTGTCATTGGATTAAAAGACTACACTACACACACAGTTCTGTGTTTTTTTAAAACAAGTCCTAAGTTTTATTAAACTTCACAATATATTTCCACTGTTCTGCTAATAAAACCAAAAGCTAAGACTCATTACTTTCTGCCTCCTTTATTCTCTTGTCTCTATGCCTCAAGTCCATCGTTTTCTGCTGAAGACAAAATCTGCTACCGGGCTACATAATTTGTCTTAAGCAGCTGGGAACTAGTTTGTAACAAATGGAGAACCAGTACATCAAATCACATTTAAGACAAAGCCTATTGTCTTCTTACTGGTATTTTATGCAGCAAAATGTCTTAAGTTGGTATAAATTATGAGATTACGTTGAATTTATAGTGAAACTGCTGTTTGGTAATCATAATAATACATTACTGTTTGGATCATGTGTTCAACAAGCTGATCACAGTCTCTTGTGCTGCCTTCGTCAAACTACACTGCCCATGTGCAGCCGGTTTCATTCTTTAATGAGCAGAGGGAACGTTATCATCAGAGGGGCGTTGTTCACGCACACACACACACACACGCGTGCACACACGCGCACGCTCGCACGCACAAACTACCTGGTTTCTCTAACATCAGCCGGCTCACTGCCCTTCTCTCTCCTGCTCTGTTTAACCCTGCATCTCCTCTCTCACTTTATTCCATCACCCTCCTCTCTTTGTCCCTGCTCTCCCTTCAAACGTCTATTGAGACACAAAGTGTTTTTCAAATGTTAGCTATGTACATGCAAGCCGCAGTCAAAATGCAGCTGCGTCCTTTCTTTCTCACTATGAAACAGGCTGTAGAGTAGACAGAAACAACTGTAATAAATGGATGTGGCACAAATCAGTATAACTTCAGTATTGTTGAAGGTGTGCAGTCTGTCTTATTGCAGATTTTCTGAATATCAAATGATACTATGGCAAACTATAGACGCCACCTTGGTAGAGGAATGCTGAATCTACATGTTCACAAATGTCAGCTGGCTGCTCAACCTGCCACCAACATAACCTAATTATACACTGTTTGAGTATATGTCAATAATAATGCAAACACATTTGGGAACAAATTTGTGTTATAGATCATCAGCAGAACGGTCGAATGAGCAATGAGCAATCAGTGCTTGTGTTGCACAAACCTGGCGAATAAAACTGAACTGATTCTAAGTAATATATTCCACCCTTTATTGTTTTAGCATGTGCTGTGAATTTTAAGTAAATTATGTTTGTGTTTTGAATGTCGGGGGTAGCATTAGCTTACATTGCTAACGGTGGCTTGTAAATTAGCTATAAGTGGCTGGGAGCAACTAATTCAATAATATTTTCATTTTGTAGGCAATATCAGCTTCACTGTCGATTTCTCTTGGATGAAGTTGCCGGATTCCACTGCTGATGGAGAACGTGTCTTGCGAGTTATTAGTTTCAGGCTACATGTAAACAAAGGACTACTTGAAACTTCAAGTGCCAAGAAAAAGATAGAAAAAACAGCTTGCACATAATGGCCGAATGAGCACTGAGTAAGTAATATATTCAACCCTTTCTTGCTTTAACTTGCGCTGTGAAGTTTGAGTTACACTTACGAGCTGCTGCTTGTCATGTTTTGAACTGTCAGGAGTCGTGTTAGCCTATGTTGCTAACGTTAGCTTGTGCATTAGTTTGACTTGCGGCAATTCTCATACTAATTCAGTAATTCATTTCATCATTTTGTTGGGAATATCAGATGTCCATGTATCATCACAGAGACTATTGGAATGGACAACCGTGTTTTCTTGACAGCCACTAACAGCAGATAAAGACAAGAAAAGGGCGGCTTTAACACTGTTAAAATATAGCCTTTTGTTAAAAAAAAAAGCAAAGTCTGAAAATTTGTCTGTAAACCTGGAAGAGTAACACACCTTGCAGTCGGTTAATCTCCCGACCTACATCACTTAGACCTGGTCCTCGAGGGCCAGTGTCCCTGCTGGTTTTCCAACTCTCCCAGCTGATCAACTCCATTAGGTGTGTCAGTTCGCTTTTTCACCTGCTGATTGACTGAACACACCTGATCCAGGTAATCAGCCGTAACTGGTGCAGGGAGAGTTGGAAAACCAGCAGGACAGCGGCCCTCGAGGACCAGGTTTGCCCACCCCTGACCTAGACCTATCTGAGTCATCAGAGCGCAGTGCATTCTGGGTGACCATTTTCAGCCACAACACATAATCCTGCTGCTTTTCCCTGTTTTTTCTGGACACAGACCATCAAGAGTAAAGGTTTTTGCTAATTTTAATAAAATTTCTATCAGAAATTTTATAACACAACTTGCTTTTCAGCAGTAAACTATTCTTTTAAATATTTGTAGAATTTTTTTTCTTTAAATTCCCTCCATCTTCATTTTAAGGACCCGAGTGAATAGTGCTTGAACATTTATTCAGCAGTGAGTACATGCATCTATTTCAAGTCCGCTATCAGTGTGTGCATGTGTCATGTCGCCCTTGGACATAGGCTTTTGGAATGTGTTGAGAGCAAGGCAAAACACTAGATTGCCACAGCAATCAAGGCCAGGGAAATAAACAGAGATGGGTTGGGTGGGTGTAATCAGAGCAAGAGGTGAGGGTATGCAAAAGAAAAAAATAGGACAGGGGCAGTTTAATAATTGTATAATAAAAGAAGATGAAGGAACTGAAGAACAGAGATAGGTGTGTGGACACCTACTCAAACGGTTATCAAAGTGAACTGGACAACTCTAAGACTTCTGGATATTTTCCAGAGAAGTCAGTTGTAGAGAGCAGTTAAAAGATAGCAGAGACTGCAAATACATTCTTAGTATAGTACTTTGTGTTGGGTATATTATATGCCAAGTAAAAATTACCTGGCAATAGTGATGGCGTAACTTTTCATAACAAAAGTATTCTAGGGTTAAAAAGCTTCAAAGTAGAGGTGGCATTTTTGAACCCATCTATGCTATGTGAGTTTTATTTATTGTATCCCATCTTACTGTCTTAAAATATTTATGAAACATGTCTGAACACTCAGTACTGTACAGGTATGTGTATGTTACTGCTGTGGATTGGACTTTCTGTTCCGTTTCTGTTCTGATGGCACCAACCAAACGACATTTCACCACTTCACACACATACAGATGAGAGCATGCAAATTGCTGCACACTGCTCACTGTACATTAACTAATATATAGACGCTTTAACTAGCTATGCCTGCTTTTATTGCTACACATGGTGGTATATTTTACAGTAACGTTCTACATACTGCACATTGCTTTTCGTACAGGTTCAATTAAAGTTTAGTAGTGCTGTCATAATTGTGTTGCATTCAGTGCATATCCATAGAGACGGGATTTTTTCAGAAGGTCAGAGTAATGATTTGAAGTTGGTATAGATCGGTGTCTTGCTCTTCACTTTGTCAGGTCTGATACAAGAGCTGGGCTCTTCGTGCTTTGCTGGAAAGACAGTAACTATACAGCACATGGTGTACACTGGCTCCTTACTGCATTCGGAAATAAAAGCTGAACCGGCAGTGCATTAGCTACATTCTGATTGATATCTTCCATTCAGTTCACAGTTTCGAAATTGAGCATAAAAATAATCTTAAGCCTATTCTATCTGTGACAGGCTTACAGAGGCAGCCGGTAAAAGTGTCTACCCCCACCGTGTTTGGGTTTCAAATCTGCCGCGTCAGTGGCGGGTTTGTACTGCAGGAGGAGTGTGTTACGTCCTTCTGGCCTGTAGGTGGCGATTGACTCCCACTTTTGGTCCTGAAACATCGTAGTTGCTTACGTCATATAGGCTCTTGTAGAACAACCAATGATCAGGTCTTTGGTGGCCTAGTGGTTAACGTGCATGGCCACAACGTTTTTTTTTTTGTCCGGGGTTCGAGTCTGAGTGGAAGCAGTTTTATTATTTTAATTATTGGAAAAACAGCGTCTCATCATCATCATGTGATCACGAGATGACAACGTTGTATTACTTAGTGCATGAATCGCCAAGACCATGAACCGCTGGTCGCGTAATAGTATGAAGTTATGAACGTAAGTAAATTATGGCAAATTATGTCAGTTTAAAACCGAAAATAGGAAGCTGAACGGTGCGCCCTCCCGCGTGCAGCGTTCGATTTATGGCAGACAAGCTACTGTAACCCTGATTTCTTGCTGTTGGTACGGTCAATTTTCTTTACGTGGAATGCTTCTTTAATGCACCACACGGCAAGACAGTACGGCACATGTACACTTTTTTCTTTACGCCGCTCTCACCCAACGCGCGTCACATTTTCTTGTCCCCCGTCAACAAGGACAGGTAGGAACTAATGTTGATGACAAATAAAATCACAGTAGCTGAAATGTCACGTTTCCCAAACATAAAATAAAAAAAATAAAAAGGAATACTAACTAAGGTTACACTACTACAATTTAAAAAAGTGAATAAGGATGATCTAGACCAGAGGTCTGCCACCGGTAACACCCACGTTTTAAATGAAAAAAACAAACACTGGGAGCCGCGGAGGGCGGCAATATTATATTATTTGAGAACATTCAACATTTGTTTTTTAATCCAAAGAAGACATAAAAGTCGGGGCTCAGAGATCTAACCGATGCTAAAACATTGTCAAGGCATCGACAAGGACAGCTAACTCGCTTTTCCCTGCTTCAAACAGCTGTTTTAACTGAGAGCAACCTGTGCGGCATCACCGGTCAATCTGTAAACGTATTAATTTTTTTTTTGTAAATAAAAATAATGTTTGCCCTGTTCAAACCTGCATGGGGAATTCTGAAAGCGGCTGAGCAACTTCGTAGGAACACATTTCATATGGTACAGGTGAAAGGTACACTAACAACCCAACGCAGCGAGGCTGTAGCAGCAGAGAAACGCAGATCTTTGTCCTGCGTGTTGATGAGCGTTTCCCATCCCCCAGTGTCACCGCTCTGGGACGTGGATGGCCACGCCCACTTTCATTCAACAGACGGACATGAAAGAGGGAATAACGAAATAAACAGCTGGTTAACTTCGTGGGAACATGGCTGTAGCTCTGCAATGACTTTATGTGGTACAGGTGAAAGGAGTAATAACGAAATAAACAGCTGGTTAACTTCGTAGGAACACCTTGTAGTAGGAACTGGTATATTTAGAAAACCCAGTAGTCCTAGTGTTAAGGTGTGTGAACTGGGGAGGAGACGGCAGCAGCGACTGAAGAGCGACTGAATAGAGTTGATGTCTTCCCCGCTGACAGGCGCATTCATTTGATAATGCACGTACCTTGGCTGACAGTTCAGTCAAAAACCATACTGAATCTTTATTAAACCGTCCCTGAATAACAAATATGAACTGCAGTTTCTTCCTTGATTATCCATGATTATTATGAAAGAAGCGCAAATCTTCGCCAGTCCAAATTGTGCAATTAATACTGTGTTTACAATAAAGGTAATAAATAATAATATTAGTATTTTCATTTTAAAAAGCACTGCATATTTTAAACGAATGTCGAAGTGCTACAAATAATTTAGATCAGAAAGCTACGATAAATACATACGTTTTTTTTTGCAGAGTAAACGTATGTAGAACAAACTACTTGCTGCATTAATGAGTCTTAGACCTGCAGCTGATCACGCCGCCCGATGCTGCCCAGTCTCTCACGGAGCTTTGTCTGGAGCTGAGGTATTTCTCACCTGCTGATCGAGTAGTAGCAACACATTAGCATGTCTATGCGCCTCTACGGGGAGGGGGAGGGGTGTGTAGATTTCCTTTGCGACTGTGAGCAAACATGAGACAAGCAAAAGCTTGGTCGAACTCAGATCCAAGTCATCTGAGTACGAAACACATCACATTTCATTCGATCTCGTGTTTCATTCGAGCGGCAGTCGGGAGCTCTCTGCTAAGACTGCTGCCCCGCGACCCGTCCACGGATGAGCTTCGATTAAAAATTAAAAGCAGAGGTTTTTTGTTTTTCGTTTTTCTCTAAACGAAAAAAACAGCTTAAAATTCAAGTCCGTGTGTTTTTGTTAAAAAATATTTTTGTTCAGTTTATTGGTTTGTAATGCGGTGCTTTTATTCAGGATAGATAGACGGGTGGGAAATCAAAGTTTTGAAACGTACACGGGCGAATAAGTCACATCAGCCACTCATTCAGTTACAATGACACGCACAGTCAAAACAAATTCTCGCTACATCTCGTGCACCACTGCCCCGTTCCTCTCGTAGCTTGCATTTGCACATCCATACATTTGTGTATTGGTCACTCTCTGTCTGGACACATGACTCCGAAACACGTCACGTGTTTGTGTAAGAGATTGATGTCTCCACCAAATTATATGCAGAGGTAACGATAGAACGACTTTTTGTTTTCCGTTTGTCTCTAAACAATAAAAACATAACACTCCAATTCCGTGTCTTTTTGTAAAAAACAAATATTTTTGCCTGTTTTATTGGTTTGTAAGGCGGTGCTTTGATTAAAATCCGTTTGCCGCTCATCGAAAGAGAAACGAAAACGCCGGTGAAAGTGGCTGGATGGACGGATGGGAAATGAAAGTGTTGAAACGTACACGGGTCGAATAAGTCTCTCAGCCACTCAGTTACAATGACACGCACAGTCAAAACAAGTCAAACTGCAGTTCTGCAGACACAGAGTAAACGCGTAGGAACAAACATGTTGCTGTAATGCGTCGCTGTAGATCTGCTGATTTCTGGCGTCCTGTCAAAATTACGATCGACAACTGCTGTAAAACAAATTCCTATGATTATTACGGTTATTTACGTAAAATCTACGACTATTGGAAAACATTCATTAACAAGTTGTGGAAGTTTAAAACCTAAATAAGCGGCTGTAGTCGCAGATGGACTGCGCTCTATGTCTTTACTTGCGCATTCAATTATATTAATTAAACCGCGACGCATAATCATGGTATTATGTGAAGCCAATATGTTGTATCAGATGTTAGAGCGGTGGGTGTGTACATATTTTTAAGAGACGCCTTCTATTTAAAGACACGAAAAAGCTGAGGAGAATGAAAACAAGAATGTGTTGCTGCTGTGGCGCTGCCTGTTTTAAACCACACAGAACAATTATAACTTCGCAGTGAACAGAAAACAGCTAAGCCATCAACAAGTTGTTGCCCTTCACACTCCCCATGTTTGAGCACACAACAGATACTTAATAGTAAAATAGGTCTGGTGTAATATATGTGTGTTACAGGTAGAAATGAACAGTCGGACCTCAGTTACGCTGTAGTGCTTTGGAGGCTTCTAATCAACGCTGCGCCACCTGGTGGTTAAAACGAGACTAGCGTCCTGATTTTTTCCAGCCGGCTGCAGGATTAAAAATCTTTAGTCAGCGACGCACTCGCTGCGCCGTGGCGACGCGGCGGTACTGCAGTAAAAACCCTAGTCACTTTGAACCGCTGCCACTGTATACTACGTTTCAGTGAGACTGCAAAAATTAGGATTGTATTAGGAGCATAGTGAATATTAGTGCATATATCAATGTGTATCACCTCTATGCATTTAGAAAATGTGTGTAAGCATGAGGATAGGTGCTGACCTTTCGTTCTTTGTCTCCATACTCCAGGCCCAGTGTGTCCATGGCACGGACTATGGCAGCCAGAGATTGAATGGTGTTGCTGTAAACGACCGGCTTGTACTGCTTTACGTCGTCGCCAGAGAAACCGTCCTCATGGATGATTCTAAATAGGCACAAGGACAAACGATTTAGTGACAATGTCAATTAATTTTAAATAGCAATACATGCTTATACAGATATGGACATATCAGTGCAGCAAAAATATGAAAATCCAAATAGCTTAAACTATAAACAACTTAAATAAATTGCACTTGATGTGCTGTGAGACATAATAAAATTGCTTTGTAAATGAAGGGGGGAAAAGGTTTTAGAACAATGGCATAAAGGATTACACGGGGGAGGGGTCCATAACCAGTAGGCTAAACTGACATTTAAGGCAACAGTGCTTGCAGCAGCCCATCCTACTGTTTTAAATGTCATGCTGCCTTTCGCTGCAGCTAACACAAGGACATAGCGACAGAGACACTCACAACAGACAGACAGTACAGATGGACAAATCAGACAAAGTCAAACACAGGAGAATGACAGAGAGATGGACGGCCAGCTGCACCCGCCAGGACAACACAAAACAGACAGGACAATAGATACATAGAGACAGAAACAGGTTGGGGCAACAATGTGAGGCAATTCAAAGAGACATGACTGAAACATAAACTAATTAGGACGAACAAGTACTGCATGCAGAAAGAACATAAAATAATACCTTATTACTTCTTTGTTTACAGCATCATCCCCTATTATCATCGGATTGCTCATCCATTTCTCTTACACGACCTCTGTGCCAAATAGCAATAATGAGCAGACTGACTTGAAAGCTCTCCACGCTGTAAGATAGCTACTGAACTTGTTCTCCTGATTAAGCAACTAACACACTGTTGATTATTATAAAGATAATATAAATATCACAAAACATTTATGAAAAAAATGACCCACAAGTATGAAAGAATAGACCCCAAACGGATCATTAACGCCCGGTATCCTTATAATCACACACAAGCACACATGTACTGCTCACTCCATCTGCTCCAGCTACACGTAAGCAGCAGTAAACAGTACTTAAACCCTTGCTGGTTCTTCTCAGTCCATGTCTTGACAGACCTTTTCTCCTATACTAGGTTTGTACACTAGTGTGTGTGTGTGCGACCATATTTGTGCTGTGTGAGTGTGTCTTTGTGGTCTTGAGGACGGCACGGTCCGGGGAGGTCTAATATATCAAATCAATCAGGCCGCTTCTTACTCCTACAGTGTATAAATACACCTGGCTCCTGTTTACTTCGGTGACTTTCACACACAGGGACAAAGAAAGTAAGATGAATATTCTGTTGTCCACATCAGCTAATCTATCTGACAAGATTACAGGGTGAGAAATTATAGACAGAGCAAAAGAATAGACTCATTGAACAATATGCCTGCAAAACTGTTTTGCAGGTTTGAATGCTTGACTCTTAACTTCCATCTTGCCTAACAGGCACTTTACATAAATGTATCCCTATACCTTGCTCTAGGGAGGTAAGACAAGGACACCCTCGTAATTGAATGTTGCACTTCTGACTCTTCATAAACAGTGAGTGAAGCTGAAATGAATTGAGCATATTTTACAGCAGGATGAGTGAGCCATGAAACATACTAAAAGTTAGGTTCTACAATCTGATATAACAATGCATCAACTTACATGTACTTTACAGTGTTTGATATTGAAGCAATTCTAGTAGAAATCATTGTAAGAATCATTATGGTCTAGCTACAATGTTATTAGACTTATCAACCCAGAAGAAAAGATCCTGTAGGAGATAACACAGCTGAACTTCAATGAAGCAAAAGTTTCAGATTAGTGTCGTAGCAAACATTCTTCTCTGTTCTGTGTGTTGGGCTGGCTGGCCTGCTGACGTGAGCTTTCATGCATGAGGACCTTTTCTCATTACCCACTCTCCAAGCCCTTCTGTCAGCAAAGAGTAAGTGTGTATGGGTGTGCAATTTCCTGTCGCTTTGGCACAACCCACACGGTGACCTGAAACATAGTTTAGCTTCACACTGTGCTAGACAGATGGACAGAGAGACAGACATATGGGTAATTTAACCAGGACTAACATTATTCCATTATATCATTATGATATTAAGGCCAAAATGGCCACGACAACCAACAACATTAACAACAACGTCTAAAACACATTTAATCTTTTATAAAGTAAATCACATGAAATGATCTAGTGTTCATGAGCAGGACACTCATTTTGTGCACATTCTATATACAAATGTTTAAGTATAACATACAGTACATAACTAAAATAGTGAACTGAGTGTAGTCTACCAACAGCAACCAACAACCGCTGAATCACAAGAATAGGATTATAGGTGTGTTTAAGGACTTTTTACGGCAGAGCAGGGGTGAGGTCCATACTAAAGCAATGGTGTTGGTGCTCACATGATGTCCGTGCTCACAAAAAGTGTGCAGCAAACATTTATTTCAATCAATCTGGGGCAGCTATCTAAACCTGCTCTGATCAGAACATCTGGGATGTGGAGGCTGATGACATGAATTATACGGATATAAATAACCATGTTTTGCTGTACAGTATGATATGTTTCAAACAGGATGATGTACGATTATTGATTATTTTGAATTAAGAAGGCTGATCGCATGAAAATAACAGAAGTTAAGGACAGCTGAATTTAGTACTAACATTTACACAATTACTAGAACACAGAAACTACTGTATGAGCTTAAAATACAAACACACGCGTCCTCATACACTTTATGTTTCACTCTCTTTACTCAGTCTGTTTATTCCCCACTCATATTTTTATCCACATACCTACTCATGTGAACACACACATTGTGCAATTAGGCCTTTATCTGGGTTCTGCATTGTTCCTTGTTGCCACTGTTTGTTCTGAGAGAGAGAGAAGCAAGCGCATGCACGTGCACTCTTTGCTATGTTGAGCATCCACTCAATTTGAGTTTGTCAGAGCTTTTAGTCATGACAAAACCATGCTAGTCAAGTCTTGTCATCACTGCTGGACAGTTATTCATACCACAAATGTGTGTGTCTGTAGCAGGTTAATGAAATGAAGGAGGTAAAAAGAATAAACTATGATGGGTATGTAAAGAAAGCATGAAAGAAGGAGGAGATAAAAAAACAATGCCATAAATAACCAAAGGTGTCAGCCACACCTATACACACGCACACACACAGAAATAGAGGCATTTGCTGCTTTGTCATTTGGCTCAACTCACTTGCCAACACACCTTAAGGTCAAAGAGCAGACTTCTGTTCACATAAAATACCTTTGCCTGAAGAGACAGGAACATATTGAGGCCACCATCTTGATATACTGTAGGTTAAAAGATGACCAGACAAACATTCCTGCTGCCTGAAATGTCTCTGGTGATGGCCTAAGACTACTGGATCAAAATATCCATTTGTTCTATACTTACTAAAAACACCTTGTTAACAATATGTGAGTTCTAACAAGCCAGTGGTTAACATGAACATATGAAGAGGGATTGATGGCTTGGTGGATTTTAGCAGTTACACAGTCATAATAATCATGTTTGTTGAGTACTGTAGCTTACTGTATGAAAGAGGGCTGATTTTGAAACCAAAGCCAAAAAGCCCCCAACCCACAAACCCACTGCACACAGCATCCCACCTTCCACCGCATAATAAATAAAAGTCCTTGGTACAAGTTTTTTTTCCCCCCTTTTTATTTAGCACTCATGACAATATTTATTCTGTATGCATATAAATCCATCCAACACATAAGACATAACTAAGAATTAATGAGCCACATGTTGACTAAAATAAACTTTTCTATAGGCCTGAATCTCAAATATATACCCGATAGCTACATGTACAGCATTATCATTATGACGGATTCTGTTTAGCATTGCATCCCCTCTTCCCAGACGTCGGCTTGGTCATGTGCTGTACCACAGTTCTTGTGCCAGGGGACACAGTCTGCTTCACAGTAGTTCAGCACGCACGCACGCGCACGCACGCACACACGCACACACGCGCGCACACACACACACACACACACACACACACACACACACACACACACACACACACACACACACACACACACACACACACACACACACACACACACACACACACACACACACACAAAGCTGTAATTATTCTGCTTGTATTACATCTGGGAAGACCTCATTAAATCTGCCATTAGCTCTCTGTTTCACTGCCACTTGTTATCTCCATCGGCCCCTCTCCTCTGCCGAGACCTCTTTGATCCCTTGTTCTCATGTCCTGTTTCTCCTTCTGTAAATTCCGCACCTAACATCACACTGGTCTGTCAGTGTCTTCTACTCAGTGCCATGTTGTGTTTCTCCACCTCTCAATCCTCAGTCTGTAATATTATTTAAAAACCAGCATTGATGCACAACACACTCTCCCTCCGTGACAACTTATTTCTACACACACACACACACACACACACACACACACACACACACACACACACACACACACACACACACACACACACACACACACACACACACACACACACCTGGTAACGCTTAAGTCTTATGTCTGACAGTTACAGAGTGTGCAGTGTCATAACTGTTGCCTAATTAACAGTTAGAGAACAACAGCTGCACAAAAAGTCACACCCAAAGTCTTGCACTAAAGTCTTGTAATTCATTTATTATTGGAATCTGTTTTCCTGTCTGAAACACAGGTGTTAGCAATTGCCATCACGCAGGACTACAACCAGATGGGCAATGTTGTTACTGTACATGTGAATTGGTAATCAGTTATGAATAAAATGTGAAGAGCTTAGTATTTTTAGTGTTGTGAAGAGAACACCTGGTGAAATACTAGACCATATGTGGTCAACTTCTGAGCATTGTTTTGCAAACAGTCACACTGTCACTGTCTTGACAAATCACACCTTTGCCTTAATTTTTCCTGCAATATGTACATTTCAGGCTAGGTCTTGCATGCTTCACTGCTAATCCACAGAAGATCCCAGTTTTAAAGAAACAAACATAGCTTTGTAGATAAAATGGCCTTTAACTAAATCATTAGACACACATTTCTGGTATTTCTAAAGTCTTGCTTTTGCAGAAGCAAAATCAAAATACTTAGTTTATTATCATTTCAAATTTAAGATAATACAAATAATTGTTACAATTGCTACAGTACTCAGTACAACTGGGGGTAGCTGTTGTGCAGAAGCAGCTGATGTGATCAACATTCTAGCCTGTGTAATGCAACATGTCCTCTGTTACAGTCAATCTGAGTCACTGATAGATTGTTTGAACCTTCTAATGAGAAACATCAAATGAAATGGTACAGAAAGGGAGAGAGTAACAGGACCACAACTTTGCATAGTGTGGTGAAAAAGCAATTATTAAGTTCTTCTGATTTACCTCAGTGGTAAACAGGAAAATACTACTGTACATGAGTTTATGAATTTTATGAAAGTTTATGAAATATGAATGTATGGAACATTTTAGGAAAGTTAAATCACTGGTTGTTTGAGATTGTTTGCGATTAAAAAAAGGGCCCAAATCTTGCATTCAAATTTTTCCTTACTCCCTGGACATATAACCATGGATAAAATTACATTAACTTTAAAAAGCCATTTTTTGCAAATATGCAGCACATATTAGGAGAGAAAACAACAATTGTATAATTTAATGCGAAGCAATGCAAATGCCTGACACAGAAACTATGCTCAGTTTCTGTTCAACTATGTATTTGCATTGTCCTAAAGTCAGACAGACATTGTGATGGTGTTTTAACAAAGCATCACAAATATACTTAAGTATTCAATAAGCTACAATGAAATGGATGTATTTCCTTACATTTTTATTCTCAGATATAATGCCAACACAAAAAACACAAACATGCCTTCAAAAACACACTTATGCAGCTCCAAACCCAGCCAGTCTCCATCAGCTGACTTAATATCAGATGAGTGTGGTCATTGTAACAAGACTCCATTGTCTTCGCAAGACCTGAACTGACACAAAGCGCACGTCTACATGTAGTACTCGAAAAACTAAACAAAAAGGTGCACAACATCCCAACATCATATTCACATAAAATGCACAGAACACAAACACATAGGTCTGTATAGGTGTACCTACTCCCTGACACGTGCACACACACGCACACACTTTCCTCCCACAAAAGACCTTTGTTTTTAATAAGAAGCCCCGATTAGCGCACAGACCACACAGTCACACTGACCCGGTCTTAAAACTATTTAGACCAAAAAAAAAAACAGAGGAAGGGATAGCAGGGGTGGCCTGGAGCAAAAGAAGAATATTTATTTTCAACTTCCTATATTTCCCAGAGATACAGCAAGTGCCAGCTAATCGTACCTTAATCCTGGGTGACTGTAACATTGAGTTAGATGCCATTGGTTCCAAAAATCCCTCATAACTGCTACCAGGCTTTCCAAGCATAGTGTAAACCAAACAAGAGTGTTTTTGTGTGATATGACACTATTGGCATCAAAAAAAATTTTTTGACATGCTCTTTCTTTTGATCAGCTGGCTCCGATAATACCAAACCCATACCATTTAGTCACGGCAAAAAACGTCCTGCTTGAAGGACTTGGTGGTTTTGCAGTGAATCTTCAAGGATAGAATGTGGACTTATAACTACAGTATATAGTGACAACACTGCCAGCTCTACCAGATCTCATTCACTCTAGCCCCAAGGTTCTTTAATCTGAAATAAAACAATGCAACTGCTTCTCAGCACTGTCATCACTACAAATAGACAGCAGACAGTGGTGACAATGAAAACCTCCACTAGCTTTCTGAACCTCATCCCATTTAGGTAATGAGCATCTTGGAACCATGTCCCCATTTATTTCAGAAGTTAAAAACTCCTGTCGAAACTCTGGCTCAGCCAAGGCCTCAACATGGCTAAAGTCTTGATATTTTTATCCTCACTACTAATTGTCACACATCAACATCATAATAGACATCATACTGTAAGTGACCTAATTTGTCTCCCCCAACAGAAATATTGGCATCACTTATCTTCATGACTAAAATCATCATATTTGATAGACAAACATTTAACTGCTTCTCTGCTCCAAGGTTCAGTGTGTGTTCTACTTCTCATTCTTAATTCATTCTCTCAGTCAAAGGAAATCATTAAATCATAATTGTTTGGGGGCTAGGACTGATACAGGGTATTAATCTGAGGTCATAAGGCTGAACTGTCAATTCTATAACATTTATTTGGAGAGGACTACACATTCTAAGAGACTATCACTCCTGTAAAGAGTGGCAGGTACAGTGGTGAAAAGTAGCTGAAGTAGGTAAATTTAAAACATGTTAATTACTACTAGTCTCAAAAGCCATGTGTGTGCCATGGTTACCCAGTGCGCTTGCCTGAAAATATATTATCTCCTGTTATGGCAGGTGAAACCACAGACCTGAACACTATTTCATCACATTTGTGGTGTGATTATATTTTAGTTAAAGGGTATGATGATGATACAGTACTGTATGAAGTAAAGACAGTCCAAAGGCAAAGACACGTTTAGGAAGAGTTTAGGAAGAGTGTTGATCATTCAGGTTGAGTGAAAGGAGCATTTCAATAAAAACAGGTCACCGACTTAAAGGTGTGGTTCTGTTCAATAAGCCTTTTATACACAGCACAGTCAACAGTGTATAATAAAAAAGCCATGTTGTCATAACATCGGCCATAAAAAGACATTTATAGCAAAAGCATAAAACAGTACAGGACATTTATTGTGTTGAAACTACTTTTCCAATGGGTTTGTTGAGAAACTGAAAAACTGTTTGAACTCTGAACTAAAAAAAAGATTTTTTAAGATTCTTATTACATAAGAATAAAAAGTTGCCAATATGTCACGGAACAGTCTGTGTTAGAAATAATAAATACTTACATATTTGCATGTTTTGCATGGCAAGCATGCAAACTTTAAATCAGACTCTCTACATAGCAATACATTTGATGGTACTGTAAATGCAACATTTCTACACGTTGCTTGGATGTGCCAGTGAGCACGTGTGCACACGCAAATCACGCCCATCATGAACTGATGCCTCGCTGTTATTTCACAGCTGACTGAGGTAGCCAACCAAATGATTCTGGTCACGAGCACACCCACGGGTACACGTAACCAATGGAGGGTGAGTATCTGGCTGACAGACTGTTTCAGATGACCAGTTACCAACTGTCTCTTCAAGCAAGTTACAAGTTGGTGCCAACATGATCCCCCCTTCCCCTCCTCTGTTGCCTGCTTTCTCTCCTCATGTTTGAAGTTTCATGAATGAGAAGGCTAATAATTATCAATACTGCACAGAGTCCAGGAGAGGAGTGCCCTTTATGCACCATCCTTCAAAATCCTAACCCTGTCTCCCTTCGTCACTTCCTTACCAAGTTCCTTAATAAGTGAGAACAGCTTTGATCACTTGTAGGTCTGTCTCTTGTTGCTCAAAATGATTTTACCTTCCTATTGTAACTTCCCTAACCTCATTCACACCCACTCTTCCTTCACCCCGTGTCTTTTTTCCACCACTCTTGTACCCTATAAGAATAATCTTTCCATCCACACTTTTTTTTTCCAGTGTTGTAAACATCTATTTTCCTTCATTTCCTCCCCCTGCATATGAAACCACCACCTATTTCCCTCCCCTCCCCCCTTTTATTCCTCTCTTTTGTGGCTTAAACCTAATTATCCCCTGTTCTGGAGAAACCACACACACACATGGTGGGAACGGCCTGTGGGAAGCAGTGCAGCCGTGAGGGACCGGCAGCATTTGTTCCCCCTTCGGCCAGTCACCTCCACTTATGTCAGCAAGGCACAAACACACATGTGCATTGTAAAAGATGAAAGAAAAAAAGAAAAGAAATTGAAAAACACAATGTAAGAAATTCTGCAATTTACCAACAGTGACGATTGATGCAGTATCATTTGATTAAAAACCCAAAGTTGCAGACATGAATAATACAATGAAAACTATAATGTTGTATTTGAATGTATTTAATAAACAAGGATAATAAAATAATGAAAGACACCAACTCTCTCTGCTTTACACAGAAACGTCTTCTCTTCACAGTTTATATGGGTTGTAAACTGTTAATGATTGGTAGAGAAATTAGCTGTACATTTAATCAAGTATACATGTAAAACGATGCTATGGCTACCAGGTGACCTAAAGAAATCAGAGGTACTCTGTGCTCACTTGGGGAAAACCACATTTCCTAACAATGCTTGCTGCATCTGTAGCATCTGTCTTGGTTAGAAAAGAAAGCAGATGGAGACACACCAAACTGCAGTACAGGTACCTCCTGTTTTAAATTTGGACTGTGCTTAGCAGCGTAACCCAAAAACATCATAAGAGTTACTCATTTTAACCTTTGCCGCACATGCTCCATAACTATACAATTGATCTAATTTAACTGATTCTAAACCTACAAAAATTTAAAACCTCATCTATTACAAGTGTTTCCAATACCACAGCTAAAAGCCTTTGTCTGTTTGTGGTGGTTGTTTTGTAAAACATTACAGTAGGCATTACTTGCTAATGAGGTAAGCCATTAGAAAAACATTGTGTCTTTTAAGCATATTAACCAAGAATTATTAATTTCTGCCTGGGTAGGAATCTGCTAATCTCTGTAGACTGCCTCTAACCAAGCCATGAATGCACTAAAGAGCATAAAACTGTACAATAAAAACAGCTCACAACATTTCAGTACAGAGGGGAGTGGGGTGCATTGCATACACACCCAGGAACCACAAGCAACAATATGGTTTATTCAAAGCTGCTGTGGCTGTCATTGCTCCCTGCCTCCTTTCCTGATCAATGAAAATATTATTATATTCAATTATTTCTCTCACACATGGCGTGCACTGCTGGAGAGGTAGGTTTCCCAACTAGCCAGTGAGAAACCCTTTGCACACGTCTGAACACACCAATCCAATAACAGATGGTGTATGCCGCACACACAAATGCACAAGCTGCTCTATTCTCTAAGTGATGGATGCAGTTTTCACACATGACCAACATCCTTGAATTCCTGGTTCACATCCTACTGTACACTCACTGACAGGTTACCATATATATAAAGGTTATACACCAAGAAATACAACGCCTGTTCATGTTCACCCAGTGTATATTATATTTCTCTATCAGTATTGTCATACCCATAGCCTTTACTCATTCATCCATCCATATGCAACTGGCATCTCTAGATCTTTCTCTCTCTCATACAAAAAGAGATTTTCTTTCTGTACCTACGGCATATGACAGACAGTCTGGGCAGTAAGTGTAGTTTTGTCTTCACTGTGTTGTACAGAATGTTTATAGACTAATTCACTCACTGGAGTCACAAGCACAGCTGTGACACATGCTGAAGCCAATATACATGTCATAAAATCTAGATCTATATCTAATCCACTCATCTCTGCCTCTCTTCCTCTCTCTGAAGAACACACACCCACACATGGTCACTTGTGCGTGCCCCAGATGTTCAAAGCACTGTGAAAGAAAATGCAGTACAGGCTTTCTACTCCTCTGATGCAGTTCTGGAAATAGCCAAGCATCTCTGAACAGGCTTCCCTACCAGGGCGCTGTCCACCACTTGAAAAGCTGCTTCACGCTCTATAATATAAGACCTATTTGTAAGGAAATACAGGCCATAGAATTTCCTTGAAAGAAAAAATGTATTGTGGTGCTTTCTGAGTGGAAAGAAGCATGCATGGTGTATCAACTACACCCACATATTTAAAAAAGGGTTGTCTGCCAGTTACAGTTACATCTTAAAGTGCAAACAGGCACAGAAGTAAAAATAGCAGACAACAGAAGCATGGAGGTATCCGTCTGCAACAATTAAAACAAGGGAATAGAGAGTAAAGCTAGCTACAGTATATGGCTTCAATGTTGGCAAAGCATTTAATAACTAAACAGTCATGTCTTTGAAAAAAGTGTACTAAAGGAACTAAAGGAGCCAGCAGTTTTTCAACTTTTCATTTGGGTCAGTCCAAGTCATAAAGGGGGGAAGGTGAAGACTTGCGCAATCGTTGCATACAATTACTGAAATGTTAGTGTACTACAGTATACAGTATACAGCCTCTGGGAGAATGGCTCAGTCTGTGAGGAGAATCTACTGTGCCGTGGGAATGACCGTTAACAGCAAAGCAAGCAGGCTTATCTGGACTCACTGAATCATGGCCTCATGTGATATGTTGCTATACGACAGCAAAAAAAAAGCCTATTACTGACTGGAACACACTTGGCTGTTTGTAAAATGACACAGCAGAGTAGACATAAAACCGACGTCCAATCCAACTGGATTATGGAAATAAAAGCTGATCTTAAATAATGCAAAGATATAAAAAATACAATTAAAAGGCACAATAAAGGTACTGTATTAAAAGGTCTAAATTATGCAGAGATCCCAGTAGAGGTAATATACAGAATAATGCCCGAGAAGAAAATGAGACAGCATTAATTAAAATCAATCCTCTCCCTGCCAAGTATCACAGGTACACGTCAAGTCTCTACAGGAGTAGAAGAGATATGGTGTGGTAGGAGAAGTAGTAGTGTTTTATCACATTTGTAATAGCCTGACCCCTGGTCAGTGAGAAGCTTCCACAGCCAACAGGCTACTTGGTGTTTATGTCCAGATACTACAGGCTGCAGCAACCACTGGAAATCTAAGCTACCTGAAACAAAACACCTAAACAGTTATCAAAGTGAATAGAGTGAGTTATTAACTTCTACTGTAAGTGTGTTCTCAGTATTGTACTTGTACTACTGTATTTACAGCATCTCACAGTAAATACCACTGCAGTAGGTTTAAAGACGACATTAAAATTACAATATGAAATACTTCTACAGTGTATCAGGGACCACAAGCACTGATGTGGATGTTAAAATCAAAGTGGATTTAATCCTACCCAAAGGCATTTATCTCTTACAAGCCTGTGATAGCAAATACACCACCTCCTGGTCCAAAACCTTTTTAGTTAGAGTGCCACTGAACGAAAAGTGATGTGACACTCACAGATCTAGTTCTATGGATGACACATTTTATGATACAATTTAACACCCCCCCCACACACACACACAATAAGCAGTATTGCATTATTTTTCCACATCTACTTGGTGCATCTTTCCACCCACATACAGCAACATTAGCTGTTTGACAAGACCAGTCACTGTTTGGGTTGTGGCCTGAGGTGCTGTAGACCACCATCAAGCCACTGCTGCAGACTCATTGAGTTCAGGCTGCATATACCATATACTGTATATGCTTGTGATGTGAGAGTTTGCTCAAGAGGCAAAAAGCAAGCGCAAGTGAAGGCCACATATACACACTATAGGGTTATTAGACCGTGCTTATTAGAGACTTACTTCATCTGTTTGACGATGGTGCTTTTTCCTGACTCTCCAGCCCCTGAGGAGACAGAAAGACAATGTAAACAAGGGTGTATGTGTGTGTTAGTGCAAGTGTGAGAGCAAGATGGAGACAGAAATGGAGAGGGGGTGGGGTAAAGTGAGCGACAGAAAGGGGAGAGAGAAAGGGGAGAGAGAGAGAGAGAGAGAATGTAAGAAAGGGAAATTCGGCCTCTTAAAAACCTAAGTGAATAAGGACAGCAGCAGTGGGGTGGAGATGAAAGGAGGAGAAAGTAGCTGCACCCATTTTCCTTCAGTATCTTTTTTTCCATCCCTCCTCCATCTTGAATATGAGTAAGTGAAATAGATTAAAGACTTATGGACTAATTTTCCTACAAAGCATCAATGAATCAATCCATCCCATACCAATCAACCATTCTTGGCCATGACTGACCTTCCACTGCAGCATCCTGACATTTTTTCCAGGCATCCACCTGCAGTTATGGTCTATGATGTAATTCCCAGCTTTTACCCACATACTGTACTGACTGACTGCTTGAATCAAGGTTTGGATAAATTAGGCATTATTAAGGAAGGGGCCTTAAGAATATCAGGGTGGGCCTTGAAGGGAAATATTCAAAAGACACTTTTTTTTACAGATTTGTCTTTGACGTTCATAATGGATGTCATTTTTTTAGTTACTGTATCTGCACTAGAAGCCTCAATGGTGATCATCTCCTGGCAGCCACCCCCACCCACACACACACACCACACCTTACACCCACCCGAGCACACGGCATTTTTGTGCCGTGGCCCTACAGGCCCCGCTGTGGGGAATTTCAGCCGGCTCTCTTACCGAGCAGCAGCAGTTTTACATCTTTGGCCGCGGTGAGACCGTCCTCCTTGAGGTTTTTCTCGATGGCTTTGCTCCGGTCCAGAGCCGCCCTCTCCTCTGCGCTCAGGGTACATCCCATGGTTAGAGAACACAGCTTGATAACGTTACCGGTACAGGAATCCACGGGAGAAAAAAAAGCTATTAAAAGGTGGATTCAATGACACTCGAAAAAGGAAACAAAGCTGGTTGCAAATCCTTTCAGTGTGCCGTTTATTTCCTCCCTGTGCGCCTTTCGATCCTTCTGTCTCTTTCTTCAGCTCTCTGGGCAGCTCCCTCTCTCGCTCTCAAGCCGGAGACGGCGCCGTTAAAGCATTTAAAACAAGGATCCAGTCGGTTCGATCCACGGCGAGAAAACGACACGATGTAGACTCCGCAGTTGGTTGTTTCTCAAGAATCGGTCTCGGCGGTGGTCTATCCAGTCCGTGCGTCCGTCCTCCGTCTCTGTCGGTAAATCACGGTAACGGTTCTCTTCTTGTCCACTCGTCGATAGCTCGGGTTAATGGAGCAGCGCTCGCATAGTTTGCTTTCAACGCGTCGTTCTCACAGTGGACCTTCCTCCGTTTGGCTTCTCCGGGGCGGGCGGCGAGGACTCGCTCTGTAACGCTACTGCCTCCCGGTAGCTCTGGTAGGGACTCGGTGCTTCGTTCGTTCGTTCGGTTGTTCGTTCAATTGCAGGTTGCTGACGTCAGACAAGTAAGTACAAAATGTCAGAGCGTCAGAATCTCGGTGGCGCTGCCTGGTGGCGCAATTTCAAATAATATCATTACAAGAGTTTTGCATACGAATGTTATACAATTTAAATATTAACACATACGTAAGACAAAATTGCAAATGTGAAAGTTATATAAACGATGCGGTGTATGGTTTAGCTAAGTTAGCTAACACAGGTCAGGCGCGTGCATATTTACTAGTTGATCAAATGAGATGTAGTCACAGGTGCAGACGTGTCTTAGTTGATTACAGGCGCGTGCGCAGATAAGGGTCAGACTACAGGAGGAAGCAGCGACTTTAACCTTCGTTGATACTCTCAGTGAAGAAACCTTGTGTTTTTGTGAGACCGTCATTGTTACGGAACAAGTATTGTTAATAAGCAAAGTTGACCATCAGCCTCGGGTGCACGTTGCAATTATATGTTTGGTGGGAGGAATTAAGCCATGCTAGCATAACCGCATTCAGCTCACAGAGCCAGTGTGGCTATAGACTGATGCTTGATGTGTTTCTCTTCGTAGAGTGGAAGCGATTCAGATATCCGGTTTGTTTCAGTATATGATGGTTGCGATGAATCATCATTGTCATGACACAACATAAAGGCTCCATTGCACTTGTCTCTGCTATAGTGGTAAGTAGTAAAGTATACAGCATACATGTTGAAATACTACGTTTCCCCATACATGCATTTACGTGCATTATATACATTGTGCGGCCATGATGTGAATCAGTCCTTGCTATGGAGTAATTTATTGCCTGATCAGTCATTTGTCCTTGTTACTGTGATCCAAGGAAAGCTGTTAAGGAAAGCAACATCAGTCAGTGCTTTTTTGGTCATTTGTTTAATTAAAAATTTTGTTCAGTTTCAGAAGTGTAAGTATTGTAAAATATGCATGTAGTGTTTTATTGAGTTTCAGATGGCACATTGAGTTTTGTGTTAAGTTGTCAAAGGTTAGTGTGAAATGACTAAAGATGCTGAATTATTTTACTTGATTGAGTGGATACTGCATGCAAGGCCTAAATAATAGCATGTGTTTCTGTCTTGATTCAGTTCAATTAAAGAAACTTTATTTGTCCCCAAGAGGCAATTTGAACGCACATGTGAGCAGCAGATTAAAAAAATGACACACCTGTTTACAACAAATTTAGTATTTGCCTTGAAAACCGTTTTTTTAAATAACTGATGGTTGACAGTGCCAGTAAAACTTATTATTATTTATTCATAATGCAATTTTTGTATTTGTTTCATCTCCGTCCTTATCAAATATACTATCTGCCACATCGGCAGCATTTTCCTGCACAGCCGAAAATTTCAGTATTTTGCTGAAGCTTAGCTTAGTGTGTTATCAATTACTTAGTAGGAAACGATTGGCTAAACCTTTGTTGTTAGTTTCTCCTTTTATAATTTAGCAGTGGAATTATTTTACTCTATAATTTACAGTACATCAAAGGGCATTTACAAATAAAAAAAACCTTGTCTTTAACGCAGCAAATAACTTATTTGGTTTCAAATAACCTTTTAACCTCCTCATGTCACACTACTGTAGGTACATTTCTTTGTGGATGACAGTATAGTGTAATAGCACTATCGCCAACAAATTTGAGTCTGTATTTAATCACAATAATTTCCTAAAAGGACTAGGACCTTTCAGCTTTTAGCTGCCTCTGAATCTTTTCAGTTTTTGGCTTACGTACTGTATTGTTTTCTAGTTTCAGGGCTTTCATCTTTACCTGTATATGAAACCTTTTGGCAGCTGTTTCCGGCAAACCCACTCAGACAAGATGAGTATACACTGCCCTGCCCAAACAGAAGTGGCAGTGATCCAATTTAAGCAAATGACTGTTTCTGGAACTCTAGTACAACGGAGGCCACATGCTTGTGTCTTTAGAGCAGTATAATGTTACAACCAACTAACAGGTTAAGACCCTACTAAACAAAAATCATAAACACAGCTATCCTTCCATCCATTGTCCTAAGGCTTTCATGTGTGCAGTTAAATACCTTTAAATAGGCTGGCTGGCTCACTCATTCACTCACTTACTCACTCTCTGGGCAGGAACAAGAAAAGTGGGACTTTTACAGTACATGTAGAAAGGTACATAGAGAGGGAGATGGAGAGAAAGAAGCAAACTCTGGGATGACCTGCAATGCCTTCAATACGTAGCATGTCAGTGGATAGGAAAGGAAACACGACTTCAGTTAACAAGTCCCCCAACATCTAAATATATAGCAGCTTAACTAAGTGTGAGCCATCACCGAGACCTGAAACATCTGAAACGATAAGCTTTAGTAAAAAGGAAAGTTTTAAGCATAGCCTAGTCTGTTTCCCAAACCTGCAATGAGAGCTGGTTTCACAAGACAAGAGTTTGATGGATAAGGGCTCTACCTCCTCCTCTACATACTGCATAGAAAGTCTGGGACACAAGTACATTAGCACTCTGAGAAATAAGCCTTCTTTTGGGACGACGTAGATCTTTGAGCTTTCGAAGATACTGTATAATTGCACATGATCATTAAGTGCTTTGTAGAAAAAGGAGAAGTATTTTAAATTCTATTCTAGATTATAGGAAGCCTTTAGATGGAAGCTAATGTAGACAAAATACTTGTGCTCTCCAACCATCTGACGTGCAGTTCATAAGGAAAATACTGTAAATCCCCTTCTCTAGAAAAAAAAACATTACATAAAAAGGCTTAATATCTGTCTGTGAAACACAACAAAAACAATCCCACTCTTCATTCCTAAGCTATAGTCAATATTCATAAAAGTAAATTCTACAATTAAATAAATTATATTATGTCACTGTCCTACTTCAGGACAAACTGTTGTATCAGTCTGGTGGTGAGTTGACTAAATAGTAAAATGTTACCGATTTTGTACAAAAGATAATAATGTAGCTCATTTTACAGAAACTAATCAACAATCAGCAATATTACATTTGAATTTTTAACAACATATTGTAACTCTTTAATGGCCTCGACCTGGATATGAGGGTTCATTCCACAGACATTTGAGCTGCATTAGCTGGTGGTAGGCCTTTCTTACCAGTGCTTTTTGGGCTGAAAACCTCCACCTGTTCCAAGCGGCCATAGTACAGTAGGTGGACACAGTTTCACTGTGAAATTTGTTAAACTATCTAGGCCCTCATAGCATATTATTATCTGTTTGTGAGAAATGATTGATCATGGCTAAATGTGTTTACTAGGACAATTCAAAACTTATAATTTGCAATGTAATGTATTAGAGACGTTGAAGTTATAATATAAAGAGAAAGTATAGCTATACTCGCCTTGTACTGTAGGTTCCAGATTTAAGTATCAGTTAGGATGAACTGCTGTGCAATGAAGAAGAGAGTCTGACTCAAAAAGGTGTGTTAATGGAGTTACACTATGAAACTATTAAACAAAGCATCAAAGCCCTGACTGACCTGGGGCCAGTGCACTGAGTTTTCAAAAACAACACACCTACTGCTGCATCATTTTGAAAGTTTGTGAGCTGTTACAGACATCTTTAAATAACAGCAAACATACTGCAATAGGCCTGGATGTTATGACGTGCTACAACACAATTTTAGGTTTGTTATATAAGACACTGTACTGTAACACTGTTGCAATATGTATTTTATCTGCAGACGTTAATGATGTATGATGTAATGTAATGATGTGTGTGCCAGGAGATAGCAATTTTGTATTATGGTTTTGTCTACCTCCGTAATAAATTTTTCCCATAAATACTCTAATAGTGTTTTTCTGGAAAGCCTGTGATATTATTTTCTTTTTTTTATCTATTTTGATAAATAAGCAGTGATTTCAGATACTGTATCCTAATGTTACATTTTGATTTAGTGTAAAATGATGTATCACTACCTGTGATTGGTTTGTCATGCTTTATTCTGTTTTGCTTCATTTCACAAGCAAAAATAAATAGAATAATCTGACAGAGTAATACTTCAATTTGATTTTGGTAGTCTATTACTGTGAATCATTGCTAATATTTTAGCAGTTTTTTTGTATATGCTTAATTTCTTTAAAATTTTTGGAAATTAAGTGGACCTCTGAAATTCAGTAAATTGCTTTGTTTTTGCTAAAGAGAAACAGAGAATTATCATCATCTCAAACTGAAGATTACCAGTGAGCATAGTCTGCTTCTGTAGCTATCAGATCAAGCTCAGAGAGACACGACAATCCCCCAGAGCACTGTGGCCTCCAGGGAATAACTGGTGGAAAAAGAGCAAGTTGAAAACAGTCACATTGTGAGTAGTGACGGAAAAGCTCTGCTGCCATTAAACAGAGCACCGATATTATTGCAATAAAAAAGACACTGTACCAACAAGGACGGTGCAGTAAAGCTGTAGTCACGAATCAAACTTCACACGACCAGAGTTTCTCCTGTGAGTGTTTATGGGAATCAAGGTGTACAATCAGAATTTTTGCATTTGTCCTTCTGAGCCCACATGCAAACACATATACCGACTAAACCACAGGTTTAAGAGATGGCTTGTATCTTCAAGGCCACATTTCCTCCATTAGTACATATAGTGACATGAGCCGCAGAAAACAGCAAGACTACATCACTGACTCTCAAACAGGAAATGAAATACCAATCATATCTGTCCATCTCATTCTGCAGACTTTGCTGCTGTTATCGCCTCCTTTTTCTGGTTAGTTTACTGGGGAGAAACTCACAAAGGGATAAATTAAGAAAGAAATTCTTAGAAGAAAGATCCAAAGTGATGGATTTTAATGCAGGACCTTCATGCTGCAGGTGGACGTTTCAACCACCAAACCTGCAAGGCGTTTGCTGATTGGGAGAAACGACAAACAGTAAAGGGTCAGTGCTCCTCAGGCTGCCTCTGCTTTGGTTGGTTATTAATAGAAAATATAAACAGACACATTTGAAGTATTTCTGAGTTTTGTTCCTTTTTTGTTGTCAATTCAATCTTTCATTCAAGCCAACCTACCAGGGCACCGAGGACTCGCTTGTTTTTTTTTCAGGGTGATTATTTTTAGCTGTATTTTATCAGTGGGGAGGGGAGAAGCTGATCTTTGTGAATCATGGGTGGTTATGCCATAATATTTATTTTCATTATAACTAATATGTTTTTGTGAGACTGATAGCTCCAGTGTAGTGGACACTTAGACTGCTGTTGTTGCGCTGAATGCATTTTTATGCTTGGTCTAAATAAATGATATTTGACCTGCTGTTTGTGCTGACAATGGCTCGGTGGCTGTCAGTGATTTACACAGCAGTGACTCCCGCCTTCAGCCGTATCAACCACATATAGCAGCAAAGTCATGATAACAAAGGTAAAGTAACTCAACATGCTATGTTGGACTGGATGTGTGAGATTTACTGTATGCTGGAATGACCGATGAGGACGTATACATAGCAGTGCTGACCTTTAAGATTTCCATCTATTGTAGGCAAACATGAGACAGAGATTCGGCATCCCACTGTTTGACGTCAATAACTCCAGCTTGCATCCTCACAACTCGAGTGCTGCTATAAAAAGACATTTAGCATGAAAAATGCAGGAGTCTCAACCCCAGTGCCCCAGTCACATCATTGCTGCCACCGTTAACACCAAGCATGACTTTTTCCCAGCTACACTCACAGCTTGTGTCTTTGTCTCGCATTTCCTGCAGTTCATTTAAACAGTTGGGCAAAAACTACAGTAAAACAGAACAGAAATGTTGCTCTCAGAGCAGCGATGTAGCTGTCACAGAGGCATCTTCATAAAGAAATAGAAATGTGAACAAAGATGCGTGTCAGGCTTCAAACTGTGCATGGAGAAGCAGCACAAAGGCTCTTGTGGTTTAAGCTCTTATTTATTTGCTTCATAAACATCTGTTTTATTAATTACATCTTGCATTGGACCCTGTCTCTTAAACAGATAAGAATTTTAAGCACATTTTAGCAACATGTATTCACAGATATTGGACAAAGCAGAGAAGCAGCTTTTTTACGTTTTTGTATTTTCATTCAGTTTTTTCCTCTGACTAAAAGTACAGAAATGTTGCTTATTTTTCCTTGTTTGGCTGTTGCTGCAGAGCCTTGTCCCACCCTGTGTTGTGACATTAGTGCAGTTTAGTGCTTAGTGCTAGTCCAGTGCTGCTGGTAGTTATGAATAAAAGACGTCTCATTTTGTCAAAATCTTATTCTGTCTGCTTAAGTGATCTCTTAAGACCCCTGGCTTGTATTTAGGGAGGAAAAAGTGCAGTATGCATGATTGTACAGTTGCAAGTACATTTTTATAACAACAGGAGTGAAAAGACTGTAAAGAGAATATAAATGTACAGTATGTGAAAGTAATTGGCTTGACCTGCTTCTGTGTGTTTATCTGGTGCAGTGGGGGGTGTTGAAGTGGGGGTGATGCTCCGCGGAGCACGACGAGAGGAGAGGTACTCAGGGACAGCACAACCATTCCAGATAGCACTCAGTCTGAATAATGCAGCAGAATGGAGGAGGGACAGAAGGGAGGAGGCCAGAGGAAGTGAAGATGAACAAGAGGAAAAAATAGGAAGGTTGTGTAGTGAGTGGGCTGGAATGTGAGGCAAAGGCTGAAGACATACAGTATGAGAGGGAGGGACCACAGCAAAAGTAAAAATAACGAGAGGACAAAGGAGAACAAGACTTTTGAAGCGGGGTCCATTTCCCACTTGGCTGTAATTAGGTTGTTTTCTTCTAAGAATAACTCTTCAAGTGTGGCTTTGCTATCTAGTTAGTAGACATGAGTACAGCAGCAGAGTGTTGAGACAGAAGATTGAATCCTCTATGTTGTAAATTCTAGATTCCTGTAGCAGGCAGGTTGTTTCTGTGCGAGGTAAATAATCACAGAGATGCAGAACAGAAGGTTCAAAATGAACACATCAGGACACAAATCTACACCATTACACTAAATGTTACATGACCACAAGGAGTAGCAAAAAACTACATAGAGACAAGGTATTTTATATAAGTTTAGTTTGTCACATTTTTTGAATGATTCCATGAGACAAACATGGATGGGACGAGTTACTAATAATAACATTAAAGACACTGAGTTGAGTTGCTGTTTCATCTGTAGCAATAGGAGAAAAGAAAATCTAGGGTTCCATAGTGATATCAGTGCTACATAAGAATACTGTGGGACTAATTTTCTTCATACAGTATCTGTTGCAGCTATGATGTGCCAGTAATCAGAGAAAGCTACGTTTTTTCAGATGAAATATACAGACAGTGATTTTACCACTAACACTCTCAGGTTGATGGCTGGTTAAAAGGCAGCAAATCTAATTTGCAGGATTCACAAATGGAATATCTGCTACATCAGAGGTGTAACTGGAGAGGAGTGCACCTCAGCCACCATGGAGCAAAGAGAAGATGGGAAATTACATTTACCTCCATCTATATGAGCAAACACAAAGCCCTTAAATATGATCAATCACTCATTATAGTTTATCATATACTTTAATAGTAACACTGTAAGATTTATCATAACAAAAAAGATTTGTAACTAAAACTAAAACACTCTGGATATTACTTTTGATAGCTTTACATTGTTCCTGGCTTATGAGAGAAGTGACTTGTTACCTAAAACCTTGTTTAAACAATTTCCATTCAGAGACTGAATTAAAATTAACCAGTATTTTCTTAAGTAAAGTAAATTTTGACATGTGTCGACTTATTGTCTGTTTGAATCAAGATTCTCAAAACAAGCACGTTTGTGGAACCAAGCTACAGTATAGAATAGATACTAGGTGTCAGATGGGATACAATATACTGTCATATGCTTATTATTTGTCATTATCACATGGATGGTTAATGATCTACTTCAGCACACTCACTACCCACATTCTCATTTAAGAAAAGACCTATTTGAACTATGTTGCTGTCCTTACTGTATGTTCCTTTCAACAAATACTTGTTTGGACATTTTTAGTTTGTCAGCTATGTTAGAAATAATCATTTTTTCTTGTTGATACTCTAGTTGCTTCTCCAAAAGGTGAGGAACAAAATCCTAAACACAATAAACAGAAGTTTCGTTTCAGGGTTGTTCCTGATTTCTGTTTCTGTTATTAGATGTTTTTTTGCTTTTCATTGTAGTAATAATCGTTTATATAATCTGGCTAGCCTATGCTAAAACATTGTTGTGTCTTTGTCTCCTGTTGGTCTGAAATTTGTTTAACTCTGTAAATATTTTTCTCCCAGACTTATTATTCTCATCGTTAGTCACCCACAGTCACTAGTGTTGCCAGTAGTGAGTCCTAGCAGCTAATTGGCCAATGTCCTCCTCTTTCTGCTTACAAAACCGGAACATGCAGTTAATTTGACGATCCTGTGCATAGACGTCCACTAAACTCCTACTCATACCTGGAGCTTATGTGTCATTTTAAAACACCAGTTAATGTGGAGGCAGTTCATTGTAAATAATGAATGAGTATTTACTCATGCTTAACTAAGCAGCATGTACTGTATCCTGCGTCTTGCCCAGTGGCAGCTGGGAGTGACCTCAAAAGCATATATGAAACAGTACAACATCCCATTTTACAGTACAAATATGCTTATACGTGTCTTGTGTGTTTTCTATGTGGTCACTTGTTCATTCTGTAAATACTGTACATGAGGTTCTGGATTCACAGATGTTTAAGTCAGCAAATGCAACTAAGAATGTCTGGTATAAGGAATTGACCTGTGGGAATTTAAAATGATTTTAAATAAGGTTTCACAAAAAATGACTGTGTGCCAAGTCTTTCCTATTATAAAAGTGCAACAGTGTCTGGCAGCCTTAAATATGAAGTGAAAATTATTGTTATTGTGTGAGTTCTATTATCTGTGCCATGTGTCACAGATCCATTCTCATGTCCAGTATTCATGTTAATTTCCGGGGTTTTATTTTAGTACTCTAACCTAAAAGCTTAAATGTAACAATCTGAGACAATACGTCATGGGTAGGAACGAGCTGGCTTCACTTTCTGGCCTCTTGACCTGACATGGCGATGCATTTAAAGATGGCACTGCAGATGGAAGCCTCGACTCTCCGCTCTCCAGTACCCTTTACTTGTTTGCTTTTTTGTTTGTTTGTTTTTTTTATTTTGTGCAACCCCGCTCATTGCTTCATGCATTACCTATCCCAGAGAGGAATTCCTGAATCTAGAACATTCACCTCCTGGAACCTTTCCTACAGCTTTTACAGACTTGAAAATTTCAGCCATTCTGTTCCCCTCACGAGGCCACGCCTCTGCTTTGGACCACGCCCACTCCCTCTATTTCCCTCAGTAAACTCTTGGCAATCAGTTGAATTTCTCACACCTGTGCCTGCCCTCTGCTCCATTCATATACTGTACCTCCCCAGCCCATCACTCTGTGCTGGGTCATTGTCACCTCCTCACGCTGCTCAAGCCAAGATACCCACCACGGACATGGACTTTTAAGGGACACTGCCTCCTGTCAGCCACGCGTTGTTCTGCCTGTAAGACGTGCAAAGGTACCCGTCTTTGGTTCATGTTTGCCTCCTCATATGCCATAGCCATGGTTTCTTGTTGAGTCAGGTTGCTTATGTTAGCCACGCGTTGCGCTGCATTTACACTGAGATGTGCATTGACACCTATCGCTTTCTGTTCAGTCATGTTCTTCACGTCTGTTCATGCCATGTTTTAGTTATGTTTATTCTTAGAAATTACAAACGGAATAAACAGAACTAAAACATGGCATGAACAGACGTAGCATGTTTTAGTTCCATGTGCTAGCCCTGCCATAGCTTACATTGGGCCTTAGTAGGTCATCTAGGTTTGTTGTTCAGTATTCTGTTCACTTAGTGTTTTCGTCCTCCTGGTTGATTTTGGTTTATTTTTTTGGAGTGTTTTGTGTTTAAGTTTGGATTAAGGAGACTATCATTAAGAGGTCCAGCTCTGTCCTGGGCTACAATCTGGAGTCAGTAAAAAAGGTGGGAGACAGAAGGGTTCTGGCAAAATTCACATCTATGCTGGACCACGAGTCCCACCCAGTGCAGGACACACTGTCTGCCCTGGAGAGCAGATTCAGTGACAGACTGATCCACCCTTGCTGAGGGAAGGAGAGATTCCGCAAGTCTTTCCTTCCTGCTGCTGTCAGACTTTATAATGAACAATTATAACATAGTGCATATTTCTACTACACTGCCACACACACGTTACATCTCCAGTGCAATTGCACCAGTCACTTTAATATCTTACTCTGTTTGGTGCAGTCCAGACCTTACCTCATTGTGTACATAATGTTGATAACCTATGGAGTTCTAAGTTCTAATTTCTAATTTCTAATAATTATTGTGTTATTATTATTACACACTATTACATTATTGCAACATGGTAATTTCCCCATTGCGGGACAATAAACGTATAATATGAACTATGAACTATGAACTATCTATCAGTACCTTGGTTTACCTGGCTCTGACTCGGTCCAAATGGACTCCCACAGCCTCGATCCGCCATCTTGTATGGCAGGCCGTTACAGGTGCAGCAGCTCTCTATCAAATCTTCAGGAAGTGCAGACGAGGGAAGCGCGTATGTGCGCTCGTCAGACTAAGACAGTGGAGCTTGCGCAGGACCTGAAGTGGGCCCCCCACATAGACACTGTCTGCAAAAAGGCCTAGCAGAGGTTGTACTTTCTGAGACGGCTCAGGAAGTTCAACCTGCTCCAGGAGCTGCTGACCATCTTCTACACGGCCATCATCCAGTCTGTCCTCTGCACCTCCACCACTGTGTGATTTGGTTCAGCCACCAAACAGGACAGACACAGACTGCAGAGGGTGGTCCGGTCAGCAGAAAAGATCATTGGGACTGAGCTTCCGTCCATTGAACATCTGAACCAGGCCAGACTCAAAAACGGGCAGCAACCATCACTGCTGAACCCACACACCCCTCTGGCAGGCGCCACAGAGCCATAGCCACCAGAACCACCAGACACAGAGCTAGCTTCTTCCCCCAGGCTGTGTCTGAGCTCAACTCCATCACATAGATAAAGGACTTAGTAAAAACCTGTGGTGCAATTTTAATTTATTTTATTCTATTCTTTATTTCCTTTATGCAAATAATGTCTGTATATAACTGTAACGCCAAACGCCGCTGAGGCTTTTCTGATTAACAGAATAGAAATAGCATTATTCCTCCACCGTCAGACAGGCCTGTGTGCTGCTGATACTTACGGTAACAGTGTTGCGATCACAGAGCCGAGACTCACTCTAGTGAACAATGGAGATGATATTAGAGCAGGGGTCGGCAACCCAAAACACCCACCCTGAACTGCTGAAAATAACACCAAATCACAGTGGTGATTGTGGTGACAGGTTGATCTATCTGCTACTGTTCAGAAAAAGTGTCTTTATGTTATATTTGTTGCATGATGTCAGGTTAGTAGTGACCTTTAATGGGTGCGTTGGTAAAGGCCGTGAGTGTAACATTATTTTTGCTGTAGGATGGAATGCTAATTTCACCAATTAACAGCAGACTTATTCAGTCCTCATCCCCTTTTAGCTACTCCCGTAACTAGAGTACAAGCAACGATCAAACTGCGTCAGATAATGCCTCGTAAAACTGTATATTTTTATTGAATATTGAATTGCCAATTGCAGAATACATTTTCAAATTGCATATTTCTTGCTGCCGGTAAGGTTGGAAGCAACATTGTATTAACATGTGCCTGAAATCTGAAATGGCTGAAGTGACGCTTGCCCATTGTTAGTAAAGTAATCACAGATTTTTAATCTAAATGTGTTTTGATGCCTTTCTTTCACTTTTATTTGCTTTAACAACTTAAATATTTCATACAAAGGCAGACTCTCTGTAATAATACACTTTAGTCTAGGCAGAAATTAAAACATTTCACATTTTCAGCTGCTTGTGGCCTAGTCTCAAAACCATCTAAGAACTTTGGGTGTGTATTTATGTGTGTCCTGTGTATTTTCTGGCTTTTTGAAGAAACAAAAGCTTTTAGCTTCAATCATTTTGATAAATTGATCTAATTATGAATATAAATGCTAATATACTGTACTTTCTTAGTGCATAGGTGCTTATGAGATGCCAGACTTCCTTACAGCAGTGAACAAAAACAGATCCTTATCTATCAGCAATCTTGACAAGCATAAATACCATTTGAACACACATCCATTCAATTCCAGTGCAAATTATCAAAATGAAATGAATTAAGAACACAACAGCAACTGAATGTGCGTATTAATCACTCATTGGAAAAAAACTCATTAACACGCATATCATCATGGGCAACAAGAATAAATGCTATGTCTAAAATATAAACTGTGTACTCGCATAAACCATACAACTGTGATTTGTAGTGCAATTACACTTGAGGTTTGCATTAGCTTTTAAGGGTAATCTGTAATTCATTACCAAATCACATCCCACCCCCCAACAATCTCCCCCATCAAATGCAGATGAAACGCTTCAATTCTATGTTAAGATAGCACGATGACTCCAGCAGCTGCCATGCCTAGTAGTTCTAGCCATACTGTATATACAGTAACACCAGTATTAGTACTAGTACACAACTGAGAGGATGCTCAGCCTTTTACCTAAAGCTAATGCAACTCACTGCCTCAGTGTTCAGACGGTGTTTGGTCAGTTTGGCTGGTTGCTCAGTTTCAATGTTTTTGAGCTATTGTTTTGGGATAGCAGAATGTCCAAAGTGTCCACCTATATGAAATTATCCTCAAAGCTAGACTGGCTATTGTTGTCAATGTGCATCTTTAGAAACTAGAAATTGAAGCTTGTCTGATCAAGACCTACTGTATAAAGGCTTTTTCACCTGCAGGCTGACATCACCCTGCTGCAGTGGACTCCATCCGCTCACAGCTGCTCTTTGCTACATTCCTGTGGTCATCCATGTATTGCAATTTTGTGAGTTCTCACAGTTCTGTACAGTATTGCACAATTAAATGATTTCTGGGTTTCCCAGAAGTGTATTTAGCACTAAGCTAATTAACCTTCAAACTGTTGCCTGCAAACAGTGCTGAGGACTAATATTTTACATCAAATCTCATCATGCCTTTCTTATTTTCTTATTCAGAGAGTTAATATGCATTTTCTCAAACAGGTATTCATGGTTTTCTAATAATTTCAGTTAATCTACCATCCCAATGTACAATTAATGAATCACAGTCAACCATCATGAAAACTTTTCAAAGACTGGCTCCAGGACCTTTGAGTTTACCTTCCACAGAGTATGAAAAGCAGCTTGTTCAGCTGAGGTGAAAAACTACATTTTGGCTATCAGCATTGGAAATCCCAAAGGTTGAGGCAATTAGACAGAATGTTGGTCATCTATAGACAGGAAATGTACCTAATAACCCCTTATAACTCTATATAACTAGTTGTACAGATTGTGCAAAAATGCAGTGGTGCTCATGCTGTTGTCAAATGAGAAGTCTGTCTTTTACTAATTTCTAAACCCTTTACATTTAAATTGACAGAAAATAAGTAACTAAGTTTCGTGCTACATGTCAGGTTCAATTGTTTGAAACCTGCTCTTGTGCAAAAAGTGAAAAAGTCCTAAAAGATTTTAGTAATGCTTCATTCACATTCATCTCAATATTTCTGTCATGGTTTGCATTTGAGAAGCCTTTAGAAATTCTACAAAACTAATGATTTTACAAAAGTTTGAAATACTTTTATAAGAATAAAATAATTAAAAAATATATCATATCACAAACTCCTTCTTACGCAAACAATAAATGCTGGAGCCAAGAATGTGTGGTTTACATCCAGCAGGTAGCTGTAAAAAATGTTGACCAGCATCGTTTTTCAATGTAGGCAGCAATATATACAGGCTTTGTCCATTTATCCAGGCCTTCAGAGGGATAATGAAAGGTACAGCAGCTTCTGTGGTCTGTAGAAAGATACAAGAACCTCAATTAGCCATGTGCACATATGCAGTATATTAAAATCCCCATTTGCCCCTTCCTTGGGGTGGTCTTATTCCTACATGCTGGTTTCCTCTACCAGAGGCCTGAAAGCTTGAGGGTCCTGGACAGTATTTTAGCTGTTCCTAGGACTGCACTTTTCTGCTGTATGCGAACCAAAATAGCAGCACATGGTATCCAGCTTTGGGGGTTCCAGGTGTCTTTCTTAGCAATAATCTTCAATCTTAGGTCAGCTGCACTCGCATTGGGCTTGGAACCCAATCTCTGATAGTGGGGGGATAGTGGCGTCCTGGCCCCCTTTTGCCGTGGTATTTATATTGTGTTGTACCTTATCAATTTCTAGTTGTGCTATGCTAATAGAGTTATGCTAATTCCATACTAATATAATTGGAAGTGTCCAGCAAAGATTTTTGTCATTTTTTAAATTTGGTCTTAAACTGTAATTTTAATGAAGCTAATGTTTCTAAAGACTCACAACTTAATTTCTGTCCAATTCTTCTAAACTGGTTTAATGCAGTAACTAGAAACTAGCAAGTCTTCAGTCGTCTATTGCAAGGCCCTTACCCACTAAACATAATAATACTCTTATGCTAGAATCTCTGCTCTTGCTATCTGTTAAATACAGCCTTGATTTGAAGGTTACCTTATTTGTTTGCTTATAAAATATTACTAAAATTACTCCAAGATCCCTTTAAAGATGCTTCTAACTATTCAACACTGAAGCTTTGCAGTTGCTGCTCTAAAGCTTCGGAACCCTTTTCATTCAGATGTGCTTCCTCTTTTGACACTTTTAAGAAATATCTCAAAACAATTTATTTCTCAACAGCTTCTGCTTCTGTCGGGTTTTCAGTGCTGTTTGTTGCTGTTTTCTTTTCGCATTGCATAACCAGTCAAGGCAAGGTACTGAATTTATACTATTACTGTACCTTTATCTAACATAGTCCAATCCGATTGTATTTACCTGAATCAAACAGTGGAATTAGATTATTTTGCATGACATGGTATCATGATTAGTCTGTGAATCAAATATATTTTTACTGGTAGCTGCTGCATATGTGTCTATACTGTATATTTCACTTGTGTCTAAGTCTGGTGACATTTGCATTTAGCTTTCTGCAATAATGTTGAGAAATGAATTGAAAGTGAAATGAGACATCCTATAGAGAAATTATAGTATGTTATATGCTCCTGTACAGTGGTTGGGTCAAACCTACAGTAACTGCCGTTTGTAAATCTAAATAAACGTCCTATTGTTATCACTATAATATAATATTTATTTTAAATGACATGTTAAAAATAGTTCACAGCAAATAGACTAGAGATTTTTTACCTATAATCCTTGCTAAAAAGTGCAATTAATTATATCAAATAATTAATTAATAAAATAATTAATTATTTATACCTATACTGTAGTTCCATACAAATCATAATTTTTACAAATCATACTTTTTTACAAAATAATAACATAATAATAATAACAAAATAACATAATAATAACAAAATAATGTAATATTTCTATATAAAAGATTAATTCCTACTGCATGTCTACAGAGGTTATTGGCATTGAGAAAAGTATATAAAATAAAATCATCCACTGTCTCTTTTGTTGTCAAAATATATAACATATAAATTACATATAATACCATCCATCCATTTCCCATATGTGGGGTCACGGGGGTGCTGGAGCCTGGATGGGCGAGAGGCAGGGTACACCCTGGACGGGTCGCCAGTCCATCGCAGGGCAACACAGAGACAGACAACCATTCACATACACACACACACACACACACACACACACACACACACACACACACACACACACACACACACACACACACACGGGCAATGGAGAGAATTAACCTAATGCACGTCTTTGGACTGTGGGAGGAAGCCGGAGAACCCACGCAAACACGGGGAGAACGTGCAAGGCACCAGATTATTTTGGTGCCTTTGGCCGCCTCCCACCGCACTGTGCCGCCCAATATAATACCAAAATGTTAAAAAATGTTGAAATACTGACCACTTCACAGATCACTGCTCCTCACAGCCGGCAACTGGAAAAGCCTCCACTTCTTGGTTTTGGAACATATACTGTAAGAGGATAAAAATAAAAAAAATACATTTAAAATTTCTAGAGAATAGGCCATCCTGGCCCTCACCTGACATCACTAAAATCTTGTGGGCCTATGCAACATGCAACCACCCTCTAATACAATGACTAACTCTGTGTTACTATCCTGACTATCCTGTTGAATTTGATGATTTGTCCTGTTTGTTGCATTAGCAGCTGCTGGAGCTGTCAACCTCTCACACTCTTTAATTTCATACAGAAACAATGCACAGTATTTGTTCAGTATTCATGAGACTTTTGCATTAATTATTCATTGTTGTTTGTATTATTGTCTAATAGTTTTAGCATAGAATGAGTCCACACATTCTCACAGTAATTGTGATTAATAAAAGGAAATTTACATAGAAGCATGTGCACATCTGCAGATGCAGATCTGATTTATCAATTTGATTAGATTCTGTGCTTCTGTGCACTGCTCTTATTTTCACTATTGGTTAAAATAAAGTTATATATGGTTTACTAAGTTCTGGTATTAGGCAAAAGAATAGCTGAACAATTATTTCATAAAACAAACAACAACAAAAAAACACATGGGCAAAAAATAGACAGTTAACAATCTTACCAGGAGTGAGTGTCCCTAAACATTCACCCTCAAGGTCAGACCCTGCAATGCTCAGTGAAATATTTATAAGAAATACAGAAGCTACATTTCAGAGCCAGTAAATCTTTAAAATGACTAAAAAAGAACCAGGCTCAAAGTCCAGACCTCAAGCCAATTAAAATGTTGTCGTAGGACCTCAGCAAGTGGGTTTTGTGCTTTTTAGGGGTTCTGCAGACCCCAACCACATTTACACAACTCTGAAGTTCAGTTTTTTACCACTACATTCTTTTGCATCAAATGGACTATGTGACATCACATAAAATAGCATGTATTTGCTGGATATATGGGTTTTGCAGGTAATGTAAGTAATCAGGCAAGAGAAAAGGAGAGGAAGAGCAACAAGTAGCTGGGAGGGAGAGGAGAAACCAGACACAGGGTTCAGCGAAAGATACTAATAAAAAGGAGGAAAATATTTATTACCCTATTGACCTAAGACAGAAACCTGTGTACGGATTAGAGAGACACAGACCTACGATACACAAGCGCACACTTTGAAGACAGCATGTTAGACAGGCTAGCATTTTCTAAAACCAGCTATTGCAGCTAACACTGAAAGCACTAATATTGATCAAAAGCAGATGTTGGGAATTCTGATGCTGCTTACATTTATGAAAATCACACAAGTTTATGATAAATTGACAGATGTCAGACAACAAGGCACACAAAACAGTGAGGAAGTGCAAAATCTCTCCATTATGGAGTAGCCATTAGGAAATCTGCCTCTCAAAGGACAACTACACCTCCAGATGATGGATGGTAATGACTTCCTTCTACTGTAGGTATCTGAGTGCTGTTGATGTTATGATCCACTTTTTCATGAGTGAGGCACAAAAATGAAAAGCTTTTATTTTCTGTCACACAGTAAGCTGGAAGGGATGCTTCAAAGCAGCCTCTTCAAAATGGAATAGGGATTTGTACAGATGAAATGAAACAGCTGTAATCTATTGTTTTCTAATTTAATGTAATTTTACCGTGTTCAGTCAATTGGCACTACAGTAACTGACACATCTCATAAAGTACAGTAGGTAATCAGTATTTGGGAAAGGACAGGTGGAAAGCTTGCTAGTGCTAACACTTAGCACTGCAGTTTCAAAGACTATTGTGCACTGCACACTAGATAAAAACATTTTTTCTTATATCTAAGGAAAGTGTGAAAACTACTTCAGAAAAGTTTATTCCTGTCACCGGTTTGTAAGGGCTTACATGTCACCTTACATCAACAGACACATGCTCTGTTTGTAGTGAACTGGTGAAAAAGTAATTTTTTAATTAAAAAAAAAATAGCGATCAAGCTCTCTGGATCCAAAAACACATAAAGACTATGTTAGCGCCCTGAAAGTTGCATCTCTACATATTTCCAGAGCAACAGTGAGTAGCTGTTTTGCAACACAGCATTAAAAACTGCGGCAAAAGGACTTTGGCCGTTGCAAAACAATCGTGACCATTAGAGGAAGTAGCTGCAGTTTGACATTCAAACAGCAGAAATCGTGTGACTTCTCAGACACTCGCATATTACCTGGTTTGAATCCAGTTTACAGATCAGTGAAACCTTGAATATTTGGACCAGCACATGTTTGGAGCCCAGCGTGCTGTTAATGTGAAGGGTTTGCCCACTTCCTGTGACAATTGCTGAGAGTAATTTCACCAGCAGAACCACATGTCAGACTACTTAAGGTAAAGGAAGGCCCCGGGTGTCGGACTTTGTAGCAGTGCCTCTGTTTGTGGCCATTAAAGCGCATTCAGCTGTACACTACATTGCTGTATTAACATTATCTTCTAACATTATAACTTATTTAACTTGACAGCTGTTTAAAACAGGTCTTGTAGGTACCTGGTTTAAAGAGCGGTGGTTACTGTTGATGTGTGTGGTGTGTGTGTGTGTGTGTGTGTGTGTGTGTGTGTGTGTGTGTGTGTGTGTGTGTGTGTGTGTGTGTGTGTGTGTGTACATATAGACACGTCGACTGGCAGACTTACTGACTTGAGGTTGGACTCCACCTCTGTGAAGTTCCACTCAGCCAGAGGCATGTTGAGACTGAAGGGCTACAGGGACAGACAAAAGCCTCTGTTACTGTCAGGGACTAGATCGTTTCATGGTGTAATGAGTGTGGTGCAGTGCGTGTCGTACTGACGTCCATGATGGCGCTGGTCCCAGCTTCTACAGAACTTTGCTGATGACTCCTGAGCAGCAGCTGCTGCAGTTCCTCCAGGCTCATATCCACGTTTTCCACTGTTTCTGAAATCTCAACTCTGTGTACACACATACACTACTGTACAGTATATGCTTTACATTTTTCATGTCTGTGGAAACATTCACGTCTAATGTACAGTACAGTACAGTACCTGTCTAGAGCAGGTCTCTTACTCCTCCTCTCTGCTACAGAGGCAGCCGAGCCCCTCCCCTCCAGAACAGACTGGACCATTGCTACAGGCAGAATGGGAGGTTCTGTGGAGCACACCTCACAGGAGGATCCCAGGGCCACAGCCTCACCTCCCACACCTCCTCCTTTCCCTCCCTTTACTCCAGGACTCACAGGCTCCTCTTTAATGAGCATCATGCATTTCTCCCTGTAGCAGTCATAGTGCTATTGTCAGAATAGTGTAAAGTTGCCTATAGGTGGAGCGTCAGCATGAACTCACTGTGCATCATCCGGCTGCATGTGGAGGGTCATGCTGGCTTGGGACATGTCAGTAACATCTGATATGATTGGTCCTCCCGTCAGGCCACTGCTTGAGCAAGAAGCACTGTCACTGGATGGCTGCAAAAAGAGAAGAGGGCTGTGTTTTCTCCTTAAACAAAACAGAAGCTGATGGTAATGGGATGTCACAGCCTTTACACAAGGTCTATGAATTCATACAAAATGTGATGCATTGAGGAATTTGACATTTTAAAGTCATATATGCTAACTTCATCTTACAGGGAAGGTAGCAATAACTGCTAACTGAAATATGGCTTTGTCTTTGTAATCAAAATAAAATCAAAGCCCAAACAGAAAATTCCTCCTATGTCATTTATGTTTGAGACATTAAAGAATACTTAATTGTACAATCTTGAGTCAAACCTCTTTCTATGAAAATGGTAGTGGTTGATGGAAACTGACAACCTAAAATCAACCTAAGATGTGAGGTTGTTCAGAGGTTGTTCAGTAATAAACTTCAGGTCTTCATTGAACTGGATCGTGCTGAATGTAGCTGCTTCTGAAAGTGTTTATTGTTGTTCTGTCAAGAACCTTGTGAATATTCATGAAGTACAAATAGTCAAGCCCATACAGCAGAACTGTTCTCCATGTCTGTAACTATGAACTGCCTCCCCCTAGTGTTGACATATTATTACAGCTGGACTGATGGATGAAGCACAGTAGAAACTTCAATTAACTGCGGAGGAATGTGATAACATCTGTAAAAGCCCTGTTGTGTGTTACAGTAATCACTGGATTCAGGTATTCAAACAGTTTTCAGTTCTAGAAGCTGCTTCCTGTGCCACCATTGGCCAGCAGCTCCACCTCACTGCTTCGCTGTTGCAGTAAATAAACCGTGTCGCATTTTCTCACCGACTGGATGAAGAAGGGCTCATGCATCTGCTCCACCGAGTGATTGTGGCTATATTTGGGGCCAGGAGAGCTGGGGGAGCCATGATCTAACATCAGGGGCCTGGAAAGAACATTTTTTTTAATCAGGTCCACATCTGCTAGACTCATATCAGCTACAGTAATCAACCAAGTACTGGCTACTAGACTGGTACAGGTGGACAATTTATTATCTATCTGTCTGGGTCACCTTTGGTATTTCTCCTGTTTTTGAAGTTGCTGACTTGTATAATGATTGTGCTTCAATATTTTAAATGCATTACATCATATTGGAAAATGTCAGATGTCTTTCAAGATTATTTGTAATGCTACTGGTAAGTGGTAATTACATACAAAGTAAGATTTTTCTATTCTGCTTTTCTTCTTATCTTTTGAAGAATTTGGGACAGTGAGAGAGAAGGTATCTAGACGCTATGAAGTAACACAGAAAACTTCCAAATGGTATTTTGTCCTCTGACCCTGAATGCCCCATTTCTTTAGCACTTTTGTGTGGCGGCGTGCCTCTCCTTGTTCTCAGCAGCTAAGCTGAACCAGCATTTTACTCACATGCTGCATCAGGGTCACGCACTCTGTTCGGCCTTCACTGTGTGCTAATGTGTGTGTGTGTGTGTGTGTGTGTGTGTGTGTGTGTGTGTGTGTGTGTGTGTGTGTGTGTGTGTGTGTGTGTGTGTGTGTGTGTGTGTGTGTGTGTGTGTGACTGACTGATTCAGCACTTGTCTCCATTCACAGCGCTCGTGGCGTTAGATTGGTCAGCTGAGCCCCGCTCCGGCCCTGATTGTCTCACTTTTGTTGATTGCTCCACAGCGTGCGTGCGTGCGTGCGTGCGTGCGTGCGTGCGTGCGTGCGTGCGTGCGTGCGTGCGTGCGTGCGTGCGTGCGTGCGTGTACTCACAGCTTTCGCTTCAGGCCCACATTGCTGGGTGTGTTCGACTGCATCTGGCTGAACAGAAACTGAATCAGCTGGCAAAGAAAGAAAAAGCCCAGCATGAATCAGCATCCCTCTCACATCCACACATACAGAAAACGAACACACTGTGCCATCATTTCCTTCTTGAAACATAAGGGCAGAGAAAGAAAGTGTTGATGACTGTACTGTGACCCAGCCTGGTGCCACGAGGGCCTGACACATGCAGATTCCTCATTTTGCACATTTCACTTGGACAGAAACTCAAATTGAGCTGTAGCAACTAACAGGTCTACACAGTTCATAGATTTGATATTGATAAACAGATTTCTATACAGCCAGATGCAGAACAAACACAGACCTTGTTCATGACTTTTTGCTGCTGTGTGTGGTTCTGTCTCAGAGAGACCACCTCTCTCCACAATACTTCGTTCTGCCTGCAAACACCAGGGGGACATGGTAGCAGAGTTAGTGGTGATAGCCAAAACAAGTAATATGCTCTTTTGTTGGAAATATTGCTTTCTTTAAAAATCAAAAGCTTATTCATTTATGACAGTATGCTCTACATGAAAACAGGAACCTGCGGTGGCTCCACATCCCATGTGGCCCTTGCTGTGGGCTCCTACATGAAGATGGCTGTGCTATCAGCGGGGTTTGCTTTTCTTGCCCAGATTGTCATGGCAGTGACTTCACCAGCAGGGCTCTGTGCGCTTGAATACTCGACTGTGCTGTTGCCTTCAAAAGCTCCTCTGTTTTACTTTCATGCCTCGCTGAATTTCTGTCTCTTTGGAGAGAATACAGCAGTTATTCTGGTGGTTCCTCTGTGGATGGCACCGCGGTCGGTGTAAATGACTAAGCTGGTAATTACGCCACCTGGCTAATTCCCCAGCAGGCTACTGAGTATTATCCCAGACAAAGCTGCCTGGAGAGCCGTCCCGGGCTGAGCTCCTGGCAGAGACGGGCTGCTGATTTTAGGATTGTCTCACAGGCCTGCTAGGATGTGTCTGTATCCTACACGCACACACTACCACCTGCTACTACCGGAGAGGAGTGTGGAAAAAGCTGAATTATCCAGAGCCAGCCGCAACATGCTCTCAGAAAAATTATATTAATGTGCGTCTGGTCTATACAGGGGTTGGCACGGTGGTGCGGTGGGTAGCACTGTCGCCTCACAGCAAGAAGGTTCTGGGTTCGATTCCCGGAGGCGGCCCTGGCGCCTTTCTGTGTGGAGTTTGCACGTTCTCCCCGTGTTTGCGTGGGTTCTCTCTGGGTTCTCCGTCTTCCTCCCACAGTCCAAAGACGTGCATTAGGTTGATTGGCCTCTCTCCATTGCCCGTAGGTGTGAGTGTGTGAGTGAATGGTTGTCTGTCTATGTGTTGCCCTGCGATGGACTGGCGACCCGTCCAGGGTGTACCCTGCCTCTCGCCCGTAGCCAGCTGGGATAGGCTCCAGCACCCCGTAGCCAGCTGGGATAGGCTCCAGCACCCCGTGACCCCGCACAGTAAGCGGTTGAGAAGATGGATGGTCTACACAGAGTAATGTTAAGCTCAGTTGGTAAACTATGTAATACTGTACACATTATAGAAGAGAGGAGGAGAAAGCTTGTCATATGTCTCACTTACTTAACTATGTTTTTACTATATTTCGGATTTCCTTGTATGTGCTCATGCATGCTTTTGTGTGTACGTGCGAGTGTGTGTGTGTGTGTGTATGTGTGTGTTAGTCAGGTGAGCAGGTGAACATTCTCTTCTCTCATTAGCAAACAATACTGAGCACAAAGCGGCTCCAGCACACAACAGGCACACACAGCAGCTATTTTCAGCATCAATGGCCCCTAGAGAATAAGTCAGCGCATCCACTGGATGACCTGTTCCAACACAACCACTCACTTATAATTATATGCATGTGGGCTAAGAAGCCAAAAGTATCTTTTATATCTATTACCCTATATTATATCTGTCCTTAATCTTTCTATAGTCTATAGCACAGGAAAGACTAATACACATAGAACAGCCTGAAACAACAGCAGATGTTTCCTCTTGTAGGCAAGTACCTAATCAAAACCCCTTTTGTGTCTTACTCTTGTCACATGTACCGTACAGTAGGTCTAGCAGGAGCCGCTGGAAGGCGTTCAAGGCCAACGAGCGTGAGGGGCCAAGGTGATGTTCAAGCTAAGCCATTACTTACTGTAAGTGCCATGTAAATGGGAAACCTGGTTGTTCTCGTGGAGAACCCCCGTTATCCTGCCATGCACATCAGCATAACAGTTGAACTGATTAGTCCCCCACTCATCTAAATAGGTCACTGTTTGGAGCCAAATCCTCTCATTCTGAGCCTGGTGCTGCTCAGGTTCCTGGTCTTATGTTATATAACAAAATCTGATTTTCTGTCTGTGTCTGTTATTGTATGTACAACACACATAGACATAACCCACCTGAGGATTTATGTTGAACAGTTCCCGGCTTATCATTTAGTTTAGCTTCATCCTTTTGAAATTATATCACTTGTGTACAGTAATTAGATCATTTACAGAAAAACTATGTATGGGACTTATAAGAGTAAGAATAAGAATAAGAAAACCTTTAATAGTCCCGCAGTGGGGAAATTACCTCTCACAACAGCAGTACAGATGAGCAAGAATACAGGTACAGGTATGGCACAGTACAAAGCAGTACAGTCCAGTTCGAGTGAATATATAATATCTTATGTCTATTCTTCAGAGGTACTTTTATATTTACTACTACTACTACTACTACTACTTCTCATTAAAGTAGTAATAACTGCAATATTCCAAGTTAGAGTCATGATTGTGCCGCGTCCTTACTGTTTCATGTCCTGCATCTGACACTCCATGTTGTCCTGTTGTGTTCGAAGTAGCTGCACCTCATACAGCAGTTTACTGAGGTCCTCCTGGCGAACCTTGGTCTCTTCACTCTTTACTATTGATACCTGTGAAAACAGGTGCACTTTTTTTTATTCATTGGCATTACAAAATCGATTGATTGGTGTGTTGTGTGAAAATTGGCAGCAATATTCTGCATTATACCACTGTGTGTGTGTGTGTGTGTGTGTGTGTGTGTGTGTGTGTGTGTGTGTGTGTGTGTGTGTGTGTGTGTGTGTGTGTGTGTGTGTGTGTGCGCCCATACATGTACCTTCCTCTTGATGTGCTCCAGCATGTGCTCATGTCCCTGAAGGAAATACAGATGCTGGAACTCGGTGTCATCTCTCTCAGGTTTCACCAAACCACTCTGCTCAATGTTCACCACCTTACGAAAACCATCTAGAAAAACAGAAAGTGGAGTTGTGTGAAGAAAAGGGCAGCAGAGAGAGAACAGCGCAGCAGAGAAGACCATACTCACACATATTGAGCTGTCGAACGAAACTCGCCATGTTATTGTGTTTGAAGTACTTTGGCAGAACTTCCTTCGCAAAACGCCCCTGGTCAAAGACATGGAAACTAGTCCCAGTCTGAAAAGACAACATACAGGTTCAAATCATTTTAAATCATTTCTCCCCACTGCTCTCCTCTCTGTACACTAATGACTGCACCTCAGGGAACCCGTCTAAAACTCCTGAATTATGCAGACGACATGACCGTCGTTGGGCTCATCCAGGACCATGATGAGTCTGCATACAGACACGAGGTGGAGCACTCGTCCTGTAAGAGCACTCGTCCTGTGAGATTGTGGACCTAGGGTCCACAATCTCACAGGACCTGAAGTGGGCCCCCCACATGGACACTGTCCACAAAAAGACCCAGCAGAGGTTGTACTTTCTGAGACACCTCAGGAAGTTCATCCTGCTCCAGAAGCTGCTGACCATGTTCTACACGGCCATCATCCAGTCTGTCCTCTGCACCTCCATCACTGTGTGGTTTGGTTCAGCCACCAAACAGGACAGACACAGACTGCAGCAAAAAAGATCATTGGGACTGAGCTTCCGTCCATTGAACATCTGAACCAGGCCAGACTCAAAAACGGGCAGCAACCATCACTGCTGACCCCACACACCCCTCTGGCAGGCGCCACAGAGCCATAGCCACCAGAACCACCAGACACAGAGCTAGCTTCTTCCCCCAGGCTGTGTCTGAGCTCAACTCCATCACATAGATAAAGGACTTAGTAAAAACCTGTGGTGCAATTTTAATTTATTTTATTCTATTCTTTATTTCCTTTATGCAAAGAATGTGAACTTCTTTCGCAAAACGCCCCTGGTCAAAGACATGGACAAGACAAGACAACATACAGGTTCAAATTATTTTAAATCATCTTTCCCCACTGCTCTCCTCCCTGTACACTAATGACTGCACCTCAGGGAACCCGTCTAAACTCCTGAATCATGCAGATGACATGACCGTCGTTGGGCTCATTCAGTAAAAACGTGTGGTGCAATTTTAAGGTATTTTATTCTATTCTTTATTTCCTTTATGCAAAGAATGTTTGTATATAACCGTAATTGATATGTAAATAATTACTGTTTGGTATGAGCGTATGAAAAGACGGAGTCAGACCGGAGGCTAACAAATAAAAACAATTCTAATTCTGATTTTACATGTCGTCCACTCTGCAGAGAAACATCACAGTCAGGCATCGCAGAAGCCGGAATTTGTCTAATTAATCCGTTAATCAGCAGAAACTATTAACATAATAAAGGCATATTTATTTAAACACGTTCTAGTCAATGAAACACAAAATACTAATGTCTAATTGTGTTACCTTGCTGCAAATATTGTAAAATGAGTCTGATTATAAACTAGAGGTGACATATTAATCGTTTCTAATGAGATGAAACCAGTGGCAATTACAGTAAGAGAGGTAACAAACATGCAGCTCATCTGCGTCTGTAGCAGAGAGGGGGAGTAAGAGAAATGCGGCAAACAGCTTCAGAAAACTTTATTACCAGTGACAGTTCAACAGTTATTAGCATTTGATGTTTTCACACATTTAAGCACCACTGATGTTTTAGTGACTGAGAGGAAACTATGTTCCTGCTGTATTTGTTATGGCCACTCGATGCCCGCTCACAGTGGGAGACAGTCATCAGCTGACAGCTCAGTGACTCAGTAATGAGTGAAACTCACTGAAAGCAGTGACATAAAGGGTTTTTGTTTTTGCACAGTGTGAATAGACACAATGGTGCTGCTGCCTGTATGACAATCTGTTCCTATCACTCTAACTGTAGATGTCATGGGGCTGGACCTTGATTCTGAAGAGCCATCTTGGCTTTGCATCAATCCTGCAAAACTCTTTTACTGTAACTGTATGTTGTGTGACAGCTAAACTTTTATAAGCACACTCATCTCATTACGATCACAAAATGGAGCCCTCACAAAAGCGTGTAGCTGCAGCTCCAAGAGTCATTTCTCACATCCAGGCCTACTGTTTGTGTAAACCAGTACAGTCCCAGGGGCTGAGCTGTGTCTGCTACCTTTATATCCGTAATGCATTAATATTGTTATTTTTTTAATGATTATACAAAATTTCAAAAGTTGACAAGATCTTTCTCCTTTATGTAAAAACATCACTGTTTTTAGAAGGTGTTGAGAGAACCTTGTCACAACCCTGTTCAGAGTGTATCCAGTAAAATGAAATTTATGTGAACAAAAACCAAAATAGTGATTAGTATATTTAAACAGGCAAAAATGACAACTCACAGAACTCCAGCAGATGAGGTGGTTGGTGTCCGGATCCTCCACCAGGGTCCACAGCTTGGTGAGAAAGGCTGGCACGTTGCTGGCATAGCTGCCGTCTACACCCATGGCACCTGGAGACTCCTGCATTTTGACGCTTTCCCGCTGTCACAGCCGCTCACAAAGACAAACCAAATGTGTGTATGTGTTGTTATATGTGGTTTTGAACAGACTTCCAGTCTAGTCCATGTTTGAGAAACCTCCCTTTTGAAAATCCGTCACCGATAATCCCAAGTTTGTCTCTCTGATTCCATTTCAGTCCCTCAGCCTGTCTCTGTCAGTCCTCGTCAACACAATCTCACCTGATTCCTTCTCAGAGTGTTGATTTGTTGTCTTTTTATCTGACTGTTCAACACATCCTTGTGTTATTCGTCTTCCCAACTCTGCCACTTTTTTTCTCTTTTGCCTCCTGTCTCTGTCCTCCCTGCAGCGCTGGTCATCAAACTGAATATCATTACAGAAGGTCCCTGTCAGCACACACACACACAGACCATTCACCCCCCACCGCCACCCACCCCCGGCCTCCTGCTGACAATCAACAGACAGCTGAGTAAAACAATATGGTAACCACACAAAGCTCCAATAATAAAGCTGTCCAAGCTTCAAAAGGCCCCTGAATAGTCCAGGGTTCAGCCGCCTGTGAATCAGAGAGAAAACGCAACCACTTTATTCTCAGTTATTATAACATATTTAAACATCTTTTACTGTGCATTTACGGTATGTCTGTATAGTTAAGTCAACACACCATTTTTAAAACTTTGAACAGCATGTAAATACTGTCACAAGCTGTCACCTTTATACTTTCAGGTTTATTACACTGTTATTTGATGATACTGAAATTGCAGAATTTAGTCATTTCAACGTTTCAAATATTAGGTAATAAACCTAAAAGAGGAACAGGACACATTATAATATTGTTATTTTTATTGTTTTTGTAACAAGCAGCTGAACAACAGGTCGTTTTTACTTTACACTGAGCAGATAATTATTGTGTTTTTGTGGAGCTAGTGATGTAATGTAGTGGATGTACTGTAGTTTTTTATTCGTATAAACTAAATACTAAAACTAAACTAAATATAAATGTTGCCATAACTTACATAAATCACTGACGTTATGCAGCTATCAACAACAGATTATATATGTATGTTAACCTGTTGTCAAGGCAAATGTAGGATAAAATATATTTTTTTTATTAAATTACTTTATTTAAATTACTTTAATTTAGAATTCAGAGGCAACAAATATACCATGGTATCATACAGTACCAGTAGAGGGCAGCAATACACTTGTGCCAAAATGTAATGAATTTAATTTAATTTATTGAGTAATAGTGTAGTGTAATAGTGAGACTAAAGCAAGAGAAAGAGCGCTTCTGAAATTATGATAATCATTACAATTATTATTAGTAGTAGTACAGTATGGTCAGTCAAGCAGTTATAAGCTACGTCTATAAAAAAAAAACAACACAAAAATACAAGAGCTCATAGTAATACTGTATGTGTCAGCCACTAAACAGCTAGTTTCCAATATTGATACATAGGTTTATAACATGCAAATTCAAAATAAAATGGAAGCTTTTGCTAAATCAGTATTTTCTTATCACTGGTGGCCGTGGCATATAGTGACAGTCAGTACAGTGACATGCTATACCACTAGAGGGCAGTGCCGTGTTAAATACCAAAGTACATAGTCGTCAGACAGTAATAAAGTAATAAAATGTTGGAAAACAAAAAGTCATCAATCTCCTCTGCTTAGGTACTAAATGTGAATGTGAATTTTATGTTTTAAGTTAGTGAAAGTGAAATGAATGAAATATATATACATAAAACTATTTTTTTAGAAATAGAAAGCAGAAAACTGGCATGTGCGTATTTATTCACCCCCTTTGTTATGAAGTCCATAAAAAGCTCTGGCGCAACCAATTACCTTCAGAAGAGACATAATTAAAATTAAATGATGTCCACCTGTGTGCAATCTAAGTGTCAGGGTTAGGTATAGAAAATATCCAAATCTTTGATGATCCCCAGAAGCACCATCATCTCTATCATAACCAAATGGAAAGAACATGGCACAACAGCAAATCTGCCAAGAGACGGCCACCCACCAAAAGGCAAAGAGAGCATTAATCAGGCAAAGAGAGCATTAATCAGAGAGGCAACACAGAGAACCCTGGTAACCCTGGAGGAGCTGCAGCGTTCCACAGTATCTATCCATAGGATGACAATAAACCATACACTCCATAGAGCTGGGCTTTATACCAGAGTGGCCAGAAGAAAGCCATTACTTTCAGCAAAATCAAACTTTTGCAAAAGGGCATGTGAGAGACTCCCAAGATGTATGGAGGAAGGTGCCCTGGTCTGATAAGACTAAAGTTGAACTTTTTGGCCATTAAAGGAAACGCTATGTCTGGCGCAAACCCATCAGCAGCATCTGGGACTGGAAAACTAGTCAGAGTTGAGCGAAAGATGGATGGTGCTAAATACAGGGATATTCTTGAACAAAACCTGCACCACTCTGTGTGTAAATTGAGGCAAGGACGGAGGTTTACCTTCCATCAGGACAATGACCCAAAACACACAGCTAAAGCAACACTTGAATGGTTTACGGAGAAACGTGTAAATGTGTTAGAGTGGCCTAGTCAAAGCCCAGACCTCAATCCAATAGAAAATCTGTGGTCAGATTTAAAGATGCCTGTGCTCATAAAGCTTGCCACATAGAGGAGATGTGATTGCTGCAAAAGGTGGCTCTACAAAGTATTGACTTTAGGGGGGTGAACAGTTATGCATATTGCCTTTTTTGTGTTTTTTCCTATTTGTTATTTGCTTCACAATAAAAAAAAAAAATAAACATCTGCAAAGTTGTAGGCATGTTCTGTAAATTATATTACGCAAATCCTCAAACAATCTATGTTAATTCCAGTTTGTGAGGCACCAAAACATGTCAAGTGGGGGATGAATACTTTCGCTAGGGACTGTGCCTTGGGATTCTTCTAATAGAAAATATGTGCCAAGGTTCAAAAGGTTGGGAAACACTGTGCTAAATGATAGGAGCTACATTATATTTGATTATATTTGCTTGGTATCACTGGAAAGGAAAGATCTTCTAGTTGTCAAATAAGAAGACAATATATTTCATAGTTGTACTGAAGCAAATTCACAGGCTCAAACTTTGACCTTGCTTAAAATGTAGGGTTACATGATTGTTTCTTGGACTGACTAGATCCTGACCCCATCAGTCAGTTCCTCTGAGCTGGACCTTCATGTAATAGGGTTTGGGGCTCTGGGTTAACCCAAAAATTGAAGTAAAATCTGGCTCTCCTGCATCTTCAGGCCAGATGAACTTGAACTTCCTCAGCAAACTCACTAAGACAAGGAAGAGCTCCATACGAGCCAGGGCCTCTCCAGGACACATCCGTGGTCCTGCGGTTCAAAGTACCAATGACAAAGAAATATATTTTATATCAATATATATATAAATATATATAATATCAATAACAATAATCATATCCATATACAGTATTAATGTAAATATGGGATTTTTTATCAATTAAAATTTCCTCTTTCTTTATTTGAAAATCAATTTTACACACCTATAGAGAAAGGCACAAAGGCTTCTGGTCTCACAAACTCTCCCTCCTCATTGAGGAAGTTTTCAGGGTTGAATTCACGAGGGTACTTCCACTGTCCTTCCTCAAACAACACTGAGGACAGGTTGGGGATGATAATGGTTCCCTGAAGAAAGCAAGAATACAAATATTCAAAGTCAAAACTCAATGAATCCTACTCCTTTAGGCGTACTGTATGTCTAAAACGTATATATAGCATGTACTGTATGTTAAATGTATTGGCAAAACAAATAATCAGCTGGTTGCAATGATACAGAAACCACCAGCTGATCACGCTCGTAAGCCAAGACACAACACACGCCAGAACAGCAGCGTCGGAGAAGGGCACAGACCCGCAGGTCGCGATTTGTGGCTGAACCCGAAGAGTAGTTTGGGTCGTAGGGCAGCCGTCCTCTGCCAGAAAGCACAAGCCATGAGCCAACAAAGGCTTGATCAGATGTTCACCTGCACTTGAGGGCCTCAGCCCTCCCCGCCTCCCAGGGAGCCAGTTATTTCAATCCTCAACCAGTAGGTGGGTGGGGAAAACCTTCACTACCGCCAATTTTTGGTTAGTTTGTTTATTGTAAACAGCTGGACATTTGCTCACACACCTGATTGTATTGGGTAAAATAATTTTGAATGCAAGTGTGTATGCCTCATGTTACATACCCTTGGTATAGTGAATCCCATAAGCTCTGTGTCTTGAGTGGTGCGATGATAAAGACTGAGAGGAGCAACGCTACAAATCCTCTGGATTTCATGAATAACAGCCTGCATAAAGTAAAGTTTCACTGTAGCAATGTGTCATGCAACAAAACACATGTTTTACTTTACAAAAACATTATATAAAATAGTTTAAAAACCATAAAATAAATGTGCATAAAGCTGAAACTGTCATAGCTTACCTGTACGTAGGGCATCTGGTTTCTGTCTTCAAAACTGGCTTCATCCTTCCCATCTAGAACTGTGTCTATTTCCAGCTGACACTTTTCTGAAGAAGAGAAAGACAAAGAGAAAGACAGTCAGAAGATAAAAAGAAAAGCTGACACATTTGTGATCTGTTTGATTTTTATTGTTGTCGATTCTGTGGGAAGCTGTGTTAAACTGGTAGCTACTGTACTGTAAATATTTGTGTAGTGATGTGGTCTCGCCCTCATCTGTCGTTTTTTTTTCATATACATGTATTTGTTTATGGAGACATGAAAACTTGTCAATAAAAATGTTTCACACAATGATGAAGATAAATGTAATATGAATAGGTAATTGTGTACATATGTTTGTACAGTTCATATATCCCCATGAACTGTGTAACAACAAGGACTTAAATGTTGCCCGGTATCAGCTCCAACTGGGGATTCCATTGCTTTGTTGGCTGCAACACCCATGTGGACAATGACAGTGACACCTGGAGAGGCATGATTGAGAGGAAGCCCACCTGATCTGTACCCTGTTGGACTACTGTGCTAGGCACAGTTTGGACATAACAAACATCATGTTCATCAGTGTCCATTAGTGCACGTAGGACCAGGACACAACCAGGGTGGTTTGTGTGTTTTAACTGTATCCAAGGTTCGACTATCGGCCGAATTCTCCTCTCCAGTACCCTGGCATAGACTTTCCCGGGGAGGCTGAGAAGTGTGATCTCGCTATAGTTGGAACATACTCTCCAGCCCACCTTTTTGTGAAGAGGGACAACCACCCCGGTTGTCCAGTCCAGAGGAACTGTCCCCCTCGTCCCCGCAATGTTGCAGAGGCGTGTTACCCAAGATCTCACCCCGATGCCCTGCCACCAAGGAGCTTTCAAACTACGTCAGTGACCTCAGCCTGGGTGATGGGTAAGTCCACCTCTGAGTCCCCTGCCTCTGCTTCCTCAGCAAAAGGCGTGTCTAAGGGGTTGAGTAGATTCTCAAAGTACTCCTTCCACCGTCTGATAGCATCCCCAGTCGAGGTCAACAGATCCCCACCGCCACTGAAAACAGAGTTGGTGAAGGACTGTTTACTTCTCCTAAGGTGTCGTAAAAAACAGAAAAAAACTAAAAATAGGTTGCCTCCACAACGGCACAGGTTGCAGCACACTTGGCCTGTCGGTACCCATCAGCTGCCTCAGGAGTCCCACAGGTCAACCAGACCCATCCCTTACCTCCGGCATCCACCTCCAATTTCAGGGATTACCACTACGACAAGCACCGGAGACCTTGCGTCCGCAGCTTTGAACACCCACTTTGACAATGGAGGTGGAGAACATGGTCCATTCATACTCTATGTCTCCAACCTCCTCTGAAATTTGGTCGAGTTGGGTCCAGAGCCCAGGCTATGTGTGGAGGTGAGCCGGACTATTTCTAGCCGGTACTGTACCTTAACCTCGTGCACAAGCTCAGGCTCCTTCCCCCCAGTGGCGTAACATTCCATGTCCACCAGGCGCTCGCATGCGACCCCCCACCCCTGGCCTGGCTTCAGGGGGCGACGTCTCAGTCCTTGTTGGTTTTCTTTTCATAAGGGGTTTGTGAAGCGCTCTTAGTCTGACCTGTCACCCAGGACCTGTTTGCCTTGGGAGACCCTAGCAGGGGCATTTAGCTCCTGACAACATAGCTCCAGGGGTCACTAGGCACACAAACTCCTCCTTCATATAGTTTGGGTCAAATACAGTAGGATAATTTTAAAGGAACAAAATGTACAATACATACATTTTGTCATTTCCCATTTGGCAACACTGTCTTCCATCAAACCTGGAACCCCTACAATATGCATACAAGACAAATCGGTCCACATGCCATTTCCACCACACTCTATATCCTGCTATAACATCTGGAGAGGAAGAACACATATGCCAGAGTCCTTTTAACAAAATAATCCCCACAGCAATTGGTAGAAAATCTGATGCAGCTACAGTAGATGTAAACATGCTACTGGATACTGACTTTCCTGGAAAAAAATATGGAATGGAAGTAGAACAGCTTAAAATACGGAGCAGATCCCATAACCTTCCCATCAATGTGGACAAAACAAAAGAAATGGTAAGATGGAGGAGTTCAAGTATCTTGGGGTCTTTTTCATGAGTGAGGGACTGGAAGGGGTGTGAGATTGACAGACTGATCCATGCAGAGGTTGCAGTGTACAGGTGCATTATGGTAAAGAGACTTTCAGTTTACTGATCAATTTGCGTTCCTGTCATCACTTACAGTATGGCCACAAGCTTTGGGTCATGACCGGAAGGACAAGACAACGAATACAAGCAGCCGAAATGGGTTTCCTCTGCAGGATGGACGGATGCACCCTTAGAGATAGAGTGAGGAAGTCTGTCACCCAGCAGGAGCTCGGAGTAGAGACGTCCTTCCCTAGGGAGGTGTTCCAGACACCCAGGACTATCTCTCTCGGCTGGCCTGGGAACGCCTTGGGGTCCCCTGGGAGAGCTGAAGTGTCTGGGAAGAGGGAAGTCTGGAGCCCCCGCGACCCACCCCCAGATAAACGGTTGAAGATGGATGGATGGATGTGTTTGTGTAAAACCAAGAAAAGACAGCAGACAGATATACCCTGTATGTGTGGGTAGTTCATCAGGTAGAGCCAGGCAGTGAGCAGAGTGTTGGCCGTCGTGTCAGTCCCACCATAATGAAACTCAGTAATAACTGCACACATCTGGTCTTCATAGAATGACACGTCATTGTCTCCCCTCTGCAAGGAAAGAAACAGACAACTCACCAACTGACTGTCAACTGGCTGTGAATATTACCTTGATTTCTAAAATGTCTGTCACACAAACCTTCTCCATTTCATCCAGGTAACAGTCCATGAAATGTTTCGGTTTGCCAGGATCTCTGGTCCATTTGCAGTCAGCCAACATCTCTAAATATATTCCACGTGCAGCCTAAAGGGCCAAAGTGTTCAAATTGTTTGTTTGTTGTTCCATGTCAGTGAGGCATGTTTATACAGTTCCTTCCTTATCTATCTATCTATCTATCTATCTATCTATCTATCTATCTATCTATCTATATATATATATATATATATATATATATATATATATATATATATATATATATATATATATATATAAATGTCACATACCCGGAACAGCTTAAAGGTTTTTTGGAAGGGCAGGGGCAGGCTGCGCAGCATGGGGAAAAAGTCGTAAATCTGCAGTGTTGGAATAAATCATAACTTAAGTTTCAATGAACAAACAAGAAAAAATGTTATGTTAATACCGTCAATGATATTTGAATACATGTCATACGTACCATACCCCAGAAGCCATTGAACTGCTTGGAGGTCTCGTGAAAATATTCAGTAAAAAACTTAATCTGTTCAGAGTCATAGTCGAACTGTTTGGCAAACAGGACTTGGCACATGATACTAGACATTGCGTTGTGAAAAAGCAGGTGAGGATCTATGTCCTTACCTGGACAAACAACAACAACACAACATTTAATGACACCTTTAAAATTTTAAAAACTAAAAAAGTAGAGATGACAATGAGATTACAGTAATATATAGCCTTCGTCTTTATTTACGTTTCTATCTACATTAGGTCATTATGGCCTACAGTATGCAGTAGTAATACCTGAGATGACATACCAACACTCTGTTCCAGATGTGTTATGATGCGACGTATCTCTGTCAGAATCTTTACTTCCATAGATTGCTTGCCTAGTCCAAGGTTTCGCATGGTCATAACACCAAAGCGTCTATGTTCTTTCCAAGAAGAGTTAAAACCTGCCATTGCCATTCCTGGAGCTACATGAAAAACATCAGAGTAAAAGATTTCTTTTCTTTATGCTTATATGAAAAAACACCAGCTCATCTCACATACTTCAGATGTCAACAATCTAAAGACAACCTAGATAAAGCAATTCTATAAGAAAATGCATAGTGAATGCTTCCATGTTAAATGTATTCCTGAAGACTTCCTGAAAGTAGATGAACATTTGAAACAGATGAAAATAGCTCAAGCTTGTAAAGCATAGAATAATGTATCTAAAGAGAATTAGGAATTGTTTAAACAGTACTGAATATTTGCAGAAGAAGCTGAAGTAGTTGAATTTCGAATGGAGCAAATGTGAAAAAGATGCTGAAATTAATGAATTGCTGAAAATCAAGGAAGTGTGTAAAGGTTTGCTTAATTTGTTGAAATATAGCCAAATGTATCAAAATGCCTAAATATTGTAATTATATTTTAATAGTTTTGATTTCAAGAGCTGAATGAGTAGCTCAACGTTTTAGAAATATTTAATATAGCTGAAGTTTGCTAGTAGTAGTGGTTTAAAGTTTAAATAGAGAAAAGTTGAAGATGAACAGCGTAGTTTCATTAACTAGTCAAATGCAGAAAAGTGATATTTAGGCTACAGAGTTAGATTGGTGCTTTTATTTTGAAAGAAATTTGAGGAAGTGTGTGTCCTAAATTGCTAAACTGGAAAAAGCGCTCATTAAGTAGTCCTAAATCACAAAAAAAGCAGTCAAAAGCAGAAATCAAAAACGTTTAGAGCTTAGTTAGTAGCACTAAAAGTTTAGTGCTCTTATTTTGAAATGATTTACAGGAAGCTTGTGTGGGTAATTGTTAAATTGTAAAATTGTCTCGTCAACTAGTCATAATAAACCAGTAATTACTTTATTGTAAAATAGACTCATTCTGATTCACAATTACCCATTTAAAGGCAGAAATTATTCTATTAAAGCTAAACATTTGGTTTGATGCTTTTATTTTAAAAGGATTTAGAGATGTGTTTCCTTCAACACTGAACTGTAAAATAGTCTCATTACTTGTCACAATTAACCATTTAAAAACAGAAATTATGCTATAACAGCTAAAAATTTCGATTGGTGCTTTTTTTGAAAGGATATTAAGGACACTTGTGCATGTTAATTTCTAAACATTAAAATAGTCTTATTATCTAGTCACAATACACCAGCTGTACACAGAAAAATTGCTATTTTTAGCTAAGGATCTGTAATGGGGCTTTTATTTTGAAAGGATTTGGAGGAGGTGTGTGTGCCTAATAGCTGAACTGTAAAACAGTCACATTAATCAGTCACGATTACCCATTGAAAAGCAAAAATAGTGCTATTAAACCTAAAAATTTGAATTGCTGCTTTTATTTTGAAAGGATTCAGAGGAAGGGTGTGATTAATTACTAAACAATCAAACAGTGTAATGAACTAATAGAGTTGGAGTCAGGAGATTGACCTGTCCGTCAAAGGTGCAGCTGCACCGTTGTCATTGAGATGAAAGGCGGGAAAATCGGGCTTATTCTGCTCTGTAAAAGCCGAGTTGCACCGCTGCTGAACAGGATTCTTACAGCAGAACCATATTACCAATCACAAAAATAACTTTTGAATGCTAAGGCTTTAATGAGTAATGAGTAAATTTTATGTTTGAAGACAAAAATTGTGGCCACAATCGCGATTTAAAAATGGCACTCTTGAGTGTTTCTCCAAAAAAGTCAATGCACTTTGAGGCATATACCGACTAAAGTATAGATCTGAGGGTTTAACCAGACACATCATTAGAAAGGAGATAAGTATGACTTTAAATGAGTGAAAAAATTATATCCATATCTTCTAATCAGGAAATATGTACTGTATGTCTGCAAGAATATGAAGCAGCTACTGTACATTAACCTGACATTAAGAAAAACCCTATCTGTTCTTATAAACTTGTGCAGTAAATTCTCTAGCCCATTTTGGCTAGTACACTCTCTAAAACCGAAACTAAAGTACAGTAAAATAAAAATCAATGCTTCACTGAAAATGCATAAAATAGCTGCAAACATGTACCTTTCTCTTGAAAAGCATGATTGATCATGAGGTTTTCTGGTCTGCCAGAGAAGGCTGCAGCTTTGTTGACCAGGGCTTCTTTCAACGCATGTAGACCATTGATGACAACTGTCGGTCTGGGACCGATAAACAGACTGTAGACATTGCCGTACTGTTTGGCCAGCTGAGGAAAAGGACAGTTATACATTCAGTTCAGTTCAGTTTAATTAAATTGCCTGACTAAAAATAGAGAGACTGAGTCAGATACACCAATGCAAGGTGACCACACTGCGTATAAAATACTATAATCATCCATTAACTTTACCCTCTCCAGATCTGCAATGGGATTCATCAGATTGAGTTGTAGCACATTTCCAAGCATAGGAATAGGTCGAGGACCTGAAGGAAAGTTTTTAGATACGTTTGTTTGAAAAAGAAACAGCAGGACAAGAAGAACAGCAACAAATAGAGCCACTGAAGCAAACATGATGAGTGCTTACCCACTTTTTTCTGTCTCTGCATTTATATTAACCACAGCCTTTGAACTGTCATGTGTTTCATCATACTGTATGAGATCATTTCAAAGAGCTCAGGTTTCGTGGAAGCAAACTTTGAAAAAAAAATCAATGCTACTGTTAAAGTTGTATCTCAAAGCATCTCAGTGTCATCTGAGTAGGAGACCAGCGATTGGTTAACACTTATTAAAAGAACCACAACTACAGTAAAGACAGTGATTGATACTCACATTGGCCCAGTATCCTCACTGTGTGGTACTGGAGAAAGGTGGAACACAGAGATCCCACAAACATGAGCAGAACATGCCACTTCACAGAAATGTAGTTGTCCAAGCTAGGGACTTTATTCTCCTCCTTGATGTGAGGCGACTGTGCTGCATGAGAGCTTGAGAGTCAATCAGTCATACCCATACAACATTTTTAAACACACCAAATTTATTAAAGCATTAACTAGAGAAAGAAACATGAAGTGTTATACTGTATAATTTCTTCATTATCATTGTATTCTATTCAAGACCACTGGTACGGTCACAGAAAGCAACATCATAAATCAGATTATTACATAGCTTCTCTGATCTATCTGATGTATCCATAATGCATTTGCAATATTTTCTCATGAGGGTAGATTTAATATCACTGAGGATTCCAACAGCATCTCTCAGCAGCTACAACATGTATCAATAATCAAGTGTTTTGAGTCTAGACTCAACTGTCAGACTATAGTGACAATGGGCTTTACCACAGCAAGGCGAGTGGCAGCTTACTTAACCACAGCAATACATCCAGTGAGGCTGTCTGATTGTTTAAAAGTTGAGCCATGAGCAACAGCAACGTGACATTCTTTCATAACTGTACTGTAATATGCCATGATGTCTCACATTATAGATGTAGGTTAAGATATGACTCATATGACAGCAGCACTTCCAGGAACATACTGTATCTGGTACTGGTTAGTTTCAGCAGGCTTGATCAGTAATGAACTTTTTTCAATCCGATACCAAGTAACTACAGGGCCAGTATCTTTTTGCATTTTAAAAAAAATATTATTGGACAGTGTTGATTAATATATTTATTACATCTCATCCATACAACCACTCCCATCAGAGCGAAGTACATTTATTGCTTTTGTTCTGTCTGGTATTCTGTAAAAAAAATCATAAATCAATTCAATCATAAGCACCACAATATTAGCTTAGCCTAGCTAACCACCAGCTAAAGTACAAAACTCAAATAATTACGTTAATAAACATATAAATGTGACAACATTAACTATTGTGGTAAATGTCCGCAAATTAATTTAAATGACAATTAAAATAATTGTCAACCATTAACAAATCGTACACTCACCGTCGTCATAAACCTAGACTTGACGTTCCCTATGGCAGGGGTTCTTAACCTTTTTGACCCCAGGGCCCAAATTCCAGTACAAAGTGGCCCAGGGCCCATTAAAACATAAACACTTTTTTTCAGCTGATTCAAATCATATTTTTTGTATATTAATAATAATTAATAAATAATAAGTTTAACAAGCTAAAACCTTATGAATATGATACACCGTTATTATCTCCAAAGCATTTATTTTGTATGTAAATCTGCATCATACATTTTATTTTATTACTATTAATTTCAAAAATATATATTTTTTAAAAACTAGAGAAATTCTGATTGATAAAATTCTGCAGTAATAAAATAAATACATGTAAAATAATAAAAAAAAACGAATAAAAGATCTTACTCTCCCAATCTGTAACAAATAAACAGTAACAATAATCACAACATCCATTATATTAAGTGTCTCACTTAATGACACACTTAGTCCTGCCGCTCAGACATGATCTGATCCAGTCTGGGTGGAATGGGGGAAAGGCTCACTCTCATTGTAGCCTCCACGCTTCAATGCTTTGTTGGATAGCGTTAGCCCACACTCAACACTCTGGGCTCTGGCTCGCTACCTCCGCTCACATAGCCAAACTTCATAAAGTCAGGATTGTATTTGCTTACAAATTTAGCCTTTGAATAGAGGTCGGCACTACTTTCACCTTCATTTATTCGTTTTAAAAACTTGTCCATCTTCAGCTAAGTGTTTGCGGCTGATGTCTTCTTCTGCTGCTACTTAATGAAGGGTGTTAACAACTGGCTGACACCTCATTGCCACCTAGTGGCAGGATGCTGCATTTCGGTCCCGCGAAATGCGGGACCTGACTTTTTTTTGCGACCCACTAGCTGCTGCTTGGGGCCCGAGAATGGGCCGCGGCCCCATGGTTAAGAATTACTGCCCTATGGCAACATTTCTCTAGGACCCCTTAGCTGTCCTGTGAAATGCCTAACTTAAATACTTAAGTATCGACTCCAAAGTATCCACCAGCAGGTATCAAAGTATCAATTCCAGCAAGTTGATATTCCCATCTGTAGCGGATTCAAATTAATAGTTTGATATTAATGCAGAAACATTAACAATCCTCAAAATTGCGGCACCAGGTTTGTTTTAAAGCTGTAACCACGCTTGTATCAGTCTAGTCAATGCCAGATTTCAATTTATTTAGTTACTAGTTAGGAAAGAACAATAATAACTTTCTTGCGATAAAACCAAATTAGTCTCTAATCTAGTCTCTAATGTCGTGAATTCTTGTCGCAGTTCAGTGACCCCTGCTTAAATCTGAGGAACAATGCACACAAAACCAGATTCTTTTGGACGTTTTATTAATCTAATACTACTGGATATAGGAATAAAAAAGTATGAAAATACTCAAATAAACAGAACAGGAAATGAGCAAACCTTCATCCAGTTTCTGTTTTCTGGTGGCTGATTAAAAGACAATAAATACAGTCTTACTTGTCTTTAATTGCACAATAAACAAAAGCAAACATGGAAGAATTGTGATGTATTTCTAATATTGTTACGATTTACCTTTGCTAGAAAAAGCCCTAGTTTTCTTATTCTCATGAACAGTGTTGGTGAATGAGCATGTGTCTGTTTTGAAAGCCTGTATGATAAATAATGTTAACGGCAATTAATGAACATATGTTAATGCAATCATAGAAAACACAGGAATCAGCAACAAATAAATCAATAGGTGAAAGTTAAAGAAAAGTAATGCAACACAAAAAGAAAGGTCAAACAAGTTTGAAGATAGAGGGAAATCCGATTCAACTAGGGTGTCACTGATTTAAATACCCCAGAGGGCCAGTGGTCACTTAAAGGGGGAGGGAAAAGGATTCATCCAGTGGTGGAGAGTTCCACCTCTTCAGCTCAGGTATGAGACTGTCATTTGGTTTGATGCATTTATTTTGCTGTTTAACCTTTCCTACGTCTCTGCTTATTTGAGTGCCAAAGTGATTGTTACATGTGTAAAAGACGAAAACAGGAATTATCCCAATTTGGGATAACTGAGCTTTCCCCTTTTCATCAAGCTCAAAGTTCCATCACACCATCAACAGGCACAAATTAGAACAAGTATTTCAGAGTCTGTGTATTGAAAAAAGATAAAGTTAACTTTATTGTTAATTTCTACAATATGTTTTGGCTCTACAGAGAATTGAAATTACGTTACTCTCAGGCCCTTGTTATAAAACAACATAAGAACACAGAACAGACACGACCACAAATCCAACCCCCGACTTCAACATTGTTGGTTAAAATATAACCTTTTGTTAAAAGTGTAAAGCGATGTCTGAACTTTTGTGAACTGGAGGAGTAACATGCCCCGCAGGTCAGGAGACTCGTCAGAGAACAATGCATGCTGGGTTTTATAGGATATGACCATTTTCATTCAGAACACATATTACCGCAGTTTTCCTTGTATACTCTGTACATAGACCATCAATGTTTAATGTTGTTGCACAGTTTTGCTAATAAAATGTACATGTTGCGTTTCAGTGGTGAAGCATTGCTCTAACCTTCCTTATTATTTTACCATTTTGGGAAAATTTACACACATAAAAAATTATTATACACATGATCATTTATGTATAGAAATTATTTGGCTATACATTTTTTGTAATTCATAGTCATTCTCAAAAGACACATATATTCAATGCATCACACATTATGTGGTCCAGATACAGCTGCCTGTGATTAAGCACTTGCATATGAACCCTTTCTCGAACCAAGGCTCATAAGGCTTCGTCATGAGGCTTCCTTTCACCACTGCCAAAATCCATAATATTGTCAAAAGACTTCTTCAAAATAAAGTACAGTCCAGTCAGGTTCAACAGGGCAGAGACCGTGGACCACATGGATGCTTCACACCCAATCGCCAGGGTAACCTGTCATACCCAGGGCCAGATAAGGCCACAGATGGATTAAGATGGATGAGTAGTACAGTAATACAGTAGCAAATCTTGACTCCACGCATAAAATTAAACAAAAAGTAAGTCTTAGTAGTTAGGACTGGAGTGTAATCTGGCTGACTGAGGGACAAAGGAGGACAGAAAATGGATGAATATGTTCATGAAGTTGTAACAGTGAGGTCTCTTTCGGACTAAGACCTAGAAGCAGTATTTAACACTAGCTATTAAGTTGTGTTATCACATTATGACTACAGTAGTTTTTGATATTTTACTAATATCAAAAACATTTGGTTATTTGTTTATTTGCCTATTTTAGTAAAATAGCCAATTCAATGGTTCACAGTTAGAATCACAGCCTGGCATGTTTGTCAGCTTGTCTTTCAGTTTGGGTATTTAATTTGAAAGGTCTGTTAGTTGTTTGTTATTATTTTTTCTAATTTTATAGTTTTTTTAAATTTTTGTTCTTTGTTTGTTGATTGTTTTCAACTTTTCCTGCTTCTTAACTGTGTATTTAAGCTGCTAGTTTTTCCTAGTACCTCATCATTGCATCTCATGTTATGTTGTGTAGCTCATTGGTAGAGCATGTGATAGCAGATCAAGAGGTCCTCAGTTTAACCCTGGGTACCCACTTTCTCCGTGACAGTTCTCCACCTGTCATCAAAGCTGAAATCCATCTACATGTTTGTCACAAAACCACAATCACCTTTCCATTTGGACTCCCGACCTTTGGAAAACACCTCCTGCCGTGCTTGATCCACATCAGTCATCTTGTACCTCCAGTATTTGTTATGTGTCTTCTAAACATTTTATTACTTCAATTGTCATGGCGTGGTGGCAAAGCAGTAAAGTGTTGGTCTCGTAAACCAAAGATCATGGGATTACCGGTAATCCCCATCAATGCCTGTCAGTCATGTGACTTAAAATCAAGGAGATGGTGGTAGATTTTCTCTGATGGCAGCCTTCCGCCATCTCATTGATGCGCATCCAGCTATTGCCGCAATGGATATTGAGAGTGGATTCTTTCTAAAATAAATCTTCAATTGAGAGTTATAAGAGGGTGTAGCTCAGTGGTAGAGCATTTGACTGCAGATCAAGCAGTCCCCACTTCTCTGTGACATTACTACTTCTATCATCATATTCTAAACATGGTATTTCTTCAATTTCTGTAGTGTTGTGGCTCGTTCGTCGGTCTTATAAACCAAAGATCCCCCATCTATGCCTTTCAGTCATGTAGTTTATAGATGAAGTGGCACATTTCTATTCCTGCAGGAATTCATGCTGATGTTTGCATGACTTGGGCACCATCTCACTACACCTCCTGCACCAGTCACAACCCCCCACTGTGATGGACTTAAGTGGTCTTCACACCTCACACTCCTTTGTTCAACTGATGGACCATTTCTTTCCAGGTGTGAAGGACTATCACTGCCACTTACAGGTCACACCATCCCAGACCACCTGCACACCCACTTCACTCCACTGTATATAGTCTGTTCATAACTTCATTTTAATTTATCCCTCACTGCACTATTCCAGTTATTTGTACCATGTCATGTTGTATATTGTACTGTCTGTACCGTTTTTTATGCTGATATGCACGACCTGACCAACACCAAATCAGATTCCTCGTTCTGTAAAGTGCGCTCTACAGGACCTGGCAATAAAACGGTTCTGATTTCTGATGACTCAGGTGAGGTTGTCTGAAAGTTGAGTCATGTTAACTGATTCTATTTGCGTCATAAATGTTTGTAGCTTTTATAGCTTGTGTCCTTCTTGGGGGATAGTTCTGAGCACTTACTGAGTCTTTTGTCCACCTAAAAAGCTGGTTCTTTACATGTATAAGGTGAAGTTGAACTAACGTGTGTAACTTTTCTCAAACTGAAGAAGCTTCTGGACTTTGTCAGTTGTTAGTTACAGTATTTGTCTGGTTAAAAAATGGTCAGTAAATTTAGTGCTAATCAATATAGGTACAATAGTAAATAAGTAATAAAATAATTAATTCTCATCAAAAAATGAAATATCTATGTGGTTTATTAATGTCTGACTAAAGGGCGTTAGAATAGACTCCTGCTGGACATAAAGCAGATTCAGTTGTTTCCGCAATACTAAATCAATGATTAGGTTATAGTTTAACCAGTATTGATCCTATGTCAATTGCTTATTTATTTTATGTTTTGTTAGGGCATAAAACATTGATTCAGTGTTTATTCAATGCCAGCTTGACATTAAATAAAGCTCGAGAACTGGTACAAGCACAAAACGATGGCTACAGTTTTTGTTGTTATTCTAATAAACTTTCATCCATTCATTTTCTGCCGCTTATTCCTGTTCCTTATACCTAAGCCTATCCTGGCTAGCTAAGGGCGAGAGGCTGGGTACACACTGAACAGATCACCAGTCCATCGCAGGGCCACACGGAAAGACAAACGAACAAATATCACAGCTGTGTGATGAATGAAGCGTTTGCCTCTGCACAAACAGATCTGGGTTTGAGTCTTGTCTTTGGCACTTATTTTAAGAGCAACCTGAAAAAACTCTGACCCTAATATTTAATACTATGCATATGTTGGATGATTGATACATTTTTTTTTTATTGGTTATTCTTTCAAAAATGTAAAAGCGGTTGATATACAGTACTAACACACATAATTTAACACGCAAATATACAAGAAAATGCAGGAAGATGTTAGACTTATCTAGTCCTACCCCAGAGTCTACCTTTTTCTCAACGTCAGGCCCCTCTAAGACCTGGGTCCCTTGAAAAAAACGTCACTCTGCGAGACGGCTCCTGAAAGATGGAGTCTTTTTTTTCTTTGTCTCCCACACACAGTGTGGACTGCGCTCAGATCTGTAACTTTTGTCTGCACACCCAGTATGGACGAAACTTGGTTCTACAAGCCAACCCTTAGCACCCGTCGCCTAAATGCTATTTTTAAAGAGATTAACATAAACAACACAGTGCACAAGCTATACCGCAGATCCACTTTGCTTCCTATTTTCACTTTATATAATAGGTTAGTCATGCCACAGAGTAAAGCATCTAACATTACTCGAATGATCATTGTAAATTATTCTAAATTGTTGTTTTGGTCAAATATTATTTACAAGTTAGTTCACTAATGAGATTAGTTTTGATTCATTTGATTCATGTTTCACAAATGTATCCTTTAAATATCAGGTAAATCAGGTAACAGCAGTGCAGGACTCTGATGCATTGGGGAGAAGGTGCTGATGTAAAACCAGTCTAACCAGGTTTGTATATTGGTCGTTCTGTCTGAAAGGAGGCTGCTTTTGTTATGCTTATCTAAGCTTGCTTAGAAGAGTCAAACTCCTAAAGCATGCAGGCTGACACACACAACATCGAGTGGATATGGGCAAATATATAGAATGAGAAATTAATAATTCTCATTCTTGACCAGACTTCCTTAACCTATGTTTTATCTTATGTTTAGCACCTTGTGCTCATCTTTAGCAGTCTAGCTGCCGATTTTCGACCCTACTGTACAGTATGTGTAAATCTTGAACTCTTGAAATGCTATTAGTGGCCATGACTTGTGTTTCATGCCTCATGCTCCCTCCTCATGTACCATGCCTGAACCACACTACGTCATAGTACTCATGTGATTCAGTGACTTTGACTGTAACTTGTGCTTTCATGCCTTATGTTCTGATTCCACGATTGAACCACGCCATGTTATGATACTCATGATTAGGTTGACTTTGTCTGTGACAAGCCAGGACGATTCTAATGGCCAACAAACTTTGAAGGGCCCACAGAGACCAGTTTAATTAATAAAAACATTATTAGCACTAACACATAGATAGCACAATATTATCTATAAAATAGTTACAAATAAGACTAAATTACAGCTTATTTCTGACTCTCCGGTCAAATTCCAACCCTCCTCCTATTTACTACAAGGTTCTCTCTGTCCATCTGGATCCTGTAGACGTTACTGAGTGAGATAGTCAGATCATCAACAGTTAAAGCAGCAATGTGCTTGCAGTCAACGAAGCATAAATCCAGCCATCAGAAAAGAAATGTTTTTTCATTTACGGAGCTTCTTTTGCTGTATACAGTAATGTTAACGCTACTTTCATAGTCGACACTCTATGTACTGCCCTCACAGCACGTGCTGCTAGACAGCCAACAAACAGAATAAAAAATTTCCATACAAGGCATTTCTTGCATTATATTACAATTTGTAGAACATGATGTGATACTGTTTTTCCTTCTTACTGCTGAAGCTAGTTTGCAAACGGGGAAAATGCAGTATTTGCGTCCAAAATGCAGGTATTTACTTACTTCCCAAAATGCAAGTGCAGCGCTCTCACTCTGACAGGTTTACAGAATCTTTTAACACTTTAATCACTCTAATTCAAAAGTGTAAGTTTTTTACTATTGAACGAAAAATTTGTGTAATTTTGACTGAATACTAATACGTTGTCATCAAAACAAACAAGCAATCCAGCAGCTAGAGTCAAACTCACACCCTTAATATTAGCAGCGTCACACCAACATGCTAAGGTAATCTTTAGTGGTCAGTAGTACTTCTAAATTGCAGGACCCAACCTCATAATTTTTCATAGGGCCCACAACTGCCAGCGCTACCCCTGAATATGATGCCAACCATATTTCTCTGTTCACTTTACTTAGTAAGGTTGCACAGAAACTATACTCCTGGTTCTGGCCACAGATTACCAAACCTTCTTCCCTTGCTCAAGTTCATCTACCCTTCCCAGTCATGTACTGTACATAGAGATTCCCATTGCCATGATTTTACCTTTTTGTGCATTTGAAATTAATCACAGCTCTCTGCTTTGAGGTAATGACACGCCTTGCTCCTTGTGTTGCTGCCACACCATACTACTTCACTTAATTTTAGAATTGCTTCTTAAAAATAAAGATGCAGACTAAACTTGATTCTGAAAAGTCTGTTTTTTGGAATCCACGTTTTTAGATAAAATCTTTGACAACCTTTGAACAGTAATGTGGCAGTTACTGAGGAAAAAGGATGTTGTGCAATTGTCAATACTTTCTTTTATTTACTGACTTGTTCAGACAGCTACTGTAACACCAATATCATGTGTTATTACAGAAGCAAATAGAAGAAAAATAGTGTGCAGCATATTAAACCCGTTTAATATGCTGGTCTATTATGCCACCTGTGACCTATAGATAGTTTTGTGATTGTAATAGTTCCAGAGCTTGACCATGCCCCTGTCACAGTCTGGACTTTTGTGTACCATTTCCTGCTTGATTTTGACATTTCCTGTTTTTTTCCTGATGGTTTTAGTTCTCGCTTTACGTTTAAGTCACGTGCCCTGTCAGCTGTTTCTGTTTAGTAATCATTTCGGTGTATTTAGTCTCCAGCCCGTACCTTAGTTCTCCGCCAGATCGTAGCGTGAACTCACCTCTATCCTGCGCTTCATCTGCAGTTCCAGTCCATCCTGTTTCGCTGTCGTACTTACCTATCTTTGCCTGTTCCCCCTGGTACTTTGGCCTGTGTTCTGGATCTCCTGTTGCTGACCATTGCCTGTTTGACTCTGAGTTTTTGCCTGCTGTTTTGTGGAATTATTCCCCCATTAAACAGACATTCAAGCTAGTTCTGTCTACGGCTGTGCATGTGGGTCCTGCATCACGCTCGCTCTCTGACAGCACCTAACAATAACAACAAAAAGCTGAAGCAGGTTGAAGTGCTCTGTCACAGAAATATTTTAAACCACAAGCCAAACAGCAACATAATTATAGATAAGGATGATTTTGAGTATGAATAAATTAAGACAGCATTATAACTTGATGTGATTATCCAATTACCAAAGACATGGAGATACAGTAAGTAGTACATAATTACAGACATTCACCAATTGCCATCCTGTGCTGGTGTCATGACAGGGATGAGTATGAGACCAACCACAATGGTAAAGCTACATCAGCTGTGTGTATATTCGTAAAATTTTGAGACACATATTTTGTTCCTCTGTAGTTCGATGTATTAGGTATTAGTGTGTTTTGTGTGCTGAACCTTGAGGGAGGAAGATGTGTGTGAGGGACATAGTGGCAACAAAGGTGGTTTGTGGTGGAGGTTCTTTTTTACACACACACACACACACACACACACACACACACACACACACACACACACACACACACACACACACACACACATACACAGTTAAACTTAAAACTAACAGATTAAATAATAAATCAAGATTTACTGAAAATTACCTAATGAAAATCAGACATTGTTGTTGAATTGTGTCTTAGCAGAATGATTTTAAACAACTCGTGCCTAATGAGCCACCAGGCTGCCTAAAAGACACAGCAACATTGCATTATGTTGCCATCAAGTGACATCTGGACTTTTTTGTAGGTCAAAAAGTGTTCTGTGGTCTCCAGCCAGTTTTTCTCTGACTGATGACCTAGATGGGTGGTTGTGAAACATTTTAATCTAGAAAAACAAAGTCCAGTGTCTGTGACCCAGACAACCTCACCTGAATGATTGAGAATCAGTCAGTTTGAGCATTTGGAATGTCATGTACAAAAATCTTTTTATTAAAAAAACCATATAAGCATTGGTCTCCACAGCAGGCGACCTGAGTTAGTCTTTTGCCTTTGACATGTATTTTGAGAGCAACGTGTAATACTGCCATACAAAAACTGAAATGTTAGATGATAGATGCATACAAAGAGATTAACAAAAGCCAACCTATCTACCTGACAGACAAACAGTGTGTGATAATGTCATCATATCAGTTCTTCCTACTATCTTCCTGCTTTACAGCTAAAAGATAAGATAGACTTTTTTCATTCTACGATGGGGAAGTTCTTTTATTTACAGTATAGAAATATAGAGGAACAGTGAGGCTACCACAGTGTCATAAAAAGTCCTTAGCAGCTGTCTGCTTAACTGTCTTAACTAGGTACTTGAATATGTCCATAGACTCAATGTCTGAGCCCTGGATGTTCACCAGTATGTGTGGTGAAGGGGACCTCCTGAAGTCAAGAACTAGCTCCTTTGTTTTGCCAGTGTTTAGTACAAGGTGGTTGTTCTCACACCAGCTGACAAAGTCAGTGATGACCCCCCTGTACTCCTGCTCATCCCCCCTGATACAAAAACAACAATGGCACTGTCATCTGAAAACGTCTGTAGGTGACAGTGGTGGGAGTTCTATTTAAAGTCCAAAGTCCTATTTAAAATCCCCTGAGGTGCTCTCGTGCTGCAGACTACCACATCATACACACAGTTACGCAGTCTCACAAACTGTGGTCTGTCTGTGAGGTAGTTTACGGTCCAAGCAGCCAGATGAGAGAACGCTGAGAATGTGGTCAGCATTTCCCTTGTATTGGGCTTGCGTTTTTAACATGGTTCGCCGTGCCCGAAGCCAGGTGCAGCGACAGCGCAACAATAACGCATGAGCCGACAGTACCTGGATCTCTCTCTCCAAGAAGGCAAAGAGAGGTTTAAACCCGTAGGCGCACTGGAATGGTGTGAGCCTGGGAGAGGTGCACAGCAGTGTGTTGTTCGCAAACTCTACCCAGACTAGCTTCTGGGACCAGGTATCCAGGTTTTGGGAGGCCAACAATCACAGTCCGGTCTCCAGTTGTTAGTTGGTCCGTTCAGTTTGGCCGTTGGTTTTCGGGTGATATCCTGTTGACAGGCTGGTCTGGGCTCCCATTAAAGAGCAGAACTCCCTCCAGAAGCGGTGACGAAATCCATGGCGATGTGCAACCAGGGCCGATGAGGCACCAGGAGGTGACGCAGAAACCCGTCCGGCTTTGGGTGCGATAGTTTGTTGGCCGCGCACGTGGGGCAGGCCTCCATGTACTCACGGATGTCCTGCCTGAACTGTTTTCTAACCCTGAAAGCTGTTTGGTTGATTTCAGGATGCCCGCTGAAGAGAGAAGCGTGAGCCCAGTGGATGACTTCACCTCTGAGTTCTGTGGGTACAAACAAACGGTTAGGCGGATTGCTTCCTTTTCTCATGCTTGGATGGACCATGTAACTGCCCGACTACACAACCAGCAGGCAGGATGGTTGCAGGTTCCTCTGGTTTGACCCCGGCCTCATGGATCCTGAACAGTGCGTCGGGCTTGCCATTGCCAGACCCTGGGCAGTAAGTAAAAGTATAACCTTCACACTCACGTTTAATCTGGATTGCAGGGTTCTGGGGTACCTTTTACGCTGCTCCCTGCTTCTCCTGGGTTGAGGTGCGTCGACGGGGTTCGGGAGGTGCTGCTGTCCCTGCCTGGGGCCACATGGGCGGCAGGCCGGAGACCCACCCTCCCCATGAATGAGATTAAGCAAATGGTGTGGGTGTGAGAATGAGAGTGCATGGGTTCACGTAAGCCCCACTCTGGGCGCAGGGACATCTCCTAGTGGGCTCTCTACGGACCGTGGGTCGTCGGGCTCCACACTCTCTCGGGCCGACCCTCCCACTGGGGGGAGTGTTTGCCCCTGGTTCTCATGGGGCAGATAGCGTTGACCCACGGTTGTCCACTCTGGCCTCGGGTGCTGTCTCTGTGGCTGTTGTAGCTCTGCCTGGGGGGCTCTGTGTGGGCGGCTTGGGTCACAACACCTGCCCTCCTGGAACTGAAGGTGTGTGGGGTCCCTGGCTGCTAGGTCTCTTACCTCCACTCATTGACATCACCCTGGCTTTCACAAGTGGCATTGTCTATGCACCAACATCTGCCTCACCCTTTGGGTGAACAATGTTAAGCTACAGCTTTACTAACCTTGTAGTGGGACACTCAACACCTGAGCTAATAAACAGGCTTTCGAAACCTAACTGTAAGTATTACTTATACTTATTACTACCAATATCAATAATGTGCAAATTTGGAAATTGTGACGTTGTATGTCATGGCTGTTATTAAGTAGTACTGTATGAGATCCTGTATAACAATGCATATGTGTATGTATATGATTTATGTATATGTTGTGTGTGAGTGTGTGCACATACCATAACATTATTATTGGTATTAAGATTAATTTCAAAGGTAAACCACAGTACAGCAGTTGTTTAGTTAGGAATGTGTCAGCCTAAGGTACATCCCTACATATTTATTTTGCACCAATTGTTTGCTTAACTGATTTGCTTGGTTTCAGCAGCTGGTTGCACCCCCAATATTCAATTATCTTAACATTTTCCTGGGTAAATATCATTGAATCTGCACATTTTCTGATCTAGTATGGCGAGAAAAACCGGAAGTGGGGCGACAGCAAGGGGAACCTCAGCCCCGATGCTGAAACTGTCAGTAAATGGGCTGATACAAGGCGTAATCCTATTCTGTTTCACAGTTTGTTTCCAGTATAATGTTTGCAGTCTTCAGACAGATTTATTCTACACCATGACTTTGTAAAACCTGCCTGATGTGTCTATCTATGTTTTTCTGATCAGCCATAAAATCATGATATGTCATAAAACCAACAGAGAAAACTCATGAGGGGAGGCTGGACAGGTCTGCGCCTCACCCAGAAAGGGGCGCTGCTTCCATCCTTTAACGCAGGATATCCCCACAAATGGGTTTCACTTTATTAAAAGGACTTACTGAATCACTCTAAGTAAAACAATTCAAGTGCTTGAGAAGTAAATTTGAAACTTGAGTGAAATATTCTATGTTATCCTAATGAAGAGCAAACCTGTAAAACTCAATAAAGCAGTGTTTAAAGTTTTAAAAACAACATAAACTTCACTGAAGCTCAAAATTGAAAATTTGCACCTCTCTATACTTTAGCATGAGTATGAATCATGAAATGACGCAATAGAAGTGACATATGTTTGATAGGTTTCTGTTCTCATCTTGAAAGTCCCTTCATTGGCTCCCAGTTGAGTTTCTCATTAGATTCAAGATTTCATTATTTGCTTTTAAGGCAGTCCGTGATATGGCACCTTCTATTTTATATAAGTAACCTAACTCAACTCAATATGCACCTGTGCCGTTTTGCTCTACTTCCCCAAGCCCAATAACAAGTATTTTCTGTGTCCTGGCCCCACGACTATAGAGCATCCTTCCTTTAAAAATTAGGTCTTCCAATGTCTTCTCTATATACTCTTAAGTTAATGTTATTGTTCAGCCTAGGGTAACATTTTGTTCCCCTTTGGCGCTATATAATTAAAGTTTGATTTGATTTATTTTGATTATTTTCACATTGCACAATAAAATCACAGCCACAAATACAACAACATTGTAGAACATTAAGTCATGGCATCTGGGCTTTGTTCTAAAGTTGAAACAAACATTTGGCTTTGTGGTCACCTGCCAGCTTTCCTCTAACTGATGACCCAGATAGGTGGTGGTGAAACATATTGATCTAGAAATGCAAAGTCCAGATTCTGTAGCTTACCTTACACAGACAATCTCACCTGGAATTGTGAAGTCATGGACATATAAACAATAAATTTAACTTTACTTGAAGTCACAGTATGAAAATAAGATTAGAATAAACTCTGTCTTCAAATTGCTGGGACCCGACATGACCCATCAGTCAGTTCCTCTGAGCTGGACCTTCATGTGATAGGGTCTGGGGGTCAGGGTTATTCCAAAAACAGGAGTAAAATCTGGCTCTCCTGCATCCTCTGGCCAGATGAACTTGAACTTCCTCAGCAAACTCACTAAAACAAGGAAGAGCTCCATGCGAGCCAGGGCCTCTCCAAGACAAATCCGTGGTCCTGTGTTTTAAAACACAAATGACTTATGAAAACTATTTTCTATAATCCAGTCAGTCTTTCTGTATATCTGCTATTAGATAATCATGCACCTGTAGAGAAAGGCATGAAGGCCTCTGGTTTTACAAACTCTCCCTTTTCATTGAGGAAGTTTTCAGGGTTGAATTCACGAGGGTACTTCCACTGTCCCTCCTCAAACAACACTGAGGACAGGTTGGGGATGATAATGGTTCCCTGAACAACAGACAAAACAACAAATATCAAAATCTACTACACTCTAATACCATTCTACATAAGAATAAGCACTGTGGTTTATTTTGCTTTGTTTGCAACAATTAACTTTAGCAAGCATTCGTCTATATGAAGCTATTGATTCATCACTGAATAAAATGAAATGTACAGGGGAGTTTAAGATACACATCACTTCAATGTTTTTAAAACAACTCGTCCCTTGTTCTCTTCGAACGTCTCCCTGCCCCACCTGGAGCTTCCCTCTGCACGCTTGAAGCCTCCACCGCAGCTGAACTAACGGAAACGTCGTCACAGAGAACGGGCCTGATCACCCTTCTACTTCCAGTCACACGGCAGGAAACCGCCAGCTTACGCACGCACGCACGCAACGTCGGATCTTCCCACCAGGATTGCGCAGTAAGGCAGAGGCATTCTTAGGTCTGAGCAGAGTAGAACTCTTAGGGTATCAGTAATTGTTTTATTGTTGTGTTGTTTCTTTTCCTGCACACACGATCTGACCACTGTGTATTTCCGCGATCACGTGACTGTAACGCTGTTACCAATCTACGTGAATCTAAGAGGTGCACATTGAAGTGTTGTAACCTGTGATTTCGCTATCTTAAGTGCTTTAGTGTGTTACTGTGGAGCGATGCTCTGTCTCTTCTGCGACCACGCCAAGGGCACGTTTCAACCACTGCACGCTTCCGCGATCACGTGATTATATCGCATAATATAGCCTCACGTGTTTGTGTGACCACAAGCCTTATCCACGCTAGTCCCACTTCACACTCCTTTACACTCTTCTTTCCCTGTGAGCGCCAGACACGCGCGCTCTATTCAAAGGGCTCAACGGCACACGCGCGCAGCTGTGCCACCTCACCACGCCCCTAAAGGGGGGCGCCCTCCTCCTTCCTTCTCCTTTCTCTCTCTCTCTCTCTCACACACACACACACACCCCTCTTATCTCAGGTAACGCGCATACACATACAGTACGTCCAGACGAACACACCATAAGATTAAGTTGTGTTTTGCTGAGTTATTCAAGATAGTGTTGACACTAGAGTTAATATTAATTGCTTATTAAAGCGTTCATAATTTAATTGGTCGTTGTCTGTGATTATTTGTATATGGTTTTGCAACACTGGTGAATTGAGTCGGCTATAGTACGGAGTTCATCCTTCAACCAACTTAAATACAAATGAGACTGTATTGGCTATTCCAAATTGGTTATTGGTCCCTGGTAACAGGGTGGTGCCCCGTAAATTAAGTAATTGTTAATTCAATTAATAATTATTAAATCAATAATAGTGTTTCACTTACCAAACTATAGACATTTTTCACATAGTTATATATATTTAAGCTAATAACCAAGATTTGTGAATCTAAAGTATAAACATAATTGGTATCTCCAATCAGGAGCTATAAATCCAATTATTATAATTTGTGCTCCTCACATTCAATGAACAATTGGTTAATAAGAATAGGTGGGTCAAGTGGCTACAAAAGACCTATAAGAAAAAACATGTGGTTTCAGTTCTTTGGTAAACAATGTTAGAATTCAGTGCTGTGAAAAATATCAGGGCCAATGAGCTGTAAATCTAAAAAAGAAGAATGGAGCGCAACAAAGCAAAGAAATTTGAAGAAATTCAAAGAATACAAGACCCTGCTTTAGTAAGGCATGGTGGCTCAGTGATGCTCACATGCCTGTAGCATGTGGAATAATTCAGCGATTGAGATTCCCTACTGTGGAATCAATACAGTTTATCCCTAATCTCAAGTTTCAGGACATCTTAAGAAACAACATGACTCTCTCTGTGAGGTAGTTGAAGCTTGGGAAACATACGTCTATTTAAATGTTCTTTTTGGATTTGTTCTTTTCAAACATTTGGGGCCTCATGTACGAAGGGTTCAGTACTTACACACATAAAACCTGGCATAAGCACAAATGTACACCTAAGGTCAGATGTATGAACAACTACGTGATGTGCGTAGGTCTACGGTAGCTCCCTGGTTTGCAAAGGTACTTTTCTACAGCTATTGGTCCCTTAGCAAAACTAAGAGGTGAATCTGGGAAACTGTTAATAATGTGAAAACGGTCATTAGTCACGCAGGAGAAAAATGCTAAATAATTTATATACAGCCACATGTCTACAAGTAAATGAGAGGATATAAAAATATGCGCAAAACTGTGCAAACATATATTCTATAAAGTAGCTCTGTTAGAGAATCTATTAGAATTTGGTAGACGCGCCATGGGGGCATCTACAGTATAATGAGCTGCAGACCGCTCGGGTATATGCCAGGGGACCCTGAGCCCAGCCGTGCCAGCTGCGTGGGACACAATCATCTGTGTCTCAGCAAAGCATCAATTTAGCATACAATGGTCGATCGGGGCAACATTAAAGTGCAGTTTGCAGCAAGAGCTGGTTTACTTGATGTAATCAGACCCATCGACTGGACACACATCGCTATAAAAGCACCGTCACAGGATGAGTCAACAGAAAACATTTTTATTTTATCAATGTACAAATAATCTGTGACACAAGTTTATTTGTGTAAATATTTAAATTGATTAACATATTTATATGGAGGTGTGTCACAGGAGGAGGCTACTCAAATGACTGCGTACAATTATATTTGATGCAAGCATGTTTGTTTTTGTGTTACATACCCTTGGTATAGAGAACCCCATAAGCTCTGTGTCTTGAGTGGTGCAGTGGAAAACACTGAGAGGAGTGATGTTACCCATCCTCTGGATTTCATGAATGACAGCCTGCAAGAAAGAATCATTCACTGTAGCACTGTGTGACCCAACAAACATTAATTTTACAGCAACAAGACATAGGAATGGTTCAACTAAAAAAATGTCAAATATATGTACATAAAGCTGAAACTATCATAGCTTGCCTGTACATAGGGCATCTGGTGTCTGTCTTCAAAACTGGCTTCATCCTTCCCATCCAGAACTGTGTCTATTTCCAGCTGACACTTCTCTGAAGAAGACAGAAAAAAGAGCTGGACAATTAGAAGACAGAACGACTTTATACAGCCACACTAGCAGCTGCACTGAGCTAAATGTCCTCATGAGATGGTCACACTGACAACTCAGTCTGTCCTAACAGCTCCTCAAAAAGCTTACAGCTTATTCAAAGTGCTGCAGAGATCCCATTTCTCAGAAATTAGCTTCTCTGCACTGGCTGCCTGTAAAATGTAGGATAGAATTTAAAATTCTCCTACTCACCTAAAAAGTACTTAATGTAAAGCTCCTTCTTATCTTGAAGGTAGGATACATGTAGTTCCTAGAGTCTTTAAATGTAGAACGGGAGGCAGAGCTTTTAGCTACCAAGCTCCTCAACTCTGGAACCATCTCTCTGTTCAGGTTCGAGAAGCTGACACACTCTCCACCTTTAAGATCAGGCTTTAAACCTTCCTTTTTGATAAAGCTTATAGTTAGAGATGGTTCAGGTCACTGGCAATGATTGTTAGTGACAGGAACCATCTCTTAGTTAAGCTGCAATAGACATAGACTGTTGTGGGACTTAATTTATACACTGAGCTCCTCTGTTTCCTTCTACTGTACCTCTTCTCTCTGTTTAACTAACCTTGTCTCTTTCTCTTCAGTAGTTGTGCCCCCCCCCCTCCTCCACTCTTCCCTTAACTATAGGTATCATTGGACTCAGAGCCTTGTGTCTGTGATGGGCAGCTGCGGATCCAACCATCCTGCCTGTATCCAGTCCCAGGTCCAACCATCATGCCTGTGTCCAGTCCCTGGTCCAACCATCCTGCCTGTGCTCTGTTGTTGCTGTGCTTCTCTCTCTCTCCAACCCCCCCCAACCGGTCGAGTCAGATGGCCGCCCACATCCAGCCTGGTTCTGCTGGAGGTTTCTTCCTCATTAGAGAGTGCGTTTTTCCTCTCCACTGTTGCTGTCAAATTAAAGGCTTGCTGTATGTGGGATCTGATGGGTTTAGTTGTGTAAGGTCTTAAACCTTACTTTGTAAAGTGCCTTGAGATAACTTTGTATTGAATTGCTACTGTAACTGTGTGATGTCTTTGTTTAGCATTTTAGCATCTTTAGCACAAACCATACATGTAGAAGACAAGGGTATTGTATTGTAGTGTGCTCATAGACTGATAAATCTAAAAATCTAAGAAAATTTCAAATTAAAATTTCACCTAAAGTAAAGATGAAGTTGAATATAAGGTTACATATTTCTGTATGCATACCCTGTATCTGTGGGTAGTTCATCAAGTAGAGACAGGCAGTAAGCAGAGTGTTGGCTGTTGTGTCAGTTCCACCAAAATGAAGCTCTGTAATAACTGAACACAACTGGTCTTCATAAAACGTGTCTCCTCCCTGCAGGGAGAGAAAGAGAACAACTGATCCAAATATCACCTTCACCTCAGCAAAAAATGTCTGCCACACAAACCTTCTCTATTTCATCAAGGTAACAGTCCATGAAATGTCTTGGTTTTCCTGGAACTCTGGTCTTTTTGCAGTCAGCCAATATATCTGAATATCTTTCATGTGCAGCCTAAAAGCACAGATTGTTTGCAATAAAAAATGATCAATTTGTTTTTGTAACATGTTTATATAGTAAAACATCTATTAATCTTAATAGTAAAGGTAAAATTAAGGAAAGCTATTTCTGTCTTCTGTACTTTCCTTTTATTAATTTCTATTTTTATGTGTAAATAAATGCTTCATTTTGACCTAGACTGAGGTCAGTGTTTTGTTTTGGCCACGTAGTGATACACTTACAGTAGTGGGCCTCACTTATTGATAGTACAGTAGGTGGTGATCAAGATCAGAAACAAACAGGAAAAACTTATTTAGCACTACACAAACCAGAAGAAAAACCTGTGTTTTTTCCCAGGGTTACCCAGGTATATCGAATTAATAAATTTAATTAAAATTGACCAAATGACATCTGAGATAGGTCTCCAAGGACCCTTACAAGGTGATAGTTTCAGAAAATCTAATCATTGGTTTCCTGAATTGGAAGGAAAGTTATACCTGGAACAGCTTAAAGGTTTTCTGGAAGGGCAGTGGCAGGCTGCGCAGCATGGGGAAAAAGTCGTAAGTCTGTAGTGTGGAGAAAAAATAAAACATACTCGATTTAGTATACTTTGCCCATATGAGATTAAAAACTTTGGTTATTTTACAGAATTAACACACATCAGTCTTGCAATTCCTATTTTAATATTTCTGTATAAAACGTTACGTACCATACCCCAGAACCCATTGATTTGTTTTGAACTCTCACGAAAAAATACAGGAAAAAACTTCATGAATTCATCATCGTAGTCAAACTGTTTAGCAAACAGGACTTGGCAAATAATACTAGATGCTGCGTTGTGGAAAAGCAGGTGAGGATCTATTTTCTTACCTAGAAATAAACAAGACTTAAGAAACGTAAAAAGGTAGATATGTTGACTGATAAGGTAAATTCATATAAAAATGTTACATCATCATAGCCTAAATGTAGACGTAATAGTCATGTTTGTAAAGTAGACATACCAACACTCTGCTCCAGACATTCTATAATGCGACGTATCTCTGTCAGAATCCTCACTTCCATAGATTGCTTGCCTAGCCCAAAGTTTTTCATGGTCATAACACCAAAGCGTCGATGTTCTTTCCAAGAAGTGTTAAAACCTGCCATTACCACTCCTGGAGCTATGTAAAAAACCAGCAAGTTAAAAAGAAATTCAGAATAATTTAGCCATTACATCAAATAGATACTAACCTATGTATCTATGCACAGTACTTCTGTGAACAGTCTTTTAGCAATGATCAAATGAAAGGTTTACAGGACAGTAGTGAGAAATTATGTTAATCTAAGTATTCTTTATTTTGTAGTTCACTGTCACTGTCAGTTTATGTTTTTATTATTTCAGCAAGTCTAAGCATTACGTATAAGAAGATTATAAGCTTATTCTGCTTCTACAGTATATGATGCAGCAATAATGCATGTACCTTTCTTTTGAAAAGCATGATTGATCATGAGGTTTTCTGGTCTGCCTGAGAAAGCTGCAGCTTTGTTTATTAGAGCTTCTTTCAACGCATGTAGTCCATTGATGACAACTGTTGGTCTGGGACCAATAAAGAGGCTGTAGACATTGCCGTACTGTTTGGCCAGCTGAGTAAAAAACCATACAATTCAGTTTTTTTATGTAGCACTAATTCACAACAAAAGGTATCTCAAGGCACTTTACAAGATTGAAGACCACGAACAACTAAAACCCAGAAAATCCCACATTAAGCAAACTTTTACAAGAATGTTTGCCTGACCAATATTCACTACAAACAAAGCCAAAAAATTTGATTTTCTGAATAGCATAGTGTGCAATATATTTGTTCTAATGACTGAATAAAAATGCAAACATTTAGTTTGTGTAAGGAACAAAGATAAAAAAAACACAGATGCAAATCGACCACACCGAACAAAATAAAGTGCTGACAAGTTTTGGTTTTAATATTAAATTTTCTACAGAAAAATATCATATACCATAATCCCTGAGGCTGTTTAGAATCATTTGTTAACTTTACCCTCTCCAGATCTGCAATGGGGTTTGTCAGGTTGAGCTGCAGCACATTTCCAAGGATAGGAATAGGCCAAGGACCTGGAGGAAAGTTGTTAGATTTTTGTGTTTGAAAAAAAAGTAGCAAGAAGAGCAAAGCAGCGACAAAAAGAGCCACTGAAGCAAACATGATGAATTTGAGTTTCTGGTGAATGCGAACTCCTTTTATTTCTGTCTCTGCTTTTATATAAGTGTCACAATCACAACCTTTGATCAGTTATGTTGGCAAATTACTGGTTCAGTAATCACAAAGGTGATGCAATTGTGAATATTTCCCAATATTTACCTCAAACAATAAGTTTTTTTTTTTTTTTTGTTCTGTCCAGCAGTTTAACAAGCAGCATATCTTACGCTGAATGCCATATTGTGATGGACAGCTTTGCTTTAACAAGAGGAGTATTTATAAAATATATATACTCTTCTTGATTTATGGTTTATTTAATGGTTTATTTAGCTGATCCAAAATATGTGTGATGTTGCTGTGTTGGTGGACAGGTTAAGTCGGTTCTGCTTTAATAAGGGTGTGCAACCAGCTGCTGAAACCAAGCAAATCTGTTAAGTAAACAATCAGAGCAAAATAAATAAGAAGCAGGGATGTACCTTAGGCTAACACATTCATAACTAAACAACTGTTGTACTGTGGTTTACCTTGGAGATTAATACTAATACCAATAATAGTGTTAAGGTATGTGCACATACTCATACAAACATATACATATCATATACAGACACATTGCATTATTATACATATCACATACTACTTAATAAAAGTCATGACATAGAACACCACAATTTCCATATTCACTCATTATTGATATTGGTAGTGATAAGTATTAGTAATACTTACAGTTGGATTTGGAAAGTGTCCCACTACAAGGTTAGTAAGGCTGTAGCTTAATATTATTCACCCAAAGGGTGAGGCAGACCTTGGTGCATGAACAATGACACTTGTGGAAGCCAGAGTGGTGTGAGGGGCTCGGCCACTACGCCCATTCAACCAGCAGAGGAAAGAATCCTAGCAGCTGGGGAGCCCACACACCTTCAGTTCCAGGAGGGCAGGTGTTGCGACCCAAGCCGCCCACACAGAGCCCCCCAGGCAGAGCTGCAGCAGCCACAGAGACAGCACCCGAGGTCAGAGTGGGCCACCGTGGGTCAACGCTGTCCACCCCATGAGAACCAGGGGCAAACACTCCCCCCGGTGGGAGGGTCGGCCTGAAAGAGTGGAGCATGAGGACCCACGGTCCGTAGGGAGCCCGTTAGGAGATGCCCCCGCGCCCAGAGTGGGTCCCACCCCCAGTCCACCACCCCTACACGGGCAGAGCGGGGCCTACCCCATCGGCCCGAACTCATCCCCTGGCACCACACCGGCCTGCAGCACAAGGCCAGCAATTGATGGGGGTCAGCAGAAATGAGACCACCCAGGCAGACGATCATCGTACCCCGGGCGGAAAACCGGACCCCCCACACTCCAACCGCACCACACGCATACAAACTCACACAAACACAGACGCATACACCCACCCACACGTACAACTCACATCATCACATCAACACACACACACCATAAACTCTCTCACAACAAACTAGTCAATCATATGTGAACCAATGCACTCTCGGATACATTCTCGCACCCACACCATTCGCTTGGTCACATTCGTGGGGAGGGTAGGTCTCTGGCTTGCCGTCCATGTGGCCCCAGGCAGGGACCGCAGCTCCTCCCTGCAACCCAGCTTGGACGTGAGTGTGTGGAACTAAAGCGTACTGAAGGTGGGTGACACCTCCAGGAGCACAACCGCTTTTAAAAAATTAGTTACAATAGTTAAAATTGGGTGATGATCTCCACCAGGGCCAGTGGGCGAGGCCACAAATGGCCTCAGCCCCAGGCCCTAGTGAAAGAGCCCACCCCCGACCCTAAATGTATGTGTATGTGGCTAAGTATGAGGAACTTTGGGAAAAGTGCAGTCCTAGGAACAGCAAGGATACTGCGCAGAACTCTCAAGCGAGGCTGCGACTGACCTAAAAGATAAGATCATGGCAAGATTGAAAAGGCAACCCCACTACAACGACTAAGTGAAGTACCATCAGAAAGTCTAATGGAAGATGTGAATGCAGCATTGAGAGCGATCCCTACCACAACAATCACAGAAACCAATGAGCTGATATACGCTTCAGCATCAGTGATCCTAGAGGTGCTTGGCTATAGGAGCAATCATGGGAGCCATGAGAAACAATACCCACCATGGAAACGAAGGTTGGAGGCAAAAATCAAGGCAGCTCGGAGGGAAGTGAGCCAAATGACAGAGGCCCAGAGAAGTGCAATGAAAAGACGCTGCCCAAGAGGTACAGCCAGATGCCCATACCTGAAGCACTCGAAACTGCCAAGCAAAGGCTACAAGCCTTGGCCAGCCGCCGAAAGAGATACACCAGAGACAACGAAGCCAGACGAATAAACCGGCTGTTCGCAACACAACCTGCGAAAGTGTACTCTCAATGGCAGGGTACTGGAAACTGAACAGTACTGGAAAGGTGTATGGGAAAGGGAGGCGTCACACAACTGTTGACTGTTGACTACAGCAACCTCCCTGAACATGTATATATATATATATATATATATATATATATAGAAAGGGAGGCATCACACAACAGTGATGCACAGTGGCTGGTGGATCTGAGGGAAGACCACAGCAACCTCCCTGAACACAATCCAGTGACTATCACAGTGGCAGACATCCAACATAGAGTCACACCAACCTGTGCACAGCCTGGATCGACTACAAGTAAGCCTATGACTCAATGCCACACACATGGATCACTGAATGCTTGGAGCTGTACAACATCAACAGAACTCTAAGGGCCTTCATTGCAAACTCGATGAGGTTGTGGAGAACCACCCTTGAAGCCAATGGGAAGCCACTTGCCCAAGTATCCATCAAATGTGGCATATACCAAGGAGATGCACTGTCCCCACTGCTGTTCTGCATAGGTCTGAACCCCCTCAGCCAAATAATAAACAAGACTGGCTATGGATACCGACTCCGGAACGGGGCCACCATAAGTCACCTCCTCTACATGGATGACATCAAGCTGTACGCCAAGAGTGAGCGAGACATCGACTCGCTGATCCACACCACCAGGATCTACAGCTCGGACATCGGGATGTCATTCGGGCTCGAGAAATGTGGGAGGATGGTGACAAAGAGAGGCAAGGTAACCCACACAGAAGGGGTCTCACTCCCAGAAGGAACAATAGCAGACATTGAGGACAATTACAAGTACCTTGGAATACCACAGGCAAACGGCAACCTTGAACAGGCAACAAGGAATGCGGCAACAGCCAAATACCTCCAACGAGTAAGGCAAGTCCTAAGAAGCCAGCTCAATGGCAAGAACAAATCCCGGGCAATAAACAGCTACGCCCTGCCAGTGATCAGATACCCTGCAGGAATAATAAGGTGGCCAAAGGAAGAGATACAGACCACAGATGTTAAGACACGAAAGCTCCTCACCATGCACGGAGGGTTCCACCCCAAATCCAGCACCCTGAGACTGTACGCTAGCCGCAAGGAAGGAGGCCGAGGACTAGTGAGCGTGAGAGCCACTATCCAGGATGAAACATCCAAGATCCATAAGTACATCAAGGATAAGGCCCCGACAGATGACGTGCTGAGTGAATGTCTCAGGCAGTGGAGAACAGAGGATGAGATGCTGGAAGAGGGACCATCATGGGAGGACAAGCCCTTGCACGGGATGTACCACCGGAACATAACTGAAGTGGCTGATCTCAACAAATCCTACCAATGGCTTGAAAGGGCTGGGCTGAAGGACAGCACAGAGGCACTCATCCTGGCTGCACAGGAGCAGGCCCTGAGCACCAGAGCCATAGAGGCCCAGATCTACCACACCAGACAAGACCCAAGGTGTAGACTGTGCAAAGAGGCCCCAGAGACGGTCCAGCACATAACTGCAGGGTGTAAGATGCTGGCAGGCAAAGCATACATGGAACGCCATAACCAAGTGGCTGGCATAGTATACAGGAACATCTGCGCGGAGTATGGACTGGAAACCCCAAGGTCAAAGTGGGAAACACCTCCCAAGGTGGTAGAGAACGAGCGAGCCAAGATCCTGTGGGACTTCCAGATCCAGACTGACAGAATGGTAATGGCGAACCAACCAGACATTGTGGTGGTGGATAAAGAGCAGAGGAAAGCCGTAGTGGTGGATGTGGCAATACCAAGCGATGGCAACATCAGGAAAAAGGAACATGAGAAACTACAGAAATACCAAGGGCTCAGGGAAGAACTGGAGAAGGCTTCGAAGGTGAAGGCCACAGTGGTGCCTGTGGTGATCGGAGCACTAGGGGCTGTGACCCCCAAACTGGAGGAGTGGCTACGACAGATCCCTGGAAAAACATCCGAAATCTCAGTCCAGAAAAGTGCAGTCCTAGGAACAGCAAGGATACTGCGCAGAACCCTCAAGCTCCCTGGCCTCTGGTAGAGGACCCGAGCTTGGAAAGTGGATGAGACCACCCGCGGAGGGTGAGAATAGAGTGTGTATATATAGGTAAGTATTGGGAAGGAGGCTTTAGACCTGTGTGTTCAAAAGAGGAGCGAAACAAAAAAGCTACAGATGAAAACAGGATTCAATTTTGACTTCAACTAAATGCTTTTCATTTGATGAATTGATCTGATCTGTTATTTGCTAATCAACAATTTAACCTTGAGCATTAATGCGGCAATTTGTATTGCTCAAAGTGGAGATATGTGCCTCGGTCTACCACATATGATGCTCCAATAATGAAATATTCTTTCATGAAATAGCTCAATTTTGCAATACATCTAAACTAAAAATGTATACTAAAGTATTACTACTGGCTATATTTACCACGCGGTAATAGGAAACATATATTTAGTATACTGAAAGTTTGGCGTATTATTGCCTGACAGCAACATTCCCACTTTCTCTAGTCTTGGAGCATTGATTAACACTACAAAAGGCATCCCTCTCACAACATATTATAGGGATAAAACTATGAGTGTTTATTATACAGTAGCTGATTTCTTTGTAATCTCTGGTTGAACAAGTAACAATGCTTCTAAAATACACAAAACCAAGTCAAGAGTGAAGACGGAACATACATTGTAAAACTACTAAAAATAACTGACAAAAACTGATTACAACAATTATAAAGAAGATACTATATACTTCACAGTAGGTTGTTTTCTTAAAAGGTAATGGTTGTTTTTATAGCCAAAATTATGATCAAACATTTTTTGTTTTTTTGTAAAAAAAAGACTAATATAGCTACTCTATATAGTATATACAGTATCTAAGGGCTATGTTAGATATAGTTCACAGTAATTTGTAGTGAACAGAAAGATCCACATGAGGGAGTCAGGGGCAAAGTGTATTAGTGGTCCAATGACTGTGACTGGTTCAAATATATACCGGTATTACATAAATTCATAACAACAAATCCTGACCATCTGTGTTTTTGTGTAGTGATTGATAATTACATTTAATTAAATTTAAAACCCAATGTTTTTGTTTAACTGATTTAAAAAGACAAAAAAACAAATAGTTCTGACTTTTAAAAGTACAGCAGATAAACTGTTCAGCTTCAAACTATTAGTAACATAATTCCCAGCCCCATAATCAGATGATGAATGACAGTTTATACACAAGATTATTGTAAAGACACTGAATTGTTGCAGGTTCCACTACACAAAATATTCAGTATCGAAATATGCATTTGTTTTGGCTGCCATCTCAACTTGTCAATTATTAATGGCTCCACTGAAATCAGTGGGTCATGTTCTCATTTTGCACACCTCCTTCTTTCTTCAATCCCTGCTGTTCGTCTTACTGCATCTCCCGGTGTTTGATCTTCATGCGGTACGGTTTTGGAGTCAGGGTGACCCCAAACTCCGGGGTGTAGTCTGGCTCTCCAGCATCCTCTGGCCAGAGGAACTTGAACTTCTTCAGCAGAGTCACCATGATAAGGAAGAGCTCCATACGAGCCAGACCCTCTCCAAGACACATCCGTGGTCCTGTGTTTTAAAATACCAATGACTTATGAAGACTATTTTCTATAACCCAGTCAGTCCTTCTGTATATCCGTATTAGATAATCATGCACCTGTAGAGAAAGGCATGAAGGCCTCAGGCTTAACAAACTCTCCCTGGTCGCTAAGGAAGTTTTCAGGGTTGAAGTCATGTGGAAATTTCCACTGTCCTTCTTCATTCAGAACTGATGTGAGATTAGGAACAATCATTGTGCCCTGAAAGAACATTTTGTACAAATTAGTTAGTTAACTCCATTTATCTTTCAATTTTCATACTATAGTACATAAAACTGTGAGGTTTATTTCCACAATACTTTGTCAAAATTTCTTCTCACTTTGGGAATAGAATATCCCATCAGCTCTGTGTCTTTGGATGTGCAGTGAAAGACGCTGAGTGGAGCAGTGTTGGCTACCCTCTGCACCTCATGGACCACAGCCTGGTAGAAGTTAGTTTCAAAAAGGATTTTAACAACAAACGTCACACCTTAATACTCAAATAAAAAGTTGAAAAAGGACTTCACAAGAACAAATAGTACAAAGAGAAGTTTTTGAATAAATGTAGGTGAATGTTAAAACCCAATCCATTAGCACACCATAACATCATTTTAAATATATTTGTGCACTGTAAAAAAATATTAAATAAAATATGATGAATCTTTCGTATGATGTACCTGCATGTAGGGCATGTTGTGTCTGTCGTCAAAGCTGACCAGATCCTTCCCTTGTAACACCTGGTCTATCTCCTGCTGGCAACGCTCTGAGAGTTAGAGGTCAGGAGAATGCAGGAGGTGGAAGGTAACACATTACAGTGACACACTTTTCACTAGTTCTGTTGTCACGATGAAGGACGTGCAACACTGTATAAACAACTGATGGAATCTTCAATATTATATGAAAAGGTTCCAGAGAATACAATGAACCTCAATAAGCCATATACAGTACACACACCTTGTATGTTTGGGTAGGTGGTGAGGTAGAGGAAGCCAGTAAGCAGCGTGTTGGAGGTTGTGTCGGTTCCAGCAAAGTGAAGATCGAGTGTCATGAAGATAAGTCGTTCTTCTGAAAATGGGGGAGCATCACTGCCTCTCTAGAAAAAGAGAAGGATTTAAGACAAATATTAGATGTGATTTTAATTTTAGTGCACATGGGTCTAGGTATGAACATGTATACACTTGTATAGTAGAGTATGATGATGTACATACATGTACCTAGGAACCAAACAGAATATTAAAAGGCCTTTTGTCCTACAGCATAAAGGTTCCTGTCACTCAATGTGAGACATATTGAGCAGAGATAGTGGGACGTTGCATAGATCTTGAAGATGTCTCACCTTCTATCTTAAAAGCTTCATCACCTTTGACTGACTGATTTAAAGCCATGTGGAGTCATTTATACTTAAACAGTTGCCAGTGAGTGTGTTGATGTTCCACCTGACTGTGATGTGTCATTGACCAACAACTCCAAAAACTCAGTGTGCTGAATGATGCTTTTGATTCTCCTGAGCTTTATAGACACTCCAGCAACACATGGAAACACATCGCTGTTCTGTTTTCTTCCCTTTTACTTTCTTTTACCCCCTTCTACCACCATATGCTTTGACTGAAACCTTGATGTACTTCAGTCTTATGTATGGGGAAAACAGGAGCTAGAGCCGTGAGCGGGAGAAAAGAGCTGCTAAGGCTTAGGGAGGGCCCGGATGCACGACCCAGAACAGACATGCAAATGAAATGTAATTTATTAAAGTAACGGATAGGGAAAAATTAGAACAACTAAAAATCATTGCAGAGCAAATCAAACTAAATACAGGAAATGACAAAACAAACCAAGATGACATGAAACAAAGCAAGACCAGAGGGCCCCCTGGTGGCGTGGACAGGCAGAGGCTGAGAGTCAACAAATAAATATTAAACCTAATCGTCTCGATCAAAACATAAGAAAAAATGTTAGGTAGATTTAACTAGTATTTTCTTTTATGAAAACATTGTTGATGATGACAAATGTTGATGAGACGATCCTCTGGTAAAACCATTACAACTGTACAAGGAACTGTAAACCCCTGACTTTACGAGAATAAATAAATGTACATAAATGTAAGGCTGCATAAAAGAGGGATATTTTAATAAACAACAATTGAACTGTATGTACAGGGAATATAGACATTCCATCGATACAAACACACACATACACGCACCTTATCCAGTTCGTCCAGGTAGCAGTCAAGAAAGTCTCTTGGATCTCCCGGGACTCTGGTTTTCTTGTGCTCATTAACTAAATTACTTGTAAGATTTTTACAAATCTGAAAAAGGACAAGTCATCATTCACTTACTGTTAAAGTACTTTATGTGTGTGAGGTGGGACAGAAATATTCAGTAAATTACACAATTATGCTCCAAGTCAAAGGATCATACCTCAAAATTCTTGAAAGCCTTTTTAAAAGGTAGCGGCAGCTTACGCACAATAGGATAAGAGTCATAGACCTGAAGGACAAAAATAAAGACATATACAAAATTCCTAGTATGGATTTTTTGACTGCATTCAAAGTTTAAAATTTTATGTTTAGAGGGCGCTGGTGGAGACAGGAAGTAGAGGGATAACAGAGCAGGCTGTCACATAAACGGGACAGAGGACCTTGGCAAAAATATGCAACATGCGAGTTGTGTTTATGTAATACTGTATGGATGAGCCATGATTCACTCACCACACTCCACGGTCCATTAGCTATCTTTGAATTCTCCATGAAGCAACGAACAACCTCTTTGATGAACTTATCATCGTACTCGTAGCGTGTCCCAAACAGAACCTGGCAGATGATGTTAGAGGCTGCATTATGGAACATGACTTGAGGACTCATAGATTTACCTGTGAAGGACATCTACTGTAAGAGACTAAAGCGCAACAAAAACATTGTACAAGAGAAAAACAGAAAAGGAAGAAAGCTTCTGTACAAACAAATAACACACCGATGTTGTTGTCCAGGGTTTTGATGATGTGTTGTATCTCTCCATGAATCCTGTCCTCCATGGTGTTCTTGCCCAGACCAAAGTTCCTCAGGGTCATCAGGGCAAAGCGACGATGTTCCTTCCAAAAAGGGCCATAATCTGCTAGAACTAGTCCTACAATAGAATGGGATTACATTCAATGTGTGTTTAAGAATAAGCTACTGTAATGTTTTCTGGAAGGTATGGCTTTTTATTGTGATTCTTGCTGTTCTTTTTTCTGGTTCTGAGTTCATCCAATAATTTGTTGTCCATAAATATTTGTGTTGGACTCTGCATCCATGCCACCAGGAAAACTAAACCACTCTGGTGTGGTTTTGTTTTGTGTCCTCTTGTTTTGTTGTTGTGGTGTCATGTCATTTCCTATAACTAATTTCATTTGATTCACCTGTTGTGTTGTATTTAAAGTCTTTCTAAAGTCTCATCTTTGTGGGTTCATCGGGCATGATATATTTTTTGTGTTTATTAATTAAAACTATTTTTATTTAGAGTTTGTCTATGGGTTGTGCATGTGGGTCATCTGCCTCTAGTCTTGTTGTAAGTCTTAGCAGTCCCCCCTCTCATTCTGAGTGCTGCCCATTCCCAGGTTTTGCCTCGTACGTAACAGTTTGATCAAGAGAGAGAATGCCTTATAGAGTTAACTCAAATCAAATTTCACCAATCTTCATTTAACATTTCTAGACACTGGGCTGGTACCACCTTGCAATGACCTCTAAGTTTTTGAGTGTGATATAAATGTGTGTAAAATGTTCAAACCTTTGTACTCAGGCTGGTTTTGCTTTTCACTAAGAACTTTGATGTTTGATTATATGTCATGTAACATCTACCTTTTCCTTGGGTGACGTCAACGACAAATATGTCTCGAGGGCGTCCAGAGAAATCAGCAGCCTTAGTCACTAGAGCCTCTTTAATGGCGTGGAATCCATTTATGAATACAACTGGTTTGCGCCCAAGGAACAGGCTGTAAACATTTCCATAAGACTTCCTCAGCTAGGAGAGAACAAATGACGTTGTCAGCGTTATCAGCATTTTCATTTGACATTGTTTCAGATGAACAGAATTCTATACAATCATGAGTGTGCGCTTATATTCTCAGACAGGCATTTCTTCAGGTGTTTAATGGCCATAAACACAAACACTTTCCTAGTTAAAGACATTAAAACTGAGAAGCAATAAAACGTCAAAAAAGGTTATTTGGGGCGTGTCACAGCAGAGCTTTTCCAGTGAATTAGTCTGATCTTGTAACTACTGGTGATCAGTATGTTTATGGTCTGCGTGACACAGCTTCCGGTTTCTGTACTGTCTGAACTTTTATTTTGAACTTTTACAGCCATGCAATTTCTGTAAGAGAAGTTTTTTAAAAATTAAAAAAAGATTCAAACTTTCTATTGAAGCTTAAGAATTTTCTTTTGCCATGGCACTAATCACTTTAATCTGCTGTACATGGTACAGTACAGATTTCTTGAAAGACTGGTTTATCAATATCTCTCGCTTATTCATGTTATTGTGTACAAAAGGCAGTGAACTCTGTACAGCTAATGATAATGTATCATGTAACCACAAAAAAACAGAACCAATGCTGTTGTTATACAGTGAAAGGATTTTAGGTTATGCTTTACACGATAAGGTTGCAATATAAGGTTTATTAGTTGAGATAAATCTTTAATGCATATGTTTTACTTACCCTCTCAAAGTCCTTTAAGGGGTTCTCTAGGTTCAGGTTCAACAGGTTCCCAAGTACTGGCACAGCAGGTGGTCCAGGGGGAAAGTTCTTCGGCCTCCCAGATTTGAGTAGAACAATGACCAACCAAATGCAAATGCATAGCAGGAGGGCTGCAGCAAACATGATTAACAGAACTGGGCTGAACAGAACTGAGGAGAGTAACTGTCAGACTGGCTTTATAAGAGAAGCCCTGCCTCTTTTGGCAGTGCAGGTTGCTCTTCATAGAACCGTGGCGCCCACAGTTATATAACTGAAAAACCAACACACAGGGGTGTTTCATCACATAGGGTTTATTATGAATTAAGACAAATTCCACTACAGCAGATGTTTATCTGATCATTTCAGGAGACGATTTATGTCCTTTTCTTTATTCCTATGTAACTACACAAAGGAGAGCAGACATCTTATTTATGTTGCCCTGCAGTATAGGCACTTTATCCCCTCTCAGATCAGCCTCAGTCTTCATTTTTAGGGTTAACAAACCCAGCTAGCTGGGTGTTTCTCTGTTGGCCCTTTTTGTAGGGGAGAGAAGGCTTCCCCTGCTTAGTGTTTTCTTTCTTGTTTGTGTTTTTGCAGTTATGTTAATTTTATTGTGTGTGGGTCACTGGGCAATAGCCTGAAGCTAGCAATGAATGACAGTGTTGCCTCATGGGAATTTGACCCCGAGAGGGCAGCAGAGTAAGGGCAAAGTGATGGATGTTGTATGAATTAGGATGCCCTATTGTGAAAAAAAGAATAGATCAAGGCATTGGAAGGGACTGACCAGAAGCAGCAGCTAACTGGGGAGAAATGAATGACAAAGTTTTGTGGACCTACTGTAACATAAATGTCAGAAACGATAGGTATGTTTGTCTAAAATAAAATTGTGGGTAAGTAATGGTGCAAAAACACAGTTGTGCATTTTGAATCAGCCTCACCTGTAGACCATATTCTAGGAATGGAGGGGGTGCAGATCTTCCATACATACAGTACCCTAGAATCAATACCATGTGGTTCAGCATGCAGTTGTCATTAAAGGGCTCATTGGGAGTAATAGGTGGAGTTCTCCATGGATATATTAATATTAAAATATTGACAGGTAGTATGAGACATGCATGTGATGTCTTTGTGTTTCATATCTAGTTTTAAAACATAAAATGTTGGCAGCTGGTAGAGTCATGAAGGCGAAATCGAAGCCTCATGAATCACTGAGCAACTATAAGACAGTTAAGTTGAAATCAACACATTGCTAAACACGATTTGACACAGTCAGAACAACGACATCTGCTGGTTGAGTATCATTTTGCACACCTCCTTCTTTCTTCAATCCCTGCTGTTCGTCTTACTGCATCTCCCGGTGTTTGATCTTCATGCGGTACGGTTTTGGAGTCAGGGTGACCCCAAACTCCGGGGTGTAGTCTGGCTCTCCAGCATCCTCTGGCCAGAGGAACTTGAACTTCTTCAGCAGAGTCACCATGATAAGGAAGAGCTCCATACGAGCCAGACCCTCTCCAGGACACATCCGTGGTCCTGTGTTTTAAAATACCAATGACTTATGAAGACTATTTTCTATAACCCAGTCAGTCCTTCTGTATATCCGTATTAGATAATCATGCACCTGTAGAGAAAGGCATGAAGGCCTCAGGCTTAACAAACTCTCCCTGGTCGCTAAGGAAGTTTTCAGGGTTGAAGTCATGTGGAAATTTCCACTGTCCTTCTTCATTCAGAACTGATGTGAGATTAGGAACAATCATTGTGCCCTGAAAGAACATTTTGTACAAATTAGTTAGTTAACTCCATTTATCTTTCAATTTTCATACTATAGTACATAAAACTGTGAGGTTTATTTCCACAATACTTTGTCAAAATTTCTTCTCACTTTGGGAATAGAATATCCCATCAGCTCTGTGTCTTTGGATGTGCAGTGAAAGACGCTGAGTGGAGCAGTGTTGGCTACCCTCTGCACCTCATGGACCACAGCCTGGTAGAAGTTAGTTTCAAAAAGGATTTTAACAACAAACGTCACACCTTAATACTCAAATAAAAAGTTGAAAAAGGACTTCACAAGAACAAATAGTACAAAGAGAAGTTTTTGAATAAATGTAGGTGAATGTTAAAACCCAATCCATTAGCACACCATAACATCATTTTAAATATATTTGTGCACTGTAAAAAAATATTAAATAAAATATGATGAATCTTTCGTATGATGTACCTGCATGTAGGGCATGTTGTGTCTGTCGTCAAAGCTGACCAGATCCTTCCCTTGTAACACCTGGTCTATCTCCTGCTGGCAACGCTCTGAGAGTTAGAGGTCAGGAGAATGCAGGAGGTGGAAGGTAACACATTACAGTGACACACTTTTCACTAGTTCTGTTGTCACGATGAAGGACGTGCAACACTGTATAAACAACTGATGGAATCTTCAATATTATAATGAAAAGGTTCCAGAGAATACAATGAACCTCAATAAGCCATATACAGTACACACACCTTGTATGTTTGGGTAGGTGGTGAGGTAGAGGAAGCCAGTAAGCAGCGTGTTGGAGGTTGTGTCGGTTCCAGCAAAGTGAAGATCGAGTGTCATGAAGATAAGTCGTTCTTCTGAAAATGGGGGAGCATCACTGCCTCTCTAGAAAAAGAGAAGGATTTAAGACAAATATTAGATGTGATTTTAATTTTAGTGCACATGGGTCTAGGTATGAACATGTATACACTTGTATAGTAGAGTATGATGATGTACATACATGTACCTAGGAACCAAACAGAATATTAAAAGGCCTTTTGTCCTACAGCATAAAGGTTCCTGTCACTCAATGTGAGACATATTGAGCAGAGATAGTGGGACGTTGCATAGATCTTGAAGATGTCTCACCTTCTATCTTAAAAGCTTCATCACCTTTGACTGACTGATTTAAAGCCATGTGGAGTCATTTATACTTAAACAGTTGCCAGTGTGTGTGTTGATGTTCCACCTGACTGTGATGTGTCATTGACCAACAACTCCAAAAACTCAGTGTGCTGAATGATGCTTTTGATTCTCCTGAGCTTTATAGACACTCCAGCAACACATGGAAACACATCGCTGTTCTGTTTTCTTCCCTTTTACTTTCTTTTACCCCCTTCTACCACCATATGCTTTGACTGACACCTTGATGTACTTCAGTCTTATGTATGGGGAAAACAGGAGCTAGAGCCGTGAGCGGGAGAAAAGAGCTGCTAAGGCTTAGGGAGGGCCCGGATGCACGACCCAGAACAGACATGCAAATGAAATGTAATTTATTAAAGTAACGGATAGGGAAAAATTAGAACAACTATAAATCATTGCAGAGCAAATCAAACTAAATACAGGAAATGACAAAACAAACCAAGATGACATGAAACAAAGCAAGACCAGAGGGCCCCCTGGTGGCGTGGACAGGCAGAGGCTGAGAGTCAACAAATAAATATTAAACCTAATCGTCTCGATCAAAACATAAGAAAAAATGTTAGGTAGATTTAACTAGTATTTTCTTTTATGAAAACATTGTTGATGATGACAAATGTTGATGAGACGATCCTCTGGTAAAACCATTACAACTGTACAAGGAACTGTAAACCCCTGACTTTACGAGAATAAATAAATGTACATAAATGTAAGGCTGCATAAAAGAGGGATATTTTAATAAACAACAATTGAACTGTATGTACAGGGAATATAGACATTCCATCGATACAAACACACACATACACGCACCTTATCCAGTTCGTCCAGGTAGCAGTCAAGAAAGTCTCTTGGATCTCCCGGGACTCTGGTTTTCTTGTGCTCATTAACTAAATTACTTGTAAGATTTTTACAAATCTGAAAAAGGACAAGTCATCATTCACTTACTGTTAAAGTACTGTATGTGTGTGAGGTGGGACAGAAATATTCAGTAAATTACACAATTATGCTCCAAGTCAAAGGATCATACCTCAAAATTCTTGAAAGCCTTTTTAAAAGGTAGCGGCAGCTTACGCACAATAGGATAAGAGTCATAGACCTGAAGGACAAAAATAAAGACATATACAAAATTCCTAGTATGGATTTTTTGACTGCATTCAAAGTTTAAAATTTTATGTTTAGAGGGCGCTGGTCGAGACAGGAAGTAGAGGGATAACAGAGCAGGCTGTCACATAAACGGGACAGAGGACCTTGGCAAAAATATGCAACATGCGAGTTGTGTTTATGTAATACTGTATGGATGAGCCATGATTCACTCACCACACTCCACGGTCCATTAGCTATCTTTGAATTCTCCATGAAGCAACGAACAACCTCTTTGATGAACTTATCATCGTACTCGTAGCGTGTCCCAAACAGAACCTGGCAGATGATGTTAGAGGCTGCATTATGGAACATGACTTGAGGACTCATAGATTTACCTGTGAAGGACATCTACTGTAAGAGACTAAAGCGCAACAAAAACATTGTACAAGAGAAAAACAGAAAAGGAAGAAAGCTTCTGTACAAACAAATAACACACCGATGTTGTTGTCCAGGGTTTTGATGATGTGTTGTATCTCTCCATGAATCCTGTCCTCCATGGTGTTCTTGCCCAGACCAAAGTTCCTCAGGGTCATCAGGGCAAAGCGACGATGTTCCTTCCAAAAAGGGCCATAATCTGCTAGAACTAGTCCTACAATAGAATGGGATTACATTCAATGTGTGTTTAAGAATAAGCTACTGTAATGTCTTCTGGAAGGTATGGCTTTTTATTGTGATTCTTGCTGTTCTTTTTTCTGGTCCTGAGTTCATCCAATAATTTGTTGTCCATAAATATTTGTGTTGGACTCTGCATCCATGCCACCAGGAAAACTAAACCACTCTGGTGTGGTTTTGTTTTGTGTCCTCTTGTTTTGTTGTTGTGGTGTCATGTCATTTCCTATAACTAATTTCCTTTGATTCACCTGTTGTGTTGTATTTAAAGTCTTTCTAAAGTCTCATCTTTGTGGGTTCATCGGGCATGATATATTTTTTGTGTTTATTAATTAAAACTATTTTTATTTAGAGTTTGTCTATGGGTTGTGCATGTGGGTCATCCGCCTCTAGTCTTGTTGTAAGTCTTAGCAGTCCCCCCTCTCATTCTGAGTGCTGCCCATTCCCAGGTTTTGCCTCGTACGTAACAGTTTGATCAAGAGAGAGAATGCCTTATAGAGTTAACCCAAATCAAATTTCACCAATCTTCATTTAACATTTCTAGACACTGGGCTGGTACCACCTTGCAATGACCTCTAAGTTTTTGAGTGTGATATAAATGTGTGTAAAATGTTCAAACCTTTGTACTCAGGCTGGTTTTGCTTTTCACTAAGAACTTTGATGTTTGATTATATGTCATGTAACATCTACCTTTTCCTTGGGTGACGTCAACGACAAATATGTCTCGAGGGCGTCCAGAGAAATCAGCAGCCTTAGTCACTAGAGCCTCTTTAATGGCGTGGAATCCATTTATGAATACAACTGGTTTGCGCCCAAGGAACAGGCTGTAAACATTTCCATAAGACTTCCTCAGCTAGGAGAGAACAAATGACGTTGTCAGCGTTATCAGCATTTTCATTTGACATTGTTTCAGATGAACAGAATTCTATACAATCATGAGTGTGCGCTTATATTCTCAGACAGGCATTTCTTCAGGTGTTTAATGGCCATAAACACAAACACTTTCCTAGTTAAAGACATTAAAACTGAGAAGCAATAAAACGTCAAAAAAGGTTATTTGGGGTGTGTCACAGCAGAGCTTTTCCAGTGAATTAGTCTGATCTTGTAACTACTGGTGATCAGTATGTTTATGGTCTGCGTGACACAGCTTCCGGTTTCTGTACTGTCTGAACTTTTATTTTGAACTTTTACAGCCATGCAATTTCTGTAAGAGAAGTTTTTTAAAAATTAAAAAAAGATTCAAACTTTCTATTGAAGCTTAAGAATTTTCTTTTGCCATGGCACTAATCACTTTAATCTGCTGTACATGGTACAGTACAGATTTCTTGAAAGACTGGTTTATCAATATCTCTCGCTTATTCATGTTATTGTGTACAAAAGGCAGTGAACTCTGTACAGCTAATGATAATGTATCATGTAACCACAAAAAAACAGAACCAATGCTGTTGTTATACAGTGAAAGGATTTTAGGTTATGCTTTACACGATAAGGTTGCAATATAAGGTTTATTAGTTGAGATAAATCTTTAATGCATATGTTTTACTTACCCTCTCAAAGTCCTTTAAGGGGTTCTCTAGGTTCAGGTTCAACAGGTTCCCAAGTACTGGCACAGCAGGTGGTCCAGGGGGAAAGTTCTTCGGCCTCCCAGATTTGAGTAGAACAATGACCAACCAAATGCAAATGCATAGCAGGAGGGCTGCAGCAAACATGATTAACAGAACTGGGCTGAACAGAACTGAGGAGAGTAACTGTCAGACTGGCTTTATAAGAGAAGCCCTGCCTCTTTTGGCAGTGCAGGTTGCTCTTCATAGAACCGTGGCGCCCACAGTTATATAACTGAAAAACCAACACACAGGGGTGTTTCATCACATAGGGTTTATTATGAATTAAGACAAATTCCACTACAGCAGATGTTTATCTGATCATTTCAGGAGACGATTTATGTCCTTTTCTTTATTCCTATGTAACTACACAAAGGAGAGCAGACATCTTATTTATGTTGCCCTGCAGTATAGGCACTTTATCCCCTCTCAGATCAGCCTCAGTCTTCATTTTTAGGGTTAACAAACCCAGCTAGCTGGGTGTTTCTCTGTTGGCCCTTTTTGTAGGGGAGAGAAGGCTTCCCCTGCTTAGTGTTTTCTTTCTTGTTTGTGTTTTTGCAGTTATGTTAATTTTATTGTGTGTGGGTCACTGGGCAATAGCCTGAAGCTAGCAATGAATGACAGTGTTGCCTCATGGGAATTTGACCCCGAGAGGGCAGCAGAGTAAGGGCAAAGTGATGGATGTTGTATGAATTAGGATGCCCTATTGTGAAAAAAAGAATAGATCAAGGCATTGGAAGGGACTGACCAGAAGCAGCAGCTAACTGGGGAGAAATGAATGACAAAGTTTTGTGGACCTACTGTAACATAAATGTCAGAAACGATAGGTATGTTTGTCTAAAATAAAATTGTGGGTAAGTAATGGTGCAAAAACACAGTTGTGCATTTTGAATCAGCCTCACCTGTAGACCATATTCTAGGAATGGAGGGGGTGCAGATCTTCCATACATACAGTACCCTAGAATCAATACCATGTGGTTCAGCATGCAGTTGTCATTAAAGGGCTCATTGGGAGTAATAGGTGGAGTTCTCCATGGATATATTAATATTAAAATATTGACAGGTAGTATGAGACATGCATGTGATGTCTTTGTGTTTCATATCTAGTTTTAAAACATAAAATGTTGGCAGCTGGTAGAGTCATGAAGGCGAAATCGAAGCCTCATGAATCACTGAGCAACTATAAGACAGTTAAGTTGAAATCAACACATTGCTAAACACGATTTGACACAGTCAGAACAACGACATCTGCTGGTTGAGTATAAGTTTGGGGTTATGTCACTGTTCTATAAAACTCTAACATGTATGGTAACTGTGTTGTGTTCCAAGCTTAGTTGCTAATTAGTCACGTCTGTACAAAAGGTGCTGCTTATCTGGTCAGTTACCTACAGCTTGTGTAACATAGCCATTAGATTCGTTTATCTGTTGTTTAAGCACAGGCAGGCCTGTCCTCTTGTTTGGTTTAATTATCTTTTGAGAAGATTAGAGAAGGTTGTGGCCTACATAATACTGAACATTTCACTAATCTACAATTCTGATTGCAGTACTTTTGTTTTGATGAGGTGATGGTGAGAACATAGCTTCCATCTGGTAGAGGACTGCTTCCGCTCAGTCTTCCAAATAGTGATGAGAACAAGGATCACCACATCTCCCTGATCATCTATCTACTGTACAACTAAACCTGTCCTGCTGCAGAAACACATCTCCAACATAACCAAGTTTACCACTGAAATGGAAAAATTTTACCTTAGTGCTATTTCTTATCCAACACACTCGTCATGTGCTGGTTAGGTACAATACTGAACATTCTTACACAAACAAATAATCTCTTGTGCCCTGACGTACATCAAGTCTAAACATCTGATGTTCCATTTGACTGACTAATAATTTATGATATATGTTTTTCTTTTACACCCGGACCCTGGCTCCATCCTATCTGACTCCCCACCAGACCCAAGGCTGTTAAAGCGAATGCATCTTGTCTTGGAAGCTCGGTGTTCCTTCCTTTGCATAACAAGACATGACGATGCAGAAGTGAGAAAGCAAACATTCTCACTCACAGCGAGATAAGGTGGCGCAAACAATTCCATTGCTGCAGAAAGACATTCCACCAGAGCCAGAGAAAGGGGTTAAAAGGCAGAAGCAACTTGAAGATCGTGGGCTCTTTGCATCACACCTTCGTGGTGTGTGCACTGATCTCCCCAGCTGGTTTTTGGTTTGTTGATGTGCACGATCAACATCCATGCTTTTTATTTGCTTTCCCCATTATTTTTATTTTCTTTATTATTTCAATAAATCGCACAAAAGGACAACTCTCTCTCATCTACTTCTTTATGGAAAATTTCCACCACAGAAATTGGCGTCTACGAACAGGATCCCGCGGCAGGTCGTCTGGATGGTGTGACCAGGGACGATAGTCCTGAGAACTAGGTTCGCTCAGCCTCCAAACCTCTACAGCTGTTCTGAGTGGGAGGACTGCTCACCCGTCTGGATCGCCTCTGACGAGATCCAACGAACTCAAAATGCAACCTCTACTCGGCCTGGTGAGAGAGATTCCGTTTTGTTGCGACTTATCGAAGAAAAAAAAAAAAGAAAACGGGTTTGAAATTGGTTTCAGGTATTCGGGTTTACTTGGCTCTGATCATTTGGTTTAGGGAAAGTAAAGCAAATAACAATTAATTCTAAAACATCCCCTACTAGACTAAAACAACGACAAAAGAAAATATAACTAGGACTAGAGATAATAATATTTCTAAAACGACTATTTGGCTGAAAAACATCCAAAATATAATATTAGGAAAAAATTATAATTTTAAAATTTAATATTCGGGTAAAATTAATTAGGTCAAAGTCTGCCCTGGTGGCTGAGACGGTGGTTGCTAAGGGTTGGCTCGTGGGACCGAGCTTGTTTTTGTCTGTACTGAGGATACAGACCAGTGTGCAGATCTGAGCGCAGTCCAAAGGGAGTGGACAAGAAATAAAAGACGGCTTCTGAAATACGGAGCGCGTTTGCAGGGGGAAGTGGTTTTGAGATACGAGGGACCCGGGTCTTAGAGGGGCCTGACGGTGAGGGACCACTTCCGAGAACCCTGTCGCTGATCTGAGCGGTTCCCTTTCTACGGAGACGTCCGTGGAAGAGAAATTTCGAAAAAAGGTTCCGTCCGGAACACAAAAAACTCTAAGGCAGAAAACCGCCGGGACTCTGAAAGATGGGTTCGGGGCGATCTAAGTCTCCACCACCAGACTGCAGCATTACAAAAGTAAAAGTAATAAAAGTAAAAAGTAAATAGGGTTATTAGTGCGTTTCATGTTTCCATGAGTGGGAAACTGGTTATGGGTTCAAAAGGAGAAGGACATACGCACCTTAAAAGAAAAATTAGAGACAAAAGAAAAGATTTGAAAAAGCAAAACTATCAAAACTAAAGCCCTAAAAGAAACAAAAGAGAGATGAGAGTAACGGAAAAAAGGAGATAACAACTCTGGGGAAGAATTGTTTGCACTCTGCCACACCACACACACACCACACACACACATATCAGGCCAAGAGCAAATGCTCCTATTGTTTCTGCTCTCTATTCTAATGCAGAACTGAGCGCGATGAGGGTAAATCCGGATCTGGACTCCTTTCCCACCATCAGCAGAAGAACCGAAGGAGAAGAAGCGCCTGACCAACAACCAGAACAGGGTGGAAGCTCTGACACCACAGCAGCTGGAGGACACAGACCACAGCATGAAGGCCTCAGCGACTCCCACAACGTCTGCAGCCATCACGTTCTGGGCTCATCAGATGAACCAGCTACTACAAGCCCTGCACCAGCATGAAAGGACTGTGTCTGAAGCTTCTGAAGCCGTGAAAGTGTCATACACGCGTGTGTGTCTGACACAGACACCTGCTTATGACAATCAGCAAAGGAAAACAAGGACAGAGCAACAGCAGAGAAGACGTGCTCTGACACAGACACTGGTTGAAACAACAGGAGAGGCTTCAGACGTGATCGGCCCAAAAGAGCTGCATCTGAGGATCCAGGAAAGGTCTGTCACCGAGGAACAACTGTCTCATCGAAAGGCTTCACCCACTGGCGCTCACATCAGACGGATGGTTGGGGAAGGAGGAAGGTGACGGTTCCTTTTCACGTGACGTAGAAGACAGTACCGCAAACTCACACACACACATTCATACACGCAACGAAGAAACACGCTTACAGCTGATACACGCTCAAATTCATGTTCATGCTTATCTGCTCGCAATGAGGAATCGGTTTTTGCTTAAAAAAATCCCACAGAGTGATTTTAAAATGATGACAAACAGCTAAATGACAACTGCTGCATGACTTTACAGTCTGATGGGTTTAAACTATTTCAATTTGCAACAAATTCAGTAATAAAATCCTCTATGTTTCTAAAAAGGATTTGTGCACAATATAGGTTTGCCTGGCCAGACTGTAAGAAAAACAAAACAGACTATAGAAAAAACAAAACCAGACCATAGGAAGACTGAAACCGACTGAAACAGACTATTAATGACTATTAAAGGGAAGACGACTATTAGAGAGAAGTAATAATAATTACTGTACGCACCAGACTATTAAAGAAAAACTTACTGTTTCACTGTCTTGTGCAACATCTGACAGCAAGAAAGCAATTTTTGCTTTCAAACTTATGCCCAGTTAAATTTTTAGGAAGACATCTGATGTGTAGTTTAGGTATTTGATTGATTTCCACTCCAGACGGAGTGCAGGTTACATCTACAGACATTCTAAATAATCCCTCTTTTGTTGGTGTTAACTTCAGCTCAGCTGTGCTCTTATCATTGGCTGCTGAGGGGGGGCTGTAACTGAGGCCCTCACACAGGCTGCATCACAGCTTGTTTTCATGTGATACGACCTCCAGAGACGCATCTGACCTGTCCTGTACAGCACATGTGTCTTCTGGTCCTGATGAGTTTGAAGAGTTATGATTTCACACACACACTGACAAACTGACCTCAACTTCCCTCTTTTGGGATGAACACAGGTCTGCGCTTGCGATTTCTTTTACTAACGAACAAAAAAGATTTTTATTTTTATTCTACAGTTCCACACGTCCCTCTGTGAAAACATGATGGAGACAGACGCAGGACGTGGGTCCTTTCGTGAACAGATGTCAACGGGGTGGAGACTGGTGAACGACTTCCGACCCCATATGACGTATTCACCTACTTTGCATACTTTTAGAAAACTTTTTTTTATTCTGCCCGTTATGTGCAGCAAACAGTGAACTGGGTACCTCTGCATACTAATGACACACACTACATGCTTTTGTTTTTATTTTCATTTCAGAGGACGCTTTGACCCAACACTCAGCCTTACAAGAAGCCCTGCTTCCCTGGGGCTCACACACAGACATGATGTAGGTTTGATCAGAGGAGATGAACCAGTGGTCATCACACCTAAATCTGACCACAGACCATGTAAACAAAAACACCCTCTTAAAGGAAGCCATAGATGGCGTTACTGCAGACACCACTAAGCTACTGAAACATTGGATGCTACAGGCCACAAAGAGAGCCTGTCTAAATTACAGTTAGTTCAGACTAAGGTTATTTTCTGGGTCATTGTAATTATAGCTGATGGCAAATCCATCTCACCCAACAGAGTTAAAGCAATTTGAAACCTGCCTAAACCGTGCACGTATAAACAGCTGATGTCTTTTCTAGGTCTTTGTTCTTATTGTAGGACCTTCAGTCCTAACTTTACCTTCTCTGAGGCCCCACTCAGGGTTCTGATGCAGACGTCTTCATCGTCCACTTCTTGTCTCACGTGGACGTCTGAGGCTGAACGACGTTCACTGACCTCATGCTTGCTCTTCAGTCGGCTCCTACTTTGGGTCTCCCTGTTCTGACCCTACGCGACCTTTCACTCAAACAGTGGATGAGAAATCAGGTTGTACGACTTCTGTTCTTTTGTCCTCACTGTGACTTTGATTCTTTTGAAATAGATCCCATCTTTCTACAGCCCGATGGCTTAGATACAACACCACCTGCTCAACATGCTGAACATTACTATCAAGACACTACTCTGCTCAGGCTGCAGAGTTGATCACATTGACTGAAGCTGGTAAACTAGCAGAAGGAGAGTCTGTTACCATCTACACAGACTCCACAGATGCTTGTAACACTTTGATGCTCTATGGAAGCATAGGAAGTTTTGAAGTCTGATTGCAAACCTATCTCACATCATGATTAGGTTCTGCTTTGCTGGACGCTGTCCTGCTACAGTACCTACAGCTAATGCTGTTTGTAACCGTCCGACTCACAACATCATTGACAACTTTGTTTCTGCCGACATGCAGCTGCAGACGCTGCTGCGAAGGTCGCTGCCCAACAACCCCTCCTTCTCCTGATCCTTGTTTCCTCTCCTGATCCTTGTTCCCTCTCCAACTCTCTCTATCCTTTCCTTCCTCTCTCCCTGTGCTTTAAACATTTTGTACCTCACAGGAACGCAGACTCTGGCTGACGAATGGTTCCACCTGTAGCCATGGAGTCTGGTTTGGACCTGATGGCAGCCGTGCCGCCCAAACACCTTTTCCCCATAATTCAGATTTCCCAACAGGTGAAAACAGTCGACAGGACCATTACACACCATCCAACCAGGGCACTGGGCGATCGTTAAGGACTTCAGGAGGAAGCATTGGGACTCCAAACGATGGCGAGGCCCCTTCCAGGTCCTGCTGACGACCAACACGACTGTAAAGATCGCAGAGGGAGCGACTTGGATCAACTCCATCCAGGAAGGTCCCGGATCCAACAGACGACCCTCCATCTACATCTACACCACACGAGAAAACCACCACTGACATAAAGAATTGAGAAGGACGACCCTCGCTGTGCTCACCCACGCACTGAGGCGAGGCTGCGTTGACCGTTCAGCTAAAGGTGTGAGCCAAGTGCCGCCTGAAGCTGCGCCGGTGAATCACACTATCAGACCATACATCTACACACACGCTCCTGAGAAAACACACACACGAGCAGCCTTGAGTTGCCGACGCTGGACGACGTGTAGACTCTTCACATCACGGGAGTGACAGTGACTCAGACGACATTGGGAGGAAACCTGGCGGTGATAACAAATCCCAAGTGTCTCTGTGATCAGCTGATCACAACCTGAAGAACCCCAACGGACAATCAATACTTCAACACACAGGTTGGAAACAATCTAACGCTACTGTTCAACAGGAAGAAGAAGATTGTTACGAGACATCAATTGTGACCTTGTTGTGTTAGACATTTTATGTTACTTGGATTATTGCCTTTATCATATGATGTTTCTATGTAACTTTACACAATACTTTTGAATGAGAAACTTTCACATAATTCACAACACTGAGTTTAAATATCCTGAAGTTGACTTGGTGTTTAATTTGCTCACAATCACTTTATTCACCGCTACAATTAGTTTTATCCGTCATCTACAGATGACAGACAACACAAGCAGCAATATGCATCATCATTCTGGTTAAATCCCTGAATCTCCTATTCGCTCTAGACCCAAATGTACAATTAAAGATCCGAAAGCATGAAATCTATCTTAAGATTATATGAAACAGAACCCCATCGGAAACCTATGGCTATCATACATTAATTGTCTTTATTACCTTACAGTCGAATGGATGTAGACACGTTGTTAGCAGAGAAAAGAGGCGTTTGTGTTATGTTTGGAAACGCATGTTGTACTTACATCCTGAATAACACTGATTCTAACGGTATTGTGGCAAAAGCGCTCCACAGCCTTCAGAATCTCAGCTAACTCTGGTATAGATTCTTCCTCTTGGAATTGGCTAGACGAAATGTCTGGAAAATGGAAATCTGTTCTCATGTCCGCAGCTGTTTCCCTTATCATTGAGATGGCTGTGATTCTCTTGTTTGGTTTTTGCGTTATCCCACTAGTTAGAGGTCTCATCATGCGTGCGACCTCAGCAACACTCTCATATCAAATGACACAATGCACTATGTTCAAAAACCCCAACTCTAACTCACTTAATGACTTTGACGATGGTATGGGCTCATTTTCTTCACATGCCGATACAGAGGTTATTCTTGTTTAACTACCCACCAAAACAGCTCCCAACCTTTTATTCCTAAGTTACTTGCATTTTATGTGAAGGTGTATTTTTGAATTTTGACTTAATACACTTACTGTTTCATTTGTAAGGGTTGTTACTACAAAATGCAATGTTTGAAAAATTTTATTATTTTAGTGTTTGATTAATGTGTAATCAAAAGGGGGGAATGTAATGGAAAAATTTTACCTTAGTGCTATTTCTTATCCAACACACTCGTCATGTGCTGGTTAGGTACAATACTGAACATTCTTACACAAACAAATAATCTCTTGTGCCCTGACGTATCCATCCATCCATCCATCCATTTTCATCCGCTTATCCGGGGCCGGGTCGCGGGGGCAGCAGTCTAAGCAGAGAGTTCCAGACTTCCCTCTCCCCGGACACTTCCTCCAGCTCTTCCGGTGGGACCCCAAGACGTTCCCAGGCCAGCCGAGAGACGTAGTCTCTCCAGCGAGTCCTAGGTCTTCCTCGGGGCCTCCTACCGGTGGGACATGCCCGGAACACCTCCCCAGGGAGGCGTCCAGGAGGCATCCGAACTAGATGCCCGAGCCACCTCAGCTGGCTCCTCTCGATGTGGAGGAGCAGCGACTCTACTCCGAGCTCCTCCCGGGTGACAGAGCTCCTCACCTTATCTCTAAGGGAGCGCCCAGCCACCCTGCGGAGGAAGCTCATTTCAGCCGCTTGTATCCGTGACCTTGCCCTTTCGGTCATGACCCAAAGCTCATGACCATAGGTGAGGGTAGGAACGTAGATTGACCGGTAAATTGAGAGCTTTGCCTTTCGGCTCAGCTCCCTCTTCACCACGACGGACCGATACACCGACCGCATTACTGCAGCCGCCGCACCGATCCGTCTGTCAAACTCACGCTCCCTCCTTCCCTCACTCGTGAACAAGACCCCAAGATACTTAAACTCCTCCACTTGAGGCAGGAACTCTTCTCCAACCTGGAGAGAGCAAACCACCTTTTTCCGGTCGAGAACCATGGCCTCAGATTTGGAGGAACTGATTCTCATCCCAGCCGCTTCACACTCAGCTGCAAACCGCACCAGCGCACGCTGGAGGTCCTGGCCTGATGAAGCCAACAGGACAACATCATCTGCAAAAAGCAGAGATGCAATCCTGTGGTCCCCAAACCAGACCCCCTCCGGCCCCTGGCTGCGCCTAGAAATTCTGTCCATAAAAATAATGAACAGAACCGGTGACAAAGGGCAGCCCTGCCGAAGTCCAACATGCACCGGGAACAGGTCTGACTTATTGCTGGCAATGCGAACCAAGCTCCTGCTCCGGTTGTACAGAGACCGAACAGCCCTTAGCAAAGGGCCCCGGACTCCATACTCCCGGAGCACCCCCCACAGGATGTCACGAGGGACGCGGTCGAATGCCTTCTCCAGATCCACAAAGCACATGTAGACTGGTTGGGCAAACTCCCACAAACCCTCAAGCACCCTGCTGAGGGTATAAAGCTGGTCCAGCGTTCCACGACCAGGCCGAAAACCACATTGTTCCTCCTGTATCCGAGGTTCGACTATCGGCCGAATTCTCCTCTCCAGTACCCTGGCATAGACTTTCCCAGGGAGGCTGAGAAGTGTGATCCCCCTATAGTTGGAACACACTCTCCTGTCCCCCTTTTTGTAAAGAGGGACAACCACCCCGGTTGTCCAGTCCAGAGGAACTGTCCCCCTCCTCCACGCGATGTTGCAGAGGCGTGTCACCCAAGACAGCCCCACAACATCCAGAGACTTGAGGTACTCAGGACGGATCTCATCCACCCCCGCTGCTCTGCCACCGAGGAGCTTACTAACTACCTCGGTGACCTCAGCCTGGGTGATGGGCGAGTCCGCCTCTGAGTCCCCTGCCTCTGCTTCCTCAGCAGAAGGCATGTCGGAGGGGTTGAGGAGATCCTCAAAGTACTCCTTCCACCGTCCGATAACATCCCCAGTTGAGGTCAACAGCTCCCCACCTCCACTGAAAACAGAGTTGGTAAAGAACTGCTTCCCCCTCCTGAGGCGCCGGACGGTTTGCCAGAATCTCTTTGAGGCCGAGCGATAGTCCTCCTCCATGGCCTCCCCGAACTCCTCCCAAGCCCGAGTTTTTGCCTCCGCAACGGCACGGGCTGCAGCACGCTTGGCCTGCCGGTACCCATCAGCTGCCTCAGGAGTCCTACAGGTCAACCATACCTGGTAGGACTCCTTCTTCAGCTTGATGGCGTCCCTTACCTCCGGCGTCCACCACCGGGTTCGGGGATTACCACCACGACAGGCACCGGAGACCCTGCGTCCACAGCTCCGAACGGCCGCGTTGACAATGGAGACGGAGAACATGGTCCACTCGGACTCTATGTCTCCCACCTCCCTCGGAATCTGGTCGAAGCTCTCCCGGAGGTGTGAGTTAAAGGTCCGTCTGACAGAGGGTTCAGCCAGGCGTTCCCAACAGACCCTCACAATACGTTTGGGCCTGCCAAGTCGTTCCAGCCTCCTTCTCTGCCAGCGGATCCTACTCACCACCAGGTGGTGATCAGTTGACAGCTCAGCCCCTCTCTTCACCCGAGTGTCCAAAACATATGACGTATATCAAGTCTAAACATCTGATGTTCCATTTGACTGACTAATAATTTATGATATATGTTTGTCTTTTACACCCGGACTCTGGCTCCATCCTATCTGACTCCCCACCAGACCCAAGGCTGTTAAAGCGAATGCATCTTGTCTTGGAAGCTCGGTGTTCCTTCCTTTGCATAACAAGACATGACGATGCAGAAGTGAGAAAGCAAACATTCTCACTCACAGCGAGATAAGGTGGCGCAAACAATTCCATTGCTGCAGAGGGATATTCCACCAGAGCCAGAGAAAGGGGTTAAAAGGCAGAAGCAACTTGAAGATCGTGGGCTCTTTGCATCACACCTTCGTGGTGTGTGCACTGATCTCCCCAGCTGGTTTTTGGTTTGCTGATGTGCACGATCAACATCCATGTTTTTTATTTGCTTTCCCCATTATTTTTATTTTCTTTATTATTTCAATAAATCGCACAAAAGGACAACTCTCTCTCATCTACTTCTTTATGGAAAATTTCCACCACACCACCTACCCAGGACATGGTCTGTTTACCCTACTTCCATCAAGCATTTCATTTGCAAGGCCCTGCAAAAGCTTCTGTCCTCAAACCCCAGGCTTCTCAACACACTCAATAACCTAGAGTGTGAAGATAACAGTTTCTTCCAGCTTTGGAGTAGCGGTGCATTTTCTGGTTGCCAATTACATATTTCACAGAAATCTGTTTTTATAAGGGGAAAACACTTTCATTCAGGAAATCATTGAGTGGAAATGTGTTTTTGTGTGTGCAATACTCAAGAATTATTTTAAACAATTGAATTTTTACTTTATATTTACACATGCTTTTCCTTACGCTTGATTCACCTTTATAGCTTACCTTATTAGAAAAGAGAAAAACATGTAATTTCAATACTATCAAATTAGTTGCTGTGGAATAACTCATTTCAGTTATTCCACAGGTGGTCTAAATTCAACATACAGTGAGTGTGTGGTGGAAATTTTCCATAAAGAAGTAGATGAGAGAGAGTTGTCCTTTTGTGCGATTTATTGAAATAATAAAGAAAATAAAAATAATGGGGAAAGCAAATAAAAAGCATGGATGTTGATCGTGCACATCAACAAACCAAAAACCAGCTGGGGAGATCAGTGCACACACCACGAAGGTGTGATGCAAAGAGCCCACGATCCTCAAGTTGCTTCTGCCTTTTAGCTTCTCTGTCCGACTAGGGTGGAGTGTCTTTCTAACCCAATCAAATTACATGCACCATCTCCTCCCTGTCGCAGTGTGTGTGAAGATATTTACATTCTCACACCTGCATTGCTGATGTCCAACTATCTGTGAGAAAGGAGCACCTAGTCTCAACAGACAGAGACACAACTCCCCGACCTTGGGTTTGGGAGCTAGAGTTGAGAGTCTCTCAGGCAGAGACAACCATTGAACAATGTAGGTGAAATGTCAAATGCATACAGTAAGACAAAACGCAAGATATTAATTGCAGAACATAAGTCATAAATCGTATAATAACTGCATAGAAATAAGGAAGACACATAGAAATAAGGAAGAGACAATTTTTCCCATAACAAGTGTTTCATTCATCAGGAAACTCTGTCTTGATCTACAGTACAACTCACAAATGAAGAGATGGCAACTGAGATTTTTCACCCCAGGAATCCCCAGCACCAGCTCACTAGCCTCTGTAGTCTAGATACCTGTAACAACTTGAGATACAGAGACATATTACTGTCAGGTTTATTAAGAATGATCAAAAAACATTTCTGAAAAACACTAACTAAAAGCAGTAAAAATATGTAAGGTCAATACATGATTGAACCAATATTTTGTTTGTTCCCAGGTACAGTACGTCATGCAGTGATTGCTATAAATAATAATGCAGAACTTTTTTATAAAATTCTGTCAGAGCAGCAGCACAAGCAAGACAAAAACAGTGTAAAATGTATTTATACCATTTCAGCTGTGCTCTCAAACGTTTGTTTGTTTATTTGTATAATGTAAGCTATAGCAGTGTTTTTCTATTAACAAGTTTTCCAGGCAAGTTGTGTTATGAATATTTGCTCTGCATAGGCTATTTAGAAAAATGTTAACGCTAGTAGCTTTGCAAATCATTTAAATCAAATAAAGTAAATGTGACATTACCACAGAGAGATATCTCGCGCCAGTCAAAGTGTAATGATTTCAGCAGCCTCCTCTCCAGCTTCAGGGTCAGATTGTGGATAAAACAAATCCACCACCGAAAGAACTAAAGCTATAATTGCTCTCCTGAGGTCTGTGTTGTGTTGAAAACCACACATTGGCAGAGGCTGTGTGGATGATCTACAGGTTTTATGGAATGAAAACTTAGACACCTTACAAACATTGATGTCCAATATTCTTTAGAGTGAAAAGCTGTATGATCAAGGACCTTTAAAGCTCCACAAACTGAGACCAGTGTGTGCTGTGCATTTGGCTCTTTCACCTTGCTGTTCCCTGACAAGCAAACAGTAATGCAGCATGGCACTGAAATATAAATCTGTGTTTATTGACATCTGACTTTGTTTTTCCTGCCTTGTTCTGGGTGACGTCATAATAAATATAAGATCTTATGATGACATCATTAGTTTTGGTCACTAGGTCCTCTGTTGGTCATTCCATTCATGGCCACAGATAATTTTGGACAAATAAACAGGCTGCAAACATTACCATTCAACTTCCTAATCAGAAAGGGAAAAAAGACAGTTATAACTAGATAGGATTAGAGAGATAATTCACCCTTAGATTCTACTTTTCTTCTACAGACATTTACAATTTTTTTTTTTACATCAGCTTCTATACAACTGTGAACTGTGCTGTTTTGAATGTCTATGCTTAGTTTCAGGTTAAAGAATACTGGACCTGGGTGTCTCAATGAGGTGTCTGAACATGTGATCAGCTCCACTGGTCTGTCTGAAACTGTGAGATGTTAAAATGTTTTAACATCACCTTGAAGCCATTTGTTAATTATATACTGTAGTATATAGTGAAGTGTTTGGCCCCTGCTACTGGCTGAATCTAAACCAGAATAAAGGCAGTTATCTCTGTATAGACAATGCTAATGTAAATAGCTCTGTAAAAAATGGACATCTGAATAGATTGGAGGTTTTATAATACCATATTTTAAAATACAGTTGCAGAAGAATTATGTTCCTAATAATTCCAACTATACAGTATCAATGCAGTTTAAAGTATCAGTTCTGTCACCATTCGTCCGTGGATTCTCCAATTAGAAAAGGAAAATATGTTTTATTGCCACATAGAATATGCAGTAATTTAATAAATTTGTTGTTGTTTTAAGATTAGTTTTTAATTTGACATCAGGGATGTCAGTTCTGTATGGATAACACTCAGATGTTTTGTGGTCACAGCCCTCCACCTGCTAGAGGCCTTGTAAATTAAACATGTTACTTTGCGTAAATGTTGAAACATTTAACATGACAGTTCTGTGTCATGTCATCAGTCAAAATTCAAACCACTGACAGGTAATTATCTTGTTTTATTGACACATGTCAAAAAGAAAGAATTATAGCAAGGTGTAGAAAGTGTAAGGGGCAAATCATGGGCAATGTTTAAAACAACAAATCCCATTTTGAAACAATGTACAAAGGTGGTGTTATGTGATCATCATGTGTATGGCTGTCTACATGGTTTATGTGGTGAAATATACATGTATTGCTTTGAGTTTCTCTCTCTTGCGTGTTCTTACTGAATCTATCTGAGTTGGATCTTCATGTAGTAAGGTTTGGGAGTTTGAGTGACCCCATACACTAGGGTGTAGTCTGGTTCTCCGGCATCTTCAGGCCATATGAACTTGAACTTCTTCAGCAGAGTCACCATGATGAGGAAGAGCTCCATACGAGCCAAACCCTCTCCCAGACATGTACGAGGACCTGATACATGAAAAGACTTAGTTAGGCTCAGTTAACGTAGCTGCACATGCTACTGCAAGTATAAAGCAATAAGACCTACAGTAGTAGTTGTTTTTATGACCTTGTACCTGCAGAGAAAGGCATGAAGGCCTCAGGTTTAACAAACTCGCCCTTGTTGTTGAGGAAGTTTTTAGGGTTGAAGTCATTTGGGAATTTCCATTGTCCTTGTTCATTCAGCAGTGATGAGAGGTTTGGAATAATCACAGTACCCTAAAGAGAAAGAAGAATTTAACTGTAACTGTAGTGACTCTAACAATTATAATTTATAATGTTCAGTTATTTCAGATGCAGAAAAGCTGTAGAAGATGTGTTTTACAGCCAGTTCAAATTTAGATTACAACTCTCACTGTATTTAGAACTCATCATAATCTTCAAAAGCAATTTGAATCTTTAGGTGTCTAGCGATAAAAAAAAATTCAGGAATCCGAAACTATGGGTGCTATGTTGTTTAGTGTAATCACTAAACAGTCTGATCCACTAGGATTATGCACATGTGCATGTACTGTACAGTACGTGATGCAGAAAGAAAATGAACTGTACAAAAACTGGGTGGTTTAATCTCACTTAGATTATGTATAATCATTGGGCTGTATTTGACTTCTAATTATCCAAAAGTAGCCTCTTACCTTGGGAATGGAGTATCCCATCAGATCTGTGTCTGTAGTTGTACAATGAAAAACACTGAGTGGAACAGTGTTGGCTACCCTCTGTACTTCATGGAGCACAGCCTGGAAGGAGATAGATGTTCAAATTCAGGAGGATGCTTATCTGACTTAGCCCAAAAAAGAGATTTCAAGACAACAAGAAAACACTTGCTCTCAGATAGTCGGCCAGTACTGTAGCAACTGTGCACATTAAATTATTATATTAATGCTTATATACCACACCTGTGTGAAAGGCATGTTGTGCCTGTCATCAAAGCAGATCTGATCCTTCCCTTCCATCACCTGATCTATCTCCTGTTGACAACGCTCTGAGGGAATGGAGGGGCACGAGTTAAGTTACTCACTTATACAAATAGTGAACTGTTTAACTAAAGCTAAGTCTTACAGATTCCATAACACTAATATTAATACATGTGTGTATAACTTAAAAGTAAATGTAGTAGTAGCTGTATATAATCAGAAAGAATGTATTGAGTAGCCAGTAGACATACTTGGTTGTCTGTGAAACGTATTTCACACAGATGGACAGAAAATATTTACTATAGAAATACAACACAGGGTTGCATAGTCCATGACAGTAATGAGCCACATGTTCAGGTGCAGACACACCTTGTATGTCTGGGTGGGTGATGAGGTAGAGGAAGCCAGTGAGCAGGGTGTTGGAGGTAGTGTCAGTCCCAGCAAACTGAAGATCTATCGCGTACATAATCAGTTGTTCTTCTGAGAATGTAGTCTTCTCACTGTCTCTCTAACCAGAAGAGAAGACAAGTTCAATTAGTTTCATTTCCCTATATTTGAATAATATAAATGAATGAGTCTAACATACAATCGTGAGATGGGCTGTTACCTTGGACACACGCTGGACACTCACCTTTTCCAGTTCATCCAGATAGCAGTCTAAAAAGTCTCGAGGCTCTCCAGGGACTCGGCTCTTCTTGTGCTCACTTATTAATTTTTTTGCAAGTGTCCTTACAGTCTGAAAGAACATAATTCAGAATTCATGATGTGAATCAGTTACAGTTTTAGGAGAAAGAATAAAACACCTACTGCACTATAGTAAAGCTCTGAACCTGACATTTATTTCTCTTTCTTTAATATTTAACATTAGGTTGCTATTACTGTATTTTTATGATCTATTATAAATATTTAGAATTAATACCCAGATTTATTTAACATACCTCCATATTCCTAAAGGCTTTAGTAAAGGGCAGCGGCAGGCTGCGAATAAATGGAAGCGAATCATACAACTGTAAGAGAACAAAGAGAATTAATTTGATTGTGAATAGAAATTTGCAGAATATTGCTTCCAGGTGAAAGTAGAGCAGTACTCACTCAGTGGCACCTTCACCTTTATACCATGTGGAAGCCACACACACACACACACACACACACACACACACACACACACACACACACACACACACACACACACACACACACACACACACACACACACACACACACACACACACAGGTTCCTCTACCAGAGGCCAGGAAGCTTGAGGGTTCTGCGCAGTAACCTTGCTGTTCCTAGGACTGCACTTTTCTGGACTGAGATGTCGGATCTATTTCCAGGGATCTGTTGCAGCCACTCCTCCAGTTTGGGGGTCACTGCCCCCAGTGCTCCGATCACCACCGCCATACTCTGCGCAGATGTTCCTGTATACTATGCCAGCCACTTGGTTATGGAGTTCCATTTATGCTTTCCCTGCCAGCATCTTACACCCTGCAGTTATGTGCTGGATTGTCTCAGGGGCCTGGTTGCACAGTCTACACCTTGGGTCTTGTCTTGTGTGGTAGATCTGGGCCTCTATGGCTCTGGTCCTATGGGCCTGCTCCTGTGCAGCATTGGTAGAATTTGTTGAGATCAGCCACTTCAGTTATGTTCCAGTGGTACAGCCCGTGTAAGGGCTTGTTCTCCCATGATGATCCCTCTTCCAGCATCTCATCCTCTGTTCATTGCCGGAGACATTTACTTAGCACGTCATCTGTTGGGGCCTTATCCTTGATGTACTTATGGATCTTGGATGTTTCATCCTGAATAGTGGCTCTCACGCTTACTAGTCCTCGGCCTCCTTCCTTTCGGCTATCATACAGTCTCAGAGTGCTGGATTTGGGGTTAAACCTTCCATGCATGGTGAGGAGCATTCGTGTCTTAACATCTGTGGTCTGTATCTCTTCCTTTGGCCACCTTATTATTCCCGCAGGGTATCTGATCACTGGCAGGGCGTAGCTGTTTATTGCCTGGGATTTGTTCTTGCCGTTGAGCTGGCTTCTTAGGACTTGCCTTACTCGTTGGAGGTATTTGGCTGTTGCCGCATTCCTTGTTGCCTGTTCAAGGTTGCCATTCGCCTGTGGTATTCCAAGGTACTTGTAACTGTCCTCAATGTCTGCTATTGTTCCTTCTGGGAGTGAGACCCCTTCTGTGTGGATTACCTTGCCTCTCTTTGTCACCATCCTCCCACATTCCTCGAGCCCGAATGACATCTCGATGTCCGAGCTGTAGATCCTGGTGGTGTGGATCAGTGAGTCGATGTCTCGCTCATTCTTGGCGTACAGCTTGATGTCATCCATGTAGAGGAGGTGACTTATGATGGCTCCATTCCGGAGTCGGTATCCATAGCCAGTCTTGTTTATTATTTGGCTGAGGGGGTTCAGATTTATCTAGAACAGCAATGGGGACAGTGCATCTCCTTGGTATATGCCACATTTGATGGATACTTGGGCAAGTGGCTTCCCATTGGCTTCAAGGGTGGTTCTCCACAACCTCATCGAGTTTGCAATGAAGGCCCTTAGAGTTCTATTGATGTTGTATACCTCCAAGCACTAAGTGATCCATGTGTGTGGCATTGAATCATAGGCTTTCTTGTAGTCGATCCAGGGTGTGCACAGGTTGGTGTGTCGCACTCTGCAGTCTTGGGCGACTGTTCTGTCTACCAGGAGTTGGTGTTTGTCTCCTCTGGTATCCTTACCAATGCCCTTCTGTGCTTTGCTCATGTATTGACCCATGTGCCCTCTTACCTGTATCTTAGCTGCGATGATGCCTGACATGAGCTTCCATGTTGTGGAGAGACAGGTTATTGGCCGGTAGTTGGATGGGACTGTACCCTTTGAGGGATCCTTCATTATTATAGGTTAGTCATTCAGGGTGAGTATGAGCGCGTATATAAGTATGAGGTATACATTAACGCCTGGCAGCACAAATGAACCAGCTGCTAAAGGATTGGACCCACCCTGAATACTGGATACCCTGGATACACAGAATCCTCAAGCTCGGACCCCAGCTTGGAAACCGAATGAGACCACCCATTGAGGGTGAGAAGGGAGTTTTTTTTTTAAAATATATGCAGGCTCAGGTTTTTCTTAAATGTAAACTGGCTTTGACTCACCATAGCCCATGGACCATTGATTGTCTTCGCAATTTGTGTGAAGCAGCGGACAGTTTCTTTGATGAACTCATCATCATACTCGTAACGTGTCCCAAACAGAACTTGGCAGATGATGTTATTGGCTGCATAATGGAACATAACCTGAGGACTCAGCTTTTTGCCTGTAAAAGATGTAATGCAGACCTTGTATTACATAAGTCTTATGGTGAGTATCACTGATTACACACTGATTACACGCCGATGTTCTTCTCCAGGGTTTTGATGATGTGTTGTATCTCTCCATGAATCCTGTCCTCCATGGTGTTTTTCCCCAGACCAAAGTTCCTCAGGGTCATCAGGGCAAAGCGACGATGTTCCTTCCATCGAGGGCCGTAATCTACCACAATTACTCCTACAGTACAATAAATGTGTTGACGTATAGAGAATATGCTGAATATTTCCATGTCAAGCAAGATTTTATATTACTTTATTACTGCCTGCTATTTAGTGTCTGTTAGAGATAGAGTCTGAAACTAGGTTCCAAATTAGAGCCAAATTCAAAAGAATCAGGTGGGGAGGGTGAAATAAATTATAAAATCTTCGTACTGCTATGTACTAAAGGTGGGACCATTGTTTCAAATTAAATATTTTATATTTTTCAAATGGCATTCAATAAACCTAAACCTAAAGCTCACGTAAAAGTTCCAGTACTGTAGGTAGACTAAAGACAGACAAAGATGATCTTATATTGCAGATTTAGTCTTATAACAAAGTATAGTATAGACCTTTCCTGTGGCTGACATCATTAATAAACATGTCCTGAGGTCGTCCAGAGAAATCATGAGCCTTGTTCACCAGAGCTTCTTTCAGGGCTTCCACTCCATTGATAACCACAGTTCGGTTGGGGCCAATGAACAGGCTGTAGACATTACCGTACGACTTCCTCAGCTGAAAGAAAACAAAACAATAATAATGTACTTAGTAGATAGAAAACATTAAATGTCTCAACTGTGAATTGTATAAATGAAGGGTAGAATTTACCTTGTGGCATTTTCTCACAGGTTAGTATTATAAGAATAGAATTTGTTCTATGCAATATTCAACATCAACAACACATTTGGACCCATATAATGTGGTATAAAAAGGCAAAAAAAAAAGTGTTTGACCTTTACTACTGGCTACATTGGAGCCAAGAGGCAATTACCTCTGTACAGGCAGTGCTTGTGTAAATACTGCATCACAAGGAAAATCATTCTTTTTTTTTAATAGATTGTAAGTTGTATATGTTTATCAAACATTTCATAAAAGGTTTTGTTCTTAATATTATCACTAATATGAATGCAATTCAAGGCATATATTATTCATCACTCATTTTAATGTCTCACCCTCTCAAGGTCCTTCAGAGGGTTCTCAAGGTTCAGGTTCAACAGATTTCCCAGTAGTGGCAAAGCAGGAGGTCCTGGAGGAAAGTTCTCGGGCCTTCGGGATTGGAGTTGAAGGATGATGAAGCACACGCAGAGTGACAGGAGAATGATTGTAGCAAACATGGTGGACTGGATCAGACTGAGCTGAAGTGGCTGCAGGACCTGAATGACCTGCTTTATAAGGACGATCTGCCCACTCTGGGAGTGCACTTTGGTCAGTGTATGAAAGGTGAGTAAGAACAAGGGGACAGGTTGAGACCTGACCTTTTGGTCTACTGCTTTCAAATTACTCAGCATTTTACGAAACAAATCTTTGCACCCATTCAAAATGTAATCTAGGTGAAGCAACTGATTTACAACAACACCAATACTAAACAATAACAATTATGTTATTGTTTTATTTTTGTTAATTTTGTAACTTTGTTTTACACTTAAAATTTATTTTACTGTATGTTACCTTGTATGAAGCATTTTGATGACAGAATGGTGTTTTGTTTCACTGCTAATTTTCTATCTCACAGGAATGCAGACTCTGGCAAACGAATGGTTTCACCTGTAGGCATGGAGTCTACAGTAGTCAAACATTTTTTCCCTCACTTTGCTTAGTTGACACATGGGTTGGACCAGGTGTCAAAAAGGGGGGATGCATAACACAATTAGCACAATTCAGACTTTCCAACAGGTGAAAACAGGCGTCAGGACGCTTACACGCCATCCAACCAGCGGACTGGGCGATCATTAAGGAGTTCAGGAAGAAGCACTGGAACTTCAAACAGTGGCAAGGCCTCTTCCAGGTCCGTCTGACGACCCACACAGCTGTGAATGTCGCAGAGAGAGCGACTTGGATCCATTCTATACACTGTAGGAAGGTCCCGGATCCGACAAATGACCCTCCGTCTACACCGCACGGAAAACCCACCAGAAGTGAGGTTACGTGAGAAGGGCGACTCTCGCTGTGCTCACACACGCACTGAGGCGAGGCTGTGTTGACCGTTCAGCTAAGGGTGTGAGCAATCAAAACAATCAATGCGTCAACAGGTTGGAAACACTACTGTTCAACAGGTTGAAGCAGATTGTTACAAGACATCAATTGTAACCATGCTGTTAGATTTCATTTTATGTTACTCTGATAATTGCCCTAATCATATGTTTCTATGTAACTTTACACACTATTTTTGAATGAGAATATTTTGACAACACTGAGTTTAAATATACTATATTTGATTTGGTGTTTAATTTGCTCACAGTCACTAATTTTCTATCTCACAGGAATGCAGAGTCTGGCAAACGAATGGTTGCACCTGTAGGCATGGAGTCTACAGTAGTCAAACATTTTTTCCCTCACTTTGCTGAGTTGACACATGGGTTGGACCAGGTGTCAAAAAGGGGGGATGCATAACATATGCTTATGATGTATGCGATTTTAGACGACCAAAGTAATGTATCACTGGCCCATTCCCCCTTTTTTGATATGTTCAACCAAGGCGGAGAGCCACTGCCATACACATTAAAAACATGTTCCGGCACAGTGGACAAAATGGGACGAAGAGCCCATGGCTTTGTCATTGAAGGCATTAATGGAAAGGTCTCCATGCCACTGCCGGTCCTAACCGAATGCAACCAAATCCCAGACAATAGAAATGAAATACCAACACCAGAAGCCGCCACCGCTCACCCTCATCTATCTCGCATAGCTTCAGAAATACTACCACTCGATCCAGCAGCAGATATCCTTCTCCTCCTGGGACGAGATGTCATCCGTGCCCACAAGGTCCGCAGCCAAGTGAACGGCCCCCACGAAGCGCCCTACGCTCAACAGCTCGATCTCGGGTGGGTGGTTATTGGCGAGGTCTGCCTCTGGGGAGCCCACAGGCCCACTGTAAAGTCCTATATCACATGTGCTATAAACATGTGCTTGATAATTGTCGGCCCAGCTTGTTTTTTCCCTGTGAGAACAGAATTCACACTAAAGAAAGGTTCACAGCAGAACGTACATGATGAGAGGGGACTGGAAAGACGCATATTTGAACAAACAGCAGATGACGACAAAGTGGCACATTCTGTCGAAGAGGAAGCGTTCCTGAGCATCATGCGCGACGAGTTTATTAAGGATGAGGAAAACCATTGGGTGGCCCCACTACCATTTCGTTATCCTCGACAACGCTTACCTGACAACAAAAAGCAAGCACTCAATCGTTTCATGTCACTACAGAAGAGGTTGAAGAGGAACCCAGAGATGAGAGAGCATTACGTGGAATTCATGGAAAGACTGTTCATCAGAAGACATGCCGAGAAGGCTCCTCCGCTCGAGCCTCATAAAGAGTGCTGGTATCTCCCAAACTTTGGCGTTTACCATCCACAAAAAACAGGTAAAATAAGGGTAGTCTTTGACTCAAGTGCTCAGTGTGAGAACGTGTCCCTCAATCAGGTGTTGTTAAAGGGTCCGGATCTTAATAACAGTCTTGTAGGGGTACTTCTGCACTTCAGAGGCAAGCCTTATGCTGTTATGGCTGATGTGGAGCAGATGGTTCTGGTTTTTGGTTTGTTGATGTGCACGATCAACATCCATGCTTTTTATTTGCTTTCCCCATTATTTTTATTTTTTCCTTTCTTTATTATTTCAATAAATCGCACAAAAGGACAACTCTCTCTCATCTGCTTCTTTATGGAAAATTTCCACCACACTAACACAATCTGGATGGAGAAATTGAGGAGCTTTGCATGACTGTCCATGTGTTTGGGAATTGTCCATCACCATCAGTGGCCATCTACAGGCTCAAGAGTACAGCAGCAGAAGGAGAAAAGGAATACGAAAGTGATATGAAAGAATTTGTCGAACGACACTTCTATGTTGATGATGGATTAAAATCGTTTGCCTCAGAAGCCCAAGCCATCGACGTGATCCACAGGTCTCAAAGAATGCTTGCCCAATCCAACATCCGCCTCCATAAGATCGCTTCAAACAGTCCCATTGTTGCCATTGCCTTCCCTCATGAAGACCTACAGTAGCTACAGGCCTGCAGGGACTTGAGCTGGGACAACATTCATTACCAGTGCAACGGAGCCTCGGATTGGGTTGGGATCTGTCTACAGATCATTTCTCATTTCGAGTTGAGATAAGTGACAAACGTGTATGTTCACAACCGTGTGCAGCCGTTGCGCATCACACGTTCAACCCAGGCTCATCAGTGGCACTACGTGCCCACTCACTAAAACCCAGCTGACCACCCCACGAGGGCATTATCTGCTGAACACCTGTCTGACTCCACATGGCTGCACGGACCCATCTTCTTCATTGAAGGTCCCGGATCCAACAGACGACCCTCCATCTACATCTACACCACACGAGAAAACCACCACTGACATAAAGAATTGAGAAGGACGACCCTCGCTGTGCTCACACACGCACTGAGGCGAGGCTGCGTTGACCGTTCAGCTAAAGGTGTGAGCCAAGTGCCGCCTGAAGCTGCGCCGGTGAATCACACTATCAGACCATACATCTACACACACGCTCCTGAGAAAACACACACACGAGCAGCCTTGAGTTGCCGACGCTGGACGACGTGTAGACTCTTCACATCACGGGAGTGACAGTGACTCAGACGACATTGGGAGGAAACCTGGCGGTGATAACAAATCCCAAGTGTCTCTGTGATCAGCTGATCACAACCTGAAGAACCCCAACGGACAATCAATACTTCAACACACAGGTTGGAAACAATCTAACGCTACTGTTCAACAGGAAGAAGAAGATTGTTACGAGACATCAATTGTGACCTTGTTGTGTTAGACATTTTATGTTACTTGGATTATTGCCTTTATCATATGATGTTTCTATGTAACTTTACACAATACTTTTGAATGAGAAACTTTCACATAATTCACAACACTGAGTTTAAATATCCTGAAGTTGACTTGGTGTTTAATTTGCTCACAATCACTTTATTCACCGCTACAATTAGTTTTATCCGTCATCTACAGATGACAGACAACACAAGCAGCAATATGCATCATCATTCTGGTTAAATCCCTGAATCTCCTATTCGCTCTAGACCCAAATGTACAATTAAAGATCCGAAAGCATGAAATCTATCTTAAGATTATATGAAACAGAACCCCATCGGAAACCTATGGCTATCATACATTAATTGTCTTTATTACCTTACAGTCGAATGGATGTAGACACGTTGTTAGCAGAGAAAAGAGGCGTTTGTGTTATGTTTGGAAACGCATGTTGTACTTACATCCTGAATAACACTGATTCTAACGGTATTGTGGCGAAAGCGCTCCACAGCCTTCAGAATCTCAGCTAACTCTGGTATAGATTCTTCCTCTTGGAATTGGCTAGACGAAATGTCTGGAAAATGGAAATCTGTTCTCATGTCCGCAGCTGTTTCCCTTATCATTGAGATGGCTGTGATTCTCTTGTTTGGTTTTTGCGTTATCCCACTAGTTAGAGGTCTCATCATGCGTGCGACCTCAGCAACACTCTCATATCAAATGACACAATGCACTATGTTCAAAAACCCCAACTCTAACTCACTTAATGACTTTGACGATGGTATGGGCTCATTTTCTTCACATGCCGATACAGAGGTTATTCTTGTTTAACTACCCACCAAAACAGCTCCCAACCTTTTATTCCTAAGTTACTTGCATTTTATGTGAAGGTGTATTTTTGAATTTTGACTTAATACACTTACTGTTTCATTTGTAAGGGTTGTTACTACAAAATGCAATGTTTGAAAAATTTTATTATTTTAGTGTTTGATTAATGTGTAATCAAAAGGGGGGAATGTAATGGAAAAATTTTACCTTAGTGCTATTTCTTATCCAACACACTCGTCATGTGCTGGTTAGGTACAATACTGAACATTCTTACACAAACAAATAATCTCTTGTGCCCTGACGTATATCAAGTCTAAACATCTGATGTTCCATTTGACTGACTAATAATTTATGATATATGTTTGTCTTTTACACCCGGACTCTGGCTCCATCCTATCTGACTCCCCACCAGACCCAAGGCTGTTAAAGCGAATGCATCTTGTCTTGGAAGCTCGGTGTTCCTTCCTTTGCATAACAAGACATGACGATGCAGAAGTGAGAAAGCAAACATTCTCACTCACAGCGAGATAAGGTGGCGCAAACAATTCCATTGCTGCAGAGAGATATTCCACCAGAGCCAGAGAAAGGGGTTAAAAGGCAGAAGCAACTTGAAGATCGTGGGCTCTTTGCATCACACCTTCGTGGTGTGTGCACTGATCTCCCCAGCTGGTTTTTGGTTTGCTGATGTGCACGATCAACATCCATGCTTTTTATTTGCTTTCCCCATTATTTTTATTTTCTTTATTATTTCAATAAATCGCACAAAAGGACAACTCTCTCTCATCTACTTCTTTATGGAAAATTTCCACCACACCACCTACCCAGGACATGGTCTGTTTACCCTACTTCCATCAAGCATTTCATCTGCAAGGCCCTGCAAAAGCTTCTGTCCTCAAACCCCAGGCTTCTCAACACACTCAATAACCTAGAGTGTGAAGATAACAGTTTCTTCCAGCTTTGGAGTAGCGGTGCATTTTCTGGTTGCCAATTACATATTTCACAGAAATCTGTTTTTATAAGGGGAAAACACTTTCATTCAGGAAATCATTGAGTGGAAATGTGTTTTTGTGTGTGCAATACTCAAGAATTATTTTAAACAATTGAATTTTTACTTTATATTTACACATGCTTTTCCTTACGCTTGATTCACCTTTATAGCTTACCTTATTAGAAAAGAGAAAAACATGTAATTTCAATACTATCAAATTAGTTGCTGTGGAATAACTCATTTCAGTTATTCCACAGGTGGTCTAAATTCAACATACAGTGAGTGTGTGGTGGAAATTTTCCATAAAGAAGTAGATAAGAGAGAGTTGTCCTTTTGTGCGATTTATTGAAATAATTGTTCATTCAGCAGTGATGAGAGGTTTGGAATAATCACAGTACCCTAAAGAGAAAGAAGAATTTAACTGTAACTGTAGTGACTCTAACAATTATAATTTATAATGTTCAGTTATTTCAGATGCAGAAAAGCTGTAGAAGATGTGTTTTACAGCCAGTTCAAATTTAGATTACAACTCTCACTGTATTTAGAACTCATCATAATCTTCAAAAGCAATTTGAATCTTTAGGTGTCTAGCGATAAAAAAAAATTCAGGAATCCGAAACTATGGGTGCTATGTTGTTTAGTGTAATCACTAAACAGTCTGATCCACTAGGATTATGCACATGTGCATGTACTGTACAGTACGTGATGCAGAAAGAAAATGAACTGTACAAAAACTGGGTGGTTTAATCTCACTTAGATTATGTATAATCATTGGGCTGTATTTGACTTCTAATTATCCAAAAGTAGCCTCTTACCTTGGGAATGGAGTATCCCATCAGATCTGTGTCTGTAGTTGTACAATGAAAAACACTGAGTGGAACAGTGTTGGCTACCCTCTGTACTTCATGGAGCACAGCCTGGAAGGAGATAGATGTTCAAATTCAGGAGGATGCTTATCTGACTTAGCCCAAAAAAGAGATTTCAAGACAACAAGAAAACACTTGTTCTCCGATAGTCGGCCAGTACTGTAGCAACTGTGCACATTAAATTACTATATTAATGTTTATATACCACACCTGTGTGAAAGGCATGTTGTGCCTGTCATCAAAGCAGATCTGATCCTTCCCTTCCATCACCTGATCTATCTCCTGTTGACAACGCTCTGAGGGAATGGAGGGGCACGAGTTAAGTTACTCACTTATACAAATAGTGAACTGTTTAACTAAAGCTAAGTCTTACAGATTCCATAACACTAATATTAATACATGTGTGTATAAATTAAAAGTAAATGTAGTACTAGCTGTGTCCATGATCAGAAAAAATGTATTGAGTAGCCAGTAGACATACTTATTCTTGGTTATGTGTGAAACGTATTTTACACATGAATAGATGGAAGAAAATATTTACTATAGAAATACAACACAGGGTTGCATAGTCCATGACAGGAATAAGCCACGTGTTCAGGTGCAGACACACCTTGTATGTCTGGGTGGGTGATGAGGTAGAGGAAGCCAGTGAGCAGGGTGTTGGAGGTAGTGTCAGTCCCAGCAAACTGAAGATCTATCGCGTACATAATCAGTTGTTCTTCTGAGAATGTAGTCTTCTCACTGTCTCTCTAACCAGAAGAGAAGACAAGTTCAATTAGTTTCATTTCCCTATATTTGAATAATATAAATGAATGAGTCTAACATACAATCGTGAGATGGGCTGTTACCTTGGACACACGCTGGACACTCACCTTTTCCAGTTCATCCAGATAGCAGTCTAAAAAGTCTCGAGGCTCTCCAGGGACTCGGCTCTTCTTGTGCTCACTTATTAATTTTTTTGCAAGTGTCCTTACAGTCTGAAAGAACATAATTCAGAATTCATGATGTGAATCAGTTACAGTTTTAGGAGAAAGAATAAAACACCTACTGCACTATAGTAAAGCTCTGAAACTGACATTTATTTCTCTTTCTTTAATATTTAACATTAGGTTGCTATTACTGTATTTTTATGATCTATTATAAATATTTAGAATTAATACCCAGATTTATTTAACATACCTCCATATTCCTAAAGGCTTTAGTAAAGGGCAGCGGCAGGCTGCGAATAAATGGAAGCGAATCATACAACTGTAAGAGAACAAAGAGAATTAATTTGATTGTGAATAGAAATTTGCAGAATATTGCTTCCAGGTGAAAGTAGAGCAGTACTCACTCAGTGGCACCTTCACCTTTATACCATGTGGAAGCCACACACACACACACACACACACACACACACACACACACACACACACACACACACACACACACACACACACACACAGGTTCCTCTACCAGAGGCCAGGAAGCTTGAGGGTTCTGCGCAGTAACCTTGCTGTTCCTAGGACTGCACTTTTCTGGACTGAGATGTTGGATCTATTTCCAGGGATCTGTTGCAGCCACTCCTCCAGTTTGGGGGTCACTGCCCCCAGTGCTCCGATCACCACCGCCATACTCTGCGCAGATGTTCCTGTATACTATGCCAGCCACTTGGTTATGGAGTTCCATTTATGCTTTCCCTGCCAGCATCTTACACCCTGCAGTTATGTGCTGGATTGTCTCAGGGGCCTGGTTGCACAGTCTACACCTTGGGTCTTGTCTTGTGTGGTAGATCTGGGCCTCTATGGCTCTGGTCCTATGGGCCTGCTCCTGTGCAGCATTGGTAGAATTTGTTGAGATCAGCCACTTCAGTTATGTTCCAGTGGTACAGCCCGTGTAAGGGCTTGTTCTCCCATGATGATCCCTCTTCCAGCATCTCATCCTCTGTTCATTGCCGGAGACATTTACTTAGCACGTCATCTGTTGGGGCCTTATCCTTGATGTACTTATGGATCTTGGATGTTTCATCCTGAATAGTGGCTCTCACGCTTACTAGTCCTCGGCCTCCTTCCTTTCGGCTATCATACAGTCTCAGAGTGCTGGATTTGGGGTTAAACCTTCCATGCATGGTGAGGAGCATTCGTGTCTTAACATCTGTGGTCTGTATCTCTTCCTTTGGCCACCTTATTATTCCCGCAGGGTATCTGATCACTGGCAGGGCGTAGCTGTTTATTGCCTGGGATTTGTTCTTGCCGTTGAGCTGGCTTCTTAGGACTTGCCTTACTCGTTGGAGGTATTTGGCTGTTGCCGCATTCCTTGTTGCCTGTTCAAGGTTGCCATTCGCCTGTGGTATTCCAAGGTACTTGTAACTGTCCTCAATGTCTGCTATTGTTCCTTCTGGGAGTGAGACCCCTTCTGTGTGGATTACCTTGCCTCTCTTTGTCACCATCCTCCCACATTCCTCGAGCCCGAATGACATCTCGATGTCCGAGCTGTAGATCCTGGTGGTGTGGATCAGTGAGTCGATGTCTCGCTCATTCTTGGCGTACAGCTTGATGTCATCCATGTAGAGGAGGTGACTTATGAGGGCTCCATTCCGGAGTCGGTATCCATAGCCAGTCTTGTTTATTATTTGGCTGAGGGGGTTCAGATTTATCTAGAACAGCAATGGGGACAGTGCATCTCCTTGGTATATGCCACATTTGATGGATACTTGGGCAAGTGGCTTCCCATTGGCTTCAAGGGTGGTTCTCCACAACCTCATCGAGTTTGCAATGAAGGCCCTTAGAGTTCTATTGATGTTGTATACCTCCAAGCACTAAGTGATCCATGTGTGTGGCATTGAATCATAGGCTTTCTTGTAGTCGATCCAGGGTGTGCACAGGTTGGTGTGTCGCACTCTGCAGTCTTGGGCGACTGTTCTGTCTACCAGGAGTTGGTGTTTGTCTCCTCTGGTATCCTTACCAATGCCCTTCTGTGCTTTGCTCATGTATTGACCCATGTGCCCTCTTACCTGTATCTTAGCTGCGATGATGCCTGACATGAGCTTCCATGTTGTGGAGAGACAGGTTATTGGCCGGTAGTTGGATGGGACTGTACCCTTTGAGGGATCCTTCATTATTATAGGTTAGTCATTCAGGGTGAGTATGAGCGCGTATATAAGTATGAGGTATACATTAACGCCTGGCAGCACAAATGAACCAGCTGCTAAAGGATTGGACCCACCCTGAATACTGGATACCCTGGATACACAGAATCCTCAAGCTCGGACCCCAGCTTGGAAACCGAATGAGACCACCCATTGAGGGTGAGAAGGGAGTTTTTTTTTTTAAATATATGCAGGCTCAGGTTTTTCTTAAATGTAAACTGGCTTTGACTCACCATAGCCCATGGACCATTGATTGTCTTCGCAATTTGTGTGAAGCAGCGGACAGTTTCTTTGATGAACTCATCATCATACTCGTAACGTGTCCCAAACAGAACTTGGCAGATGATGTTATTGGCTGCATAATGGAACATAACCTGAGGACTCAGCTTTTTGCCTGTAAAAGATGTAATGCAGACCTTGTATTACATAAGTCTTATGGTGAGTATCACTGATTACACACTGATTACACGCCGATGTTCTTCTCCAGGGTTTTGATGATGTGTTGTATCTCTCCATGAATCCTGTCCTCCATGGTGTTTTTCCCCAGACCAAAGTTCCTCAGGGTCATCAGGGCAAAGCGACGATGTTCCTTCCATCGAGGGCCGTAATCTACCACAATTACTCCTACAGTACAATAAATGTGTTGACGTATAGAGAATATGCTGAATATTTCCATGTCAAGCAAGATTTTATATTACTTTATTACTGCCTGCTATTTAGTGTCTGTTAGAGATAGAGTCTGAAACTAGGTTCCAAATTAGAGCCAAATTCAAAAGAATCAGGTGGGGAGGGTGAAATAAATTATAAAATCTTCGTACTGCTATGTACTAAAGGTGGGACCATTGTTTCAAATTAAATATTTTATATTTTTCAAATGGCGTTCAATAAACCTAAACCTAAAGCTCACGTAAAAGTTCCAGTACTGTAGGTAGACTAAAGACAGACAAAGATGATCTTATATTGCAGATTTAGTCTTATAACAAAGTATAGTATAGACCTTTCCTGTGGCTGACATCATTAATAAACATGTCCTGAGGTCGTCCAGAGAAATCATGAGCCTTGTTCACCAGAGCTTCTTTCAGGGCTTCCACTCCATTGATAACCACAGTTCGGTTGGGGCCAATGAACAGGCTGTAGACATTACCGTACGACTTCCTCAGCTGAAAGAAAACAAAACAATAATAATGTACTTAGTAGATAGAAAACATTAAATGTCTCAACTGGGAATTGTATAAATGAAGGGTAGAATTTACCTTGTGGCATTTTCTCACAGGTTAGTATTATAAGTAGAATTTGTTCTATGCAATATTCAACATCAACAACACATTTGGACCCATATAATGTGGTATAAAAAGGCAAAAAAAAAAGTGTTTGACCTTTACTACTGGCTACATTGGAGCCAAGAGGCAATTACCTCTGTACAGGCAGTGCTTGTGTAAATACTGCATCACAAGGAAAATCATTCTTTTTTTTTAATAGATTGTAAGTTGTATATGTTTATCAAACATTTCATAAAAGGTTTTGTTCTTAATATTATCACTAATATGAATGCAATTCAAGGCATATATTATTCATCACTCATTTTAATGTCTCACCCTCTCAAGGTCCTTCAGAGGGTTCTCAAGGTTTAGGTTCAACAGATTTCCCAGTAGTGGCAAAGCAGGAGGTCCTGGAGGAAAGTTCTCGGGCCTTCGGGATTGGAGTTGAAGGATGATGAAGCACACGCAGAGTGACAGGAGAATGATTGTAGCAAACATGGTGGACTGGATCAGACTGAGCTGAAGTGGCTGCAGGACCTGAATGACCTGCTTTATAAGGACGATCTGCCCACTCTGGGAGTGCACTTTGGTCAGTGTATGAAAGGTGAGTAAGAACAAGGGGACAGGTTGAGACCTGACCTTTTGGTCTACTGCTTTCAAATTACTCAGCATTTTACGAAACAAATCTTTGCACCCATTCAAAATGTCCCACATGTGTCATTTCCCAACTAGGGAAACAAATGATTTACAACAACACCAATACTAAACAATAACAATTATGTTATTGTTTTATTTTTGTTAATTTTGTAACTTTGTTTTACACTTAAAATTTATTTTACTGTATGTTACCTTGTATGAAGCATTTTGATGAAAGAATGGTGTTTTGTTTCACTGCTAATTTTCTATCTCACAGGAATGCAGACTCTGGCAAACGAATGGTTTCACCTGTAGGCATGGAGTCTACAGTAGTCAAACATTTTTTCCCTCACTTTGCTTAGTTGACACATGGGTTGGACCAGGTGTCAAAAACATAACACAATTAGCACAATTCAGACTTTCCAACAGGTGAAAACAGGCGTCAGGACGCTTACACGCCATCCAACCAGCGGACTGGGCGATCATTAAGGAGTTCAGGAAGAAGCACTGGAACTTCAAACAGTGGCAAGGCCTCTTCCAGGTCCGTCTGACGACCCACACAGCTGTGAATGTCGCAGAGAGAGCGACTTGGATCCATTCTATACACTGTAGGAAGGTCCCGGATCCGACAAATGACCCTCCGTCTACACCGCACGGAAAACCCACCAGAAGTGAGGTGACGTGAGAAGGGCGACTCTCGCTGTGCTCACACACGCACTGAGGCGAGGCTGTGTTGACCGTTCAGCTAAGGGTGTGAGCAATCAAAACAATCAATGCGTCAACAGGTTGGAAACACTACTGTTCAACAGGTTGAAGCAGATTGTTACAAGACATCAATTGTAACCATGCTGTTAGATTTCATTTTATGTTACTCTGATAATTGCCCTAATCATATGTTTCTATGTAACTTTACACACTATTTTTGAATGAGAATATTTTGACAACACTGAGTTTAAATATACTATATTTGATTTGGTGTTTAATTTGCTCATAGTCACTAATTTTCTATCTCACAGGAATGCAGAGTCTGGCAAACGAATGGTTGCACCTGTAGGCATGGAGTCTACAGTAGTCAAACATTTTTTCCCTCACTTTGCTGAGTTGACACATGGGTTGGACCAGGTGTCAAAAAGGGGGGATGCATAACATATGCTTATGATGAATGCGATTTTAGACGACCAAAAGTAATGTATCACTGGCCCATTCCCCCTTTTTTGATATGTTCAACCAAGGCGGAGAGCCACTGCCATACACATTAAAAACATGTTCCGGCACAGTGGACAAAATGGGACGAAGAGCCCATGGCTTTGTCATTGAAGGCATTAATGGAAAGGTCTCCATGCCACTGCCGGTCCTAACCGAATGCAACCAAATCCCAGACAATAGAAATGAAATACCAACACCAGAAGCCGCCACCGCTCACCCTCATCTATCTCGCATAGCTTCAGAAATACTACCACTCGATCCAGCAGCAGATATCCTTCTCCTCCTGGGACGAGATGTCATCCGTGCCCACAAGGTCCGCAGCCAAGTGAACGGCCCCCACGAAGCGCCCTACGCTCAACAGCTCGATCTCGGGTGGGTGGTTATTGGCGAGGTCTGCCTCTGGGGAGCCCACAGGCCCACTGTAAAGTCCTATATCACATGTGCTATAAACATGTGCTTGATAATTGTCGGCCCAGCTTGTTTTTTCCCTGTGAGAACAGAAATCACACTAAAGAAAGGTTCACAGCAGAACGTACATGATGAGAGGGGACTGGAAAGACGCATATTTGAACAAACAGCAGATGACGACAAAGTGGCACATTCTGTCGAAGAGGAAGCGTTCCTGAGCATCATGCGCGACGAGTTTATTAAGGATGAGGAAAACCATTGGGTGGCCCCACTACCATTTCGTTATCCTCGACAACGCTTACCTGACAACAAAAAGCAAGCACTCAATCGTTTCATGTCACTACAGAAGAGGTTGAAGAGGAACCCAGAGATGAGAGAGCATTACGTGGAATTCATGGAAAGACTGTTCATCAGAAGACATGCCGAGAAGGCTCCTCCGCTCGAGCCTCATAAAGAGTGCTGGTATCTCCCAAACTTTGGCGTTTACCATCCACAAAAAACAGGTAAAATAAGGGTAGTCTTTGACTCAAGTGCTCAGTGTGAGAACGTGTCCCTCAATCAGGTGTTGTTAAAGGGTCCGGATCTTAATAACAGTCTTGTAGGGGTACTTCTGCACTTCAGAGGCAAGCCTTATGCTGTTATGGCTGATGTGGAGCAGATGGTTCTGGTTTTGGTTTGTTGATGTGCACGATCAACATCCATGCTTTTTATTGCTTTCCCCATTATTTTTATTTTTTCCTTTCTTTATTATTTCAATAAATCGCACAAAAGGACAACTCTCTCTCATCTGCTTCTTTATGGAAAATTTCCACCACACTAACACAATCTGGATGGAGAAATTGAGGAGCTTTGCATGACTGTCCATGTGTTTGGGAATTGTCCATCACCATCAGTGGCCATCTACAGGCTCAAGAGTACAGCAGCAGAAGGAGAAAAGGAATACGAAAGTGATATGAAAGAATTTGTTGAACGACACTTCTATGTTGATGATGGATTAAAATCGTTTGCCTCAGAAGCCCAAGCCATCGACGTGATCCACAGGTCTCAAAGAATGCTTGCCCAATCCAACATCCGCCTCCATAAGATCGCTTCAAACAGTCCCATTGTTGCCATTGCCTTCCCTCATGAAGACCTACAGTAGCTACAGGCCTGCAGGGACTTGAGCTGGGACAACATTCATTACCAGTGCAACGGAGCCTCGGATTGGGTTGGGATCTGTCTACAGATCATTTCTCATTTCGAGTTGAGATAAGTGACAAACGTGTATGTTCACAACCGTGTGCAGCCGTTGCGCATCACACGTTCAAACCGGGCTAATCAGTGGCACTACGTGCCCACTCACTAAAACCCAGCTGACCACCCCACGAGGGCATTATCTGCTGAACACCTGTCTGACTCCACATGGCTGCACGGACCCATCTTCCTAGCCGACATAAACCAAAGGTCAACAACAGAAAAATCTTTTGATCTCAGAGACCCTGAAAACGACGCTGAGCTCTGTCCGGAGATTGTCTCCTGTGCTATGTCCTTGGCGAGGAGCAAGCTTGGAACAGCAAGATTCCAAAGATTCTCTAGTTGGAACAACCTGACAAAGGCCATTGCCAGGCTGCTACACACCGCCGCAAGCTTTAAGAGAACAGCAGAACATGCATG